>NC_091634.1:19732508-20042664 GCF_027580195.1 Bos mutus | reverse complement strand
TGTTGTTCACTGATGGACTGATGGATATATAACATTTCCTATGAAATCACAGGAATGATGAGAGGCTGAAGGCTCTCCACTCCCAGGGAACAAAATGCCTACCAGGTTCCCAGGGACTTCAAAAAAAGCACCTGCTGGCCCAGTTGCATTTTGGGAGACACTGTGACTGAAGGACTCCTTCTCTGGGAATCTATCACGCTGTGAAGTATTCACAGTTTTAAAATTACTCATCAAGAGCTAGGTTTGTTTTTTTTTTCCCACTCTGCTACCTTAGTTACTGATTATTTCCAGATCCATCAGATATACAAACTCTTGTTTTTAAAATGCAATCAGCACACCCACGCACCCATCTATAGATAGTAAGGAACAGGTAGCCGAAGGTCCTAGAACATAATGTCATCACACAGGATGAAATGGATAGCATTACAAATGTATACTCAGCAGGAAAATACTATTTAGCTGGTAATTCAAGCTGGGGATGAATAATCAGTTCATTTTGAATAATGAACCAAGAAAGCACTGCCATTTAGAAAACTTGGGGTCCATCCTTCTCTTGGAAAGCCTGGTGTGGCTGTCTCACTCTGATGCAGAAGGTCACCATCCCTTCCAGAGGCCCCAGGCCATGGTCCTCAGCCAGCAGGGTGGCTGGCTGAAGACCACCCAGGCCGACTTCTCGGACTCTGGGTTTTCATCTGACTCCAGGTCTCTGGGAGGCCATACGAGGTTTCTCATTTCAGCAGCTCTGCAGGACAAATGGTGCATGGCTCTGTAGTCTCTGCACACATTTAAAAGCCCCATTTACTGTTTTCTTCTCTGTGCATCAGGTTCCCTCACCGACCTGCTCATGGCCAGGATCTGTAAGGTCCTTATGGGGAGGGGTCCTTCCAATTTTTCCTGACATGGCGACAAAAACTGCTTAGGTAATGATGCTTTTAAGATAGGACCAGCTACTTGAAGCATATACCAGAGGAGCATCAGCACAGGAAAATATCTTAGAAAAAGGAACTCACGTAACACCGCTTTATAGCTGACTTTGACCCATTTTGAAGAAAGTTGCTCCCTTTGTTAGTGTGACCATGATGTGATGTGTGTGGCCTACACTTTGATCTCCTTTTCAGATGGGAAATAAACAGACACTCCTGCCCGCCTGGCTGAGTCAGCAGCTTTGTCAGGCAAGGGGCCTGCAGCCTCCCTTATGGTTGTCCAATCTCTTGAGCCAGTAGCCAGAGATCTAATCCCAGACCCAGGACCTTAGCCTACCAGGCCAGGGGTCTGAAAAATCCACACATTCTGGACTTTGCTTTGGGCTGAAGCCATCCCCTCTCCAAAGGATCCTCAGATTCCATAAAAAGCTTTGGAACTTTATTCTCGTGAAACACTGACCTAATCTTTGCATGGAGACTGCTATTTACATTAAAATTGGTCACATAATGAAAAAAAAAAAAAAAGTAGTTCATTAATATGCTAAGAAGTGCTAATTTGAACATTGCTGAAAAGCAATTGCAAATTCCATTTTGCAACTTGCAAATGTGATGCAGTGCAAATTAAGGCTGATGGACTCATCTTCAGACATTCAAACTTCATCTGGATACTTCCTTAGCATCCAGGTCTCAGCTGCATCCACCGGCTTCAAGACCCAAAGGGGTGACTCCTCCTTCATTTGGGAAGAAAGAGCGTGCCTCCAGTAATGGGAGGGTTCCACTATGAGCCATTTCTACAACGACATCTGGTGAGTCCAAGTAAGGGCATCATGAGGGGTGCTGCTGAAACGACCCATAACGAAAGAATAAAATAACTCCCAATCTTCACCAACACAAATCCTCTGTAAGATGGAGCCATACCAGATTCACAACTTCCAGCTGGATCCCAGCCTCCAGCTCTCTTCCGACAGGTGACCTGTGATGCCCTGTTGACCCAAACTGGCTTGAGAAGGTAGCCTGAGATGCCCTCTCTCTGCCGAGGAAACCTGTGGGGGTCAGAGCCAGATTGGCAAGTGTCAGCCACTGTTCTCCCTGGGGAGCACCAGGGGCAACTCTGTGGATGGGAAATAAATCCCTGAGGACTATGTCACACTCAGGAGTTCCTTCCGTCTTCCTGCCACCCTCCCTGCTGTCTACACAGGCAGTGGAATCAGAACTTACATGGAGTGAGGCTCCCAAGTCAGCACATACAGGGCCATCTGTGTGGGCCTCGGAAGACCCTTAAGACAGCATAGCATCGGACACCAACATCCTTCTCCTGCTAAGTGCAGCATATTCACCTTCCTCCATCTTTGGTCAGTTATTCCTTCTTCTGTCGAATACCAGACGAGGTGGCTGGCTGGCTTTGGGGGCCGTACTATATTTTTGAAGTGTGTTATCTACAAACATATAAAAACTTATTAAACACAGCAAGATATTCCAGCTCTGAGAGGTACCAGTCAGGGGCCCCAATACTCATTGCCAAGGCTTGCCACCTTGGCAGGGTCAGCACAGGCGGAAGCCCCTTGTCGTTGCCCCACTCCAGGTGATTTCCCTGGAGGATGAGCAGCCCCACCTGCTGTCCCTTCAAGTCAGGAGCATTTAGTCCTGACCACATCCTCAGCTAGGCCTCAACTAGACTTTGCTCTCTTGACTCCCTCCCCACTGCTTCTCAAAAGGATGCCCATCAAACAAAAGGATGAAGTAAAGAGATGAAGGGACCTGGGTAAGGCAAGAGCAGAAACGTTAGTATAGAGCCAGAAATAAGCTTAATACAGAGTCAGGTGAACATGCAGTGCCAAGAGGGACATGAAAAACAGCTTCCCCGGAGGCAGAGCAAACGGAAACAAGAGGCGTGAAGAACTCTGTCCAGAAAACTGAAAAGGCTCTTCTGCAGCTGAGGGCTAAGAGAAGTTTCTCTGGTGGGTCCCCTTCAAGGGAATGGACACTGAAGTGGAACCCAGAAACCAAGCATTTGGCAGGTCAGCTCCTGAAATGTTGCTCAGTAAACACCCACAACAATCTGAAAAGGCAGTTTTGCCAGGTTGTTCCCTATCCCTGAGACACAGTCAGACCTATACCTGTATGTGTGTATAGGTCTGACTGTGTCACTCAGTCATGTTCGACTCTTTGTGACCCCACGGACTGTAGCCCGCCAGGCTCCTCTGTCCATGGAATACTCCCAGCAAGAATACTGGAATGGGTAGCCATTCCCTTCTCCAGGAGATTTGATCTTCCTGATCCAGGGGCTGAACCTGGGTGGGTCTCTTGCATTGCAGGCAGATTCTCTACCACCTGAGCCACCAGGGAAGCCCTAGTGAGACCTGTGCTTATGTCCAAAGTGTCTGTTTGCAGAGGATGTTTCTACTCTAAGATGGACACGAAAGGGAGATGACAGAGGTCCGTCCCACACCTGCCTCACTATGGCTTCTGGGCCCCCCATGCTTGTCCGTGTTGGTGCCATGACACCTGCTCGCCCCTCACACCAGCCACCCGGGAAGGCTCGGGGGGAGCTTGGGCAAACTGATGCTTTCTCATCACCCAGGTTTCCTCTCAAATGCGCCCTGCTCTGTGACAAGTCCGCTCAAGCTAACGGTGCCTTCCTAGTGCCTATCACCATCTGGAACTCCTTCCCAACTACTAGAATGTAAACTCCATGCAGGCAAGAACTTATCTTGCTTAAGCTAAATCCCAGGCACAAGGAATTTTGCCTGGTGCCTGACAGGTATTTAATAAATACTTGTGAAATAAATGAACTGTCTAACACACCCTTCTATAGCATGTTCTATGGGCCAGGCACCGCTAAGCCCTTTTAAAAAATAATAACTCTTTCTCCCTCAGAGTAGCTCTCATATGTAAGTTTTATCACTAACCCATTTCACAGATGAGGAAACTGAGGCACAGAGAGGTTTTAAGTCATTTGTCTAGGGTCACACCGCTAGTGGGGGATAGGACCTGGAGATCCAGCTCCAGTCACAGCCCTTGATCCCGCAGCCGATATGTGATGGGGGCAGGATGCCTGGCTCACGGCCAGCAGTTTTCATCCTCTTCCCCGAATTCAGAAAACTTCTTACACTCCTGCCCCTCATCCAGAGCTGCTGGGCACACTGATTCCAGAGATAAGTAGCCTAATCCATTTAAAATCTTCTTTTTCAACGTTGTTGATTTTAGCTGAAATGCAAAGTGCAGCACAGAGGAGCCCAGACGGCATCCACTGGAGAGTCTGGGATTAGTTCATTAATAGGTTCGGCTGCTGCCCATGAGGCAGCATACCATTAGGAGCTAACTGCTTCCGACCACGCGCCACTTAGAACCGCAAATTTGCAAATCAGCTCGAGATGCAGATCACTGTGAGAGATGGCAGTGTGAAAGAAAGGCATTTTTCACTTGTTCTCCTAGTAATAGCTATTATGGAATACGATTGGTGTAGACAATGCAAAAAAGTAGTTTTTCCCATTTGTTTTCTAAACCAGCCAACATACCCCATTCACACAGCACAACTCTGTGGGCAGCTGTGGGCATCTCAAACAGAAATCCTCCAGGAAGCAGTCTGGACCTGGGCAAACCAGACACGCCTGGCCTGGCCTGGTCCCCACATGCCTAGGTCCAGTGCTGAAAACACTGACAGTTTCTGCAGAACCCAGGAGAGGAGAATACACGCTCTGGGGAAGGAGCACCCTTTCTGTAAGGGAAGACCCCAGCTGAAGCCTGCAAAGCGGCCTGGCCCCCTTGTCCCAGAGACGCATGCTCTGGTGTGACCGTGTCATGCCTGTCATTGAACAAACTCCACCCGCCACTCTGTGCATCATCTCCATCCTCAGAAGATGCCTTCTCTCTTCTTCATTGTTCTGAGTATCCATGTGCTTTCTTTGCCTCCTGGTTTCTGCTGCTTCTGAGCTCCAGCTTTCTTGTGACTCCACTCTCCATGACCTCCCAAGGCCCCACTCACCTTGCAGCTTCCTTGCTGCCTTCAGCTTCAAGTGTGGTCTCCCACACTGAGAGCAAGCACTGCCTGGAAAAATAGCCAGAGAAACCAAGAAACTATCCTCTTCTCACTTCACCTTCCCAACTCTTTCCTCTGCAAAGAAGTATCCATGGGGTGTCAGGTCTCCTGGCATCCAGGAAGGCCAAGGAAACCAGTACCACTGGTTCTCCCCAAGCAAAGTTTAGTTTATCAGGCTTGTAGGAAATTGGAGCCAAAAAGTAAAAATTAACTTATTTAGGAGAGACCCTGCCTGAATGGATCTATCATTTGAGAAAAGTGGGCTGGCCCATTGCTCTTACTGATGGAACTACCTGCCTACTGGGGAAGGTGGAAAACACTGTTGCAAGAAAATATCTTGGCTCCAAGAAAGGCCAGCTCATGTTAATGCAGGAAGCCCAGTTTTCAGACTATTATCTTTCTCACTGTTAAGTAACACATTGAACTTCTGCGTTTATGCATCAGTCTCACAACTTTGACTAATGTGAGTCTATACCTAAGACAGATCCACTTTCAGAATCTGAATAAACTCCAATTTCTGGATTTTGAGGTTGAGAATCAAACTCAGGCTGTGATAGATTGCTAGCTAACAAAGGCCATTCTGCAGCAGCTACCTCTGGTTAATGGTCTCCCTCCATGCTCTATACCAGGCCCTAGTAAAACTCATCCTGGAAAGGAAAAAGCACTCAAGCACTCACAACTTAAAGCAAGTGATTCTTAACCTTGGCTACTGAGTGGAGTCAGCTAGATCTTACCCCAGATACTCTAACCTAATTGGCCAGCCCTGCCCCTTGGGCACTGCCCACCTCGTGGTTCTGTTGTACAGTGAAAACCACTGACTAGAGCTTGGAAGCCCTCAGGTCCATCTGAGCTACCAGGGAAGTGTAAAAGGAGGGACAACCCACTGCAGTTCTGAGCAGAAGCCTCTAGAGATGGAGGAAAACTTCCACCAAGGGCATAACTCACCTTATCCTCCCCCACCACTTCCTCACCGAGTCCTGCCATGATGGCACTCCCCAAGAGTCAGGTGTCTGTGCTGGCTGATAAGAGGAACTGTGAGCTCTGGCTAAAGTTTGGAACTGCATTTGGATGCAAGTTAAACCTATAATTAGAATTCACTGCCATTCCAATAATAGAGGACTGACCCACAGCCCAGGACTCCAGCGGCACCGGCTTCAGGCCAGTGATTGAAAACCTCAGTGGACAGATTTGCCACACCTTACAGCCATCTCCTGGTGGGCTGTCCCCTCTGATGTCCAATGAGGAGGAATTGAATTGTGGCCTCAGATGCCAGAGAAGTCACGGGGCAGGGGTATGGGGGTACGGTGGAAATGGCAATTATGCATGGACCCGGGTGGGCCACTGGACACAAGGCAACATGGGAAGACAGCCAATCTCCCCTTAGTCCTTCAAGTCTCCTTCAAGAAACCCATCCCAGTGCTGCTCTGGTAGAGAAGCAGCTGCCACGCTGGAAACAACACAGAGGTGTGAGCTTCGCCAAGAACCACCCCTGCAATTGCAGGGTCAAGACACCACCATCAGCCTTCACATTCACAAGTAATAAATATGCTCAAATTAAAAATGCATTTGCCCCACTCATTGTACCTCTGTTATGTATCATATCATGTAAATACACATTCCACTTGTCTTTCGTTTATTATTTACTTTCTGTTCTCCTGTTGGTCAGCAGAGGAAATAATAACCATCTTCCTATGTATGTATCTCAATATCACTAATATTCTTTAAATTTTATAGATTCTCCTTTAAGATTGAATGAAGGCTATCGCCTTTGGCACAGGAAGCAATTGAAAACTTTGTGAATTATATGCCTAGTTTGCTCTTATTTTCCAAGCTAAATATCTAAGATAGAATATTTAAGAATATTTTGTGACCACTAGAAAGTTCTTAACAATATGGTGAGAAGAAGTGTGGAGCCCATATCATAGTTGGAATCAGGAGACTCTGGTTTGAGTCCCAGCTTGTGCACAAAGCTGTTCTATGACTCTGGCTATTAGCATCTCCCTGTTTTCTGTGTCCTCAATGAACTGGGAACACCCTTACCTGGCCTGCCCACCTCGTGGTGATATTAGGAGCATCAACAGGTGCCCTACGAGGTGAGAAGCTGCAGGAAGCAGGGAGCAAGCAACAGGAAACCCGTCACCACAGATGGGGCCCTGGAGAAGAGTGTGGGCTCAGTTAAGGGAGGAAAGTAGGAACAGCGGGTTCCCCAGAGGGACCAGAGTGTTCCCAGAGCCCAGTACGCACTGGAACTTCAGAGGAAGGACCCCCTAACAAGTGCTTAAGCTGGGGGCTCCCCAAAGCCAGGCGACTGAGACAGCTTGCCCACCTCACTCTCCCCCTGCCTATGGTTTCCTCTGTGGCTCACAATGGCCAAGTCCAGTTGGAACCAGCCAGCAAGGACCACCCACATGACCAACCTCCAGAGGCAGAAGGAAGGGTAGAGAAGGCTGGAAATGGATGGGGTGGGGGTCATAACCAGCACAGAGGCTTATGCACAATCCAAATCTCCATTCAAACCCAGGTATAAAAGCCATGGTACTTCGCTGCAAAGGATTTTTCAAATGCCTCAGAATTCAGCTCCCCTCAACTAACAAAGACCCTCCTTGACGCTGAGTCGAAAGGGACATGTAGTTCTAATAGGGGTACCGATGAATTGACTCTGCCTTAAGAAAGTTCAATACCCAAGAAGGCAAAATTTAGCATAGAATCAAGAAAGGTTCTTCACCTTCAAAGGGCTCTCCTAGTGCAAGGATCCCTCCCAGGGCTCATTAAGCAGCAGGCCCCATCCCCTTCACTCACACACACATACGCACACACGCTCACACGCACACACGCTCACACGCACACACTGTCAGAGGCTGCCAGGGGCTGCAGGAGGGGGAGCCAGGAGAGCTGCAGGCGAGGGAGGGAGCTTGCCCACGGGTCAGTCACCGGCTGCAGCCAGCACCCTGTACCTTTTTAGTCTCTGACACTGCAGTGTCAATGGAGAAATAGGACATCTGGCGCCGTTTTGCAGTGTGCATACCTGTTTGGTCTCTGACATTTCACTGTCAGAGGAGAAATATGACATCTGGAGCAGGTTTTACAGCACCATAAGCAACCAGGGTGCACCCGAATGCTTGTTTTTGTCCTGGAAGTCCTCAGTAAACGCCCCGGTCATATCCTGGAATTTCATCATAGGAGAATATCGTGATGTAGTAACTGGGTGGATCTCAGAGGGTCAATCCAATCCCAGCTTCTGTTTGGCAGATAAGGAAATTGAGAGGCAAAGAGCAGATGTGACTTGCTCAAGACCACAGACACAGAGCAAGTCAGGGATGAAAGAATTCAGGCTTCCCTGGCGCCTAGTCCTGTGTTCCTTATCCCCCCATCTCCACCCCTCAGTGAGTGAAATCCATGTGAAAATACCTGAGGATGGGGTCTCTGTTAGGATATAAAGAGGACAAGAGTACAGGGTCTCAAATTTAATCGCTTGAGTTCAAACCTCTGCTCCATTTGGCTGAGTGAGTTTGAGAAAGATATTTCATCTCTTTCTAGGCCTCACTTGTTTCCTCTGTAAAATGGGTATGAAAAGCATATACGCACTTTAGCGAATCATTAGAAGGATGAGACGGGTCATATAAAGTGCTTAGTACATAATGAGCAATAAGAAAAAATGCCCAGTTTTGCCTGTTCATCGGAATACCAACATTAATGATGAGCATTTTCTCAGCCAAACCGAACATCCCAGGCATGGGACCCAATGTGATTCAAGAACTCAGTGAAGCAGCGGAAAGCAAAGCTCTTTCCATCCTCTCATGAAAAGTGAAAGTGCATTCTGGTACTGCCCTGGGGATGTGGAACCCAGGCCTGCAGGGGGCAGGATGGAGAGAGGAGTATGACAGGCTGCTCCAGCCACTGACCTGCCTGGGAAACTGGTCTGTCCACATGTCCCTAGCATCCAGGAGGCTGAAAAGGGGTAACATTGACTTTTTTGTCATTTTATTTTATTTTTATATTGGAGTATAGTTGATTAAAAACATTATGTCAGTCTCAGGTGTACAGCAAAGTGATTCAGTTATACATATACATATATCCATATCTATTCTTTTTTAAATCCTTTTCCCAGTTAGGTTATTACACAATATTGAGCAGAAGTTCCCTGTGCTATACAGTAGGTTGTTGTTAGTGATCTATCTTAAACATAACAGACTCACAGACTTAGAGAACAAACTTATGGTTATCATGGTGGGGGTGGGAAGGGATAGATTGAGAGTTTGGGATTAATATGTATACACATGTTGACAGTAAATACCAAAACTACGAGACCTGTAGTTCCCACCACCTTAACTCTGGATTCTGGCCCTCTCCTTCTGCCCTCTGCCAAGCGCCTCCTTTATTCCTGGGAGTCCTCAAAGGGAACTTCTGAAACACAGATTGCTTCATCCACCTACTGTGGACACCACCCCGCACTGCCATGCTCTACCCTCTTCAAGGACCCCCTCTCTGTTTCCATAGTAACTACCTGGTGCTACCTCTCCAGACCTCCAGGGGGTGCTAGACCAGTACTCGTGATAGAGCTGAGGGAGGGAGGAGACTAGGTCTCAGCCTTTCCCTCTCACCCAGGTCCTTGGGTGTCTCCCCGTCATTCCTCATCTTCAGTAACTCTCAAGGTCATCCCCCACCCCTCCTGTCCTTTGGTTCCTCCCCCCGCTGCCCCCAACCTCAGAGGGCTCCCCTCTGGGTCCTCTACTATCAGTACATTTTGGGATCTATGCCCAGCTACCTGGAATTGATGAATTATAGAGTAAGGCACCCCAACATCCACTGAGGCCATGGTTAGGGGCCTCCCTGGCCACAGGACATGAAATTTAAAAATTAAAGAAAAATAAAATTGCTATTGTTTCTGAATGAAATATCCGGATAATCACAGGAAAGGAGATCTTAAAACCATAATCATAATCATCTGTGGTCTTTGTTTGTGTAGACCTGGCTTAAGGCTTAAATTTAAACCCAGAGTGATGCTAAAAACTCCACAAATAGCTCATTTCCCAACAAAACTGCCATACAGGGAGGCAAATAATTTAAGTAGGGACAATGCTTCACCAGTATGCACATATTAAAAGTTCAAAATCACAACCCAGGGAAAGCCAATACAAGCATGAAGGAAAAACAAACTTTTGTTTCATTGCTTCCAGCTGGAAAGATCTCCCCTTTCTGAAACTGTCCTCAGTCTCCTGGCCAGAGCCCTTTTTTCCCTCTGAGCTGGGGTATCAAGGGGGTGACTGTCACAGATGGACTGTTGAGGTGGAAACCCCTCCTTGGAGGTGCAGAGGCAGGAATTTTGAGGGGGAGAGACCCAGCCATCAGTTCACAACTGGAAATTTACAATGGCTGTGTCTGCTCGTATCAGATTGATGGATGGAAGTGAGGTCTCATTTCTAACCCTAGGAGCACTTTAGCACTTTGATACAACATTATGTTTTCTGAGTGCTCCCCTTCCCCCCAGAATCAATGTATGGGTTATAGATTATTGATCACTAAGGACCCAGACCACAGCCTCTTGTTCAATGTCAGAATGAGAGCTATTGTTCTCCTTCCCAGGCTTCTAACCATGAGTCACCGTACATTTTCAGACACACAGCAATTATTCATAGTCAAGTTATCCTACCCAAGCTTATCAGGAATTTAAACGGAAAAATATGTACATATGCCTTCCTGTGGCAGCACGCTATAGATACACGGGGAAAGTCAGGAAAAAACGTTATTGGTCCAAGAGGAAACTTGAAACCATTGGCTTTTAATACGCAGCAGTTTCCACGAGACTAATATCGCCATCCTGTGAACCTGCCAGCAGATAGAAGCTACCACGTTATTGTGGTCTGTTCCTGAGGACAAATAAAGTATGCCGCTCTTTAGTGTTGTGTGGAGCACGCCACGCTCTAGACAGAAGTGTTTCAAGTCAACACAATATGAAAAAATTCAAAATAAAATGAAAAGTGTCTGAAAACAAACCAACATAAATATACAGCAGTCCTGTTAATTATGATTATTTATGATCCTAAGAACTGGCATCATTACTGTGGTTTCCTTTCCAAAATCTCACAAACTTGTTACTATACAGCAGTTTCGGAGTTCTATAGGCTTAAAAAGGTGGCGTGCTGGAGGCGGAAGTCATTTGGGGCCGGGACCACGTGTGTCCCGGCTGCAGGGACTGGCTTGTACACGTGCATACACGTGTGTGATGCTGACACACAGTAAAATCCTCTTGGTCCTTGCAACGTCCCCTGCCCCCAACATTAAACTGCTGGTAACGCATTACAGACGTCTCTGATGAGCACCACCAATCTATTAAACAAAGTGCTCCAAGCACCGGCAAGGGGCCTGAAGAATGATCTAGAAATCCGCCCCCTTGGGGGAAAACAGCCTAAGGAACATCACCGACAACACTGAATATTTCATCAGGGATGACAGGACTTTTCTCTTCCTGGTCCCCACCGCCACCCCCTCCATCACCCTGCCTGCCACGTCCCCCCCCTTCCCAATTTTTTCTCCACTCACTTGACAACTAGTCACGGCCACATCACCGCCGTCCCGCTGTCCTTGCAAGCTGACCTCTGTAGTGTGCGGTGCCCAGTGGTCATGCTGTCCTCGTCTCTCTCCAACCACATCTGACAGGAGACGAGGCGATCACCGCAGCGGCTCCTGGCACCTGAGACGCCCTGGGACTACACAGGTAAACCAGGGAGCCCGTGTTGTCTCCAGACCAACAACAGAGGGAAAGACATGACACCTCCAGCCAGGAGCCCACGTCCGAATATTCAGAAGTTTCATCATGCGGGTGATGAAGGCGGCCCTCCCAGCCTTCCACGACGAGATGTGCGGGAGGCAAAGGGGGCGGGGAGGGGGGTCAGGAAGGAGCACCCGGCCCTGTCCTCAATCCAGGGTGAAGAAAAGCTCAGATGTAACAGGGCAGTGATGGCAAGTCCAGTGGGGGTGTGTAGTGGAGGGAGGTGGTACTGACCCCACCCACTCTTGGAGCCCCTCCTCGGGCACGCTCCAGCCCCCAGACATGCCTGCAGCCATGTGGGAGCTCAAGGCCACATCTGCCGACTGACTAGACCCAAGGAGACAAAGCAGGGAAATCACTGCTTTAAAAATGAGAAGATGGTTTTTTGAGTTGCTATATTCTCTCGCAACTCCTTTTTGGCGAAGTGTCGGAGTGCAGAAAAACATGAAGTATTTTGACTGAAATAAACGCTTGCATGGAAAACAGAGAGCCCTGGGGAGTATTCTGAGACTTGAAGAACGTCATACTATTTTAAGCAGGTGACAGTAATGTCATCGTCTGAGAGGTTAGGGTGTTTTCTCTAGACTTGCAAGAGAAGAGAGTAAGTTTGCAGCAAAAAAGTCAAGAAACACACTTTCCAGTTGCACGGATCACTCACAAGCTGCCAGGACAGGCATCCCCCACCCCGACCCCGCTCTCTGCCTTGGAGGGAGCTAACCAGTCCTGTCAGGGAGAGAGTGTTCACGGGCTCCAAGCAGAAAACCAAATAAAATACAAACACGCTTTTCAAATCACTCTGGTTTTTCCAACTTTAATTACACCCCCTACATCAACACGACTGCAAGCTGTTTGTTAAAAAAAAAAAAAAAAAAAACCTGTCTCAACATCCACTGTGGTTATTGTGGACCGGGATCTGGGGCAAATCTGGACAGCATATTCCATGTAACCCTGAGCTTAATTCTATGTAACCCTGAGCTTAACGCTTACTCCACGCCATCCCCTCCTCCTTTTCCGTTCCTGCCTTGGTAATACTTCATAGCAATAGTATCTGGTTGCTACCTACTAGAACCGCAGGCGCTGATGGAAGTCTTTCCTTCTTACACAGCACTAAAATATACACAAAGGAGTCTTGTGGGAATTTTGCTGGAAGACCTCACTAGAACCTTGTCTGCTTCACCCTGTTACGGATCAGGGTTCTTGGCCTTCTCCAATCAATAGAAATTGCTTAGAGGCCAGATAAGAAATTCAGGCAAGGCTTTACTGGGGCCCCTGCTGCCGCAGCAGGAGTGAGAACAAACAACTCCCGAGGAGGAGCAAACTGGTTCCTTACACAAGGTGAGGGTAGGGGTGTGTCCAGGGGTCAAGTCAGAGGGGTGGCTTTAGGTGCTATGTTCAGGGGGTATGGGCAGTACTCTGTTTTTGCTCCCAGCTCTTCAAAAGTGGCAGTTGGGATTTTTCAGTCTCTTTGTACCTGGGGGTCTAGAATTTGCCCCAGCCCCACATGCACACGTGCACACCGTTATTTTTAGCCCCATACAGTTTCTTTGTATTTTGTAGTTAGAGGAGAGCTATGTCCAGGTGCAAGCGTTGCAGCACTGTATACAGCAAAAGGGCCCAGGCCCAGCCTGCCGCCACCCCATGCTTCTTGACGTCATTCTGGAGGTGAGAACGGCTCCGGGGAGAGGGAGACAAGACAGGTAGCAGTCCCGTTCTCTGTTCTCTTGGGTTCCGTGGTGACGTCAGACACCCCTCCTGATCCAGGAGCTGGGGAGGGTGAGGATGCTCACATGTCTCCACCCCCCACCTCCCATGCACAGGTGTAACTTGTCTCACAGGGAAACAGAGCATCCACTCCAGCAGCCATACAGCAGCGCCTAGGGATACCAGGAATAGAGGAGAAGCAAAGGGAGGTGACTGACTTGGGTCCTGTGCCTCTGAGCTCAGGAATACCCTGAAGATGATGGGGGACAGGTGGGCAGGAGTCTGGGAGCACTCCTCTACCAGCAAAATGGCTGCTACTGCTGATGCATGAGAACCTGAAATCCTTCAGGCAGGACCAAGCTTGCATGCCCTTGAGGACAACGCAGTCCTCCCCAGGTGAGCACCAGCAATCTCCCTCTTGGCTGGTGGACCAATCCCTTAAATGAGTTCAAGTGGATGGACTGCAACGCTGAAGTCCCTGACGGGGTCATTGTTGAACTGGAAGCCCCCGGGGATTCCCTGGGATGCATAGCAGCCCCCACCTCTCAATCAGAGCCCCCCAGGTGGGTGTCCTTCCAGCCTTGGGATGAATCTCTTTCTCTTTTCTGGAGTACCCAGTGACGCAGTTGATATGACTATAGGAACCATATTATGTGAACTATGAATGTTTCTAACCACTAGGACCTCGCTACGTGTGCCCAAGGCTGGCTCTAAGAGGGATGGCGGTGGGGAGTGCCTAAGACCCAAGACCCAGCAAGGGCACTGCACATTCAGACCTCTACCTCCTGAGGCAGGAAAGACAGGGTGGGGCCCAAGATAACCTTCTCAGGCATAGGCATTAGGCAGAAGCCAAAGCTGCCTCCCTGTCTTGCACTTAATGAGGTCCTGAGGAACGGAAGAACAGTATCTAAAACAGAAACGTGGTAGCAGCTGAACAAGAAACTGACCATGAGACACAGACAAAGAGAACAGACCTATGGACAGAGTAGAGGCGGGGAGGCAAGGGTCGTGGGACGGATGGAGAAAGTAACATGGACACTTACATTACCATATGTAAAATAGACAGCCAGTGGGAATTTGCTGTATGACTCAGGGAACTCACCCCCAGGCTCTGTGACAACCTAGAGGCGGGGGATGGGAGGGAGGTGGGAGGGAGGTTTAAGAGGGAGGGGACATATATCTATGTGTCATGTGGCTGATGTGTGATTCTGTCTGATTCATGTTGATGTCTGACACAATATTAAAAAGCAATCATCCCTCAATTAAAAATAAGTTTTTTTTTAAAAAAAAGAAACTCTGACCATGAAAACCATGGAGAAGGCACAGGTTGCTGATGATCCTGTACCACCTTCCACGTGTGGGGCTCCACTAGTAAAGGAGATTTTGAGGTAAAACAGCTCTTAGAGCAACGCGTGTGCAGCGACTTCAGGAGAAGGGAGCAGAGGACCAGGAGATGAGGCGACCTGGTTCCATCCAGGCCACACCTCTCCTCTCCTTTCAATGAATATTCCAACCACGCCACGCCTCTCCCCTCCTCTCAATGAATATTTCACCCCTAATCAAAAAAGCCCCACCCATTCAAAGGGCTAAAAATAAGATAAAAAAGAGATGAAAAAACACTTGGTCACGAGGACCTCACCCTCACTTTTGCCTCAATCAACTGCTTCATTTTTCTCTTTGTGCCTCAGCCTCAGTGGGTTTTGTTTTTTTTTCTTCTTCTTCTTCTTTGCGTTCCTCATCCAAATTCTTCTTGGACGAGTTGAACAAGACCCTGGACTTCTGATAACAAGCTTTTCCTCTATCACCCTCAGGAAGCTCATTCTGGGATGACTCTCACCAAGTGGGTGCAGAGTGGAACTGTTAGAACCATCTCACCTATTTGATTTCTTAATTTTCTTTCTTTTTGCTTTGTTTTGAGGGCTTTTGTTGTTGTTCTTTAAAACTGTAGAGGCCACAGATGCTATCTTTTTTTTAAATATTTATTTATTTGGCTGCACCAGGTCTTAGCTACAGCCTCTTTAGTTGTGGCATGTGGGATTTGGTTCCCTGACCGAGGACTGAACCTGTGCCCCCTGTATTGGGAGCTCTGCGTCTTAGCCACTGAACCACCAGGAAAGTCCCAGTTGGTTGGTTTTAAAAGGGGTGTTTCTGTGGTCTGTATATTTAGAGTCAGACGTAAGTTGTGCATAAGTTGTAGCTATGTGCATGTCACAAGCTCATGAGGAAAACGCGCCTGGGAAAGTTTAAAGCAGGTTTTGTTGACGCTGGTCCCATGGACTCTTTGGCTCAGGTAATTCTTTGCTGCGTGGAGCTGCTCTGTGCATTGTAGCCTCTTTAGGCAGCATCCTCAGCCTCTGCCCTCCCAACGTGGGAGGCATTCATCTCCTAGTTGTGACAATCAAAAACATCTCCAGACAATGTCAAATGTCCCTTGGGGGTGAGGTTCCGGTGGGGGCTACCAAATGACACCATTTGAGAACCACCGCTCTAAACTTGCTGGTATTCACATGTGCAGTCAAGACCAGAACCCAGATCGTCTAGAAGCCCTTGTCCTTCCCATGATGCCCTGGGGGAAGGGCAAAGGCAGGGCTCAGCCTCCAGGTACTCTCCCCCCACCCTACTCCCCTGCCGTCATCATCCCAGGCTCCACCACCCTGATGCCACTCAGAGCCCATAACGCCACCCCCACCACAGAAAGAGGGTTTTCCTCTGAAGAAAGCTAGCCTTCCAACAAGCAGTGAAGGAATGAGACAAAGGCGTTGATAACCCATCTGCTGTCTTTAAAGCTGGGTCGCACAGTTTCACAGCAGCATGCCAGGATGACATGGCTTAAGTGGTAATGACTTCAGGATGCAATGTCATTCTACTGCTGCTGTGGATTCCTGCTCCCCACCCACAAGGTGGTGAAGGCACCTTTTGCACACAGCCCAGTCATCAGGCCAGGAGGGGGAACTCGTCAGAGTGGAGTCCATAGGACCCTCCTCGTGCTGCGTGGCCTGGGTCCCAGAGGGGCGCCAGGAAGGTGGACCTGAGACTCACGGTACTCAGTCTAGAGCAGAGGGGAATTTCAGACTTATCTGTGTAAAAAAAAAAAATTCCAAACCCTGGCCAAGACTTCAGCCCCAAATCTCTCACAAGGTTGTAGGAGCAGCTCCCCCACCCCACACCCTGACCAGCCAGGTGCCCAGGGTGGGCCAACTGCCCTGGTTCCCCCAGAGAACACTCTGCTCCCAGCCCAGAGTGCCACTCATGGCTTTTCTCCCCATGCGGGGCTGTGAGATGGATTTTTATCCCAGTTACTCAGAGCATCCTCCTGGACGGTCTGCCAGGCTGAGCTCATGGCTTTGATCAGAAGGGTGAGCTCAGAACCAAATGTGCTGGTGGAGGCAGCAGCCCACCCAGGCCTCTCAGTGGGACACAGTTGGACAGAGACACCAAAGATAAGGACAAGGCAGCCAGCCACCTCCAGGCAGGGACATGAACAGGTACAAGGGCCCTGGGGCAGGGCCGAGAGTTTGTTCAAAGTACAGAAGGACGATCCTATAGCTGGAATAGAGACAGTTGTCCATCACATGAGAACTTGCAGGGCATGGTCAAGGGGAGATGTTTTCTTTTAAATGAATCAAAAGTCACTGTAAGGGTTTGGGCAGGTAGGAAGGATGCTCTGTTGCCAAAAAGACCACCTAAGCCCCAATAAGCAAAGAGACTCTGAGTGGGAAAGAGTAGATGCAGGGTGACTGGTGCTCAGGAACCAGGGGAGGTGGACAGACATGGGCATGATAGAGATGAGCTTGGAGAGTAGGATGGCTGTATGGGGCAGGCGGTGAGGGCTTTGCAGAGGAGAGAAGAGTCAAGCATGGCACTGCAGTCTGCCACGGTGATACTGTATGAAAATCCCCAAACTCAGAGGCTTCAGACAGTAAGCATTTAATTAGTTGACAAATCAGAACTGAGCAATTTAGGCTGAGCTTGGCGGGATGGTTCTTCTGGTCTTAACAATGCTCACTCTGACATCTGGAGGTTGGTTAGCTATTGGCTGGGCAAGCAGGCCAGCTGGCTCTCCTCCTCCAGCACCCTAGCCCAGGCATGGCCTAATGAAGAAGGCCAAGGCAGAAGTGTGGACGAGTCCTGTCGAAAAACATCTTCCTGCCTCTGCTTCTATCTTATTTGTTAACACCCTTTGGTGGGAGCAGATAGAAACAGCAGCACCCTGAAGATAGACAGCAAAGGATGAAGACTAAGGCCACTTCTGCAATTGATCTGCCGGGGTGGCCGTAGGCTGGCCTAACTGAGAAGCTGGAGCTACCTTTACTGCCTTGTGGCAGACTGAGAGAGGAATGCACTGGGAGTTTCAGGAATTCTGCTTTGGTTTAGGAGTATGTATGGCAGCTGGTGGCTCAGATGATAAAGAATCTGCCTGCGGTGCAGGAGGCCCGGGTTCGATCCCTGGTCAGGAAGAGCTGCCGGAAAAGGGAAAGGCAACCCACTCTGGTATTCTTGCCTGGAGAATTCCATAGACAGAGGAGCTTGGCGGGCTACAGTTCATGAAGTCGCAAAGAGTCGGACACGACTGAGCAACTAGACTGACACTAAGGGCCCCTGTAAGTTCCCTAAAGCACTCAGTAAGGGCTCATGGGAGCTGCCCAATGCTGATGGGCAATTCTCTCATTTTTAAACAAAAGCCACCAAGCTGGAATTCCAAAACTTCAAGACCACAAAACCTACTGATGAGCCGGCTTTGGAGACACAGGCCTCCTCCGTCGACTGTGTCCACCATTCTGTCTCCTCTGCGGAGTGATGGAAAGTCTACCCTGAGAGACTCTGATTTTATGCTGATCGTTAACTAAGAATATCTCTCTCCAGAGATTTATTACATTAATGAGCTCTGAAATTACTCAGAGCAATTAAGTATATTGTTTTGAAACTCTTTAGAAATCATCAAAACACACTGGTTGTTTCTCAGGGAAACATAAATAAGGGATGCAGTTGGTACCCAGACAAACCCAGCCAGCTCGCCTCCCACTGGCTTTGGGAGTCCCTAGCTCCCAGCTCCCAAGGTAGACACATGCCTGCCCGGCTGAGAGAGACTCTGCTTCGCATACATAGTGGTACTTTCTTTCTAAAGAAAGGACTGGACTCTGAGTCCAACTGGCCAGACCTTGGATGGCTCTGCTCCCTGGGGCCAGTATGAGAGCTGGGGCTTGTCCTGCAAACTGCTCCGCACTCACACACAAGAAGCAGAAAGACAGCTGAAAGCCACTCATGTGGCTTCAGAAGGCCTCTCGTTCCCAATAGCTGAGTGGTTTCTACATCCCTTGCTCAGCTAACACACACCTATAGGAGCCACTGCCCCTCAACTGCCTGTGACACAAACGGGTCTTCAGATGGGGCCCCTGAATTGCACACATGACTCACTCCTCCGTAACAAGTCACCATCATCACAATCACCTTCATAGCCACTTCCCAGGCCAGATGAAGAAGGGCAGGAACCAAGAGAAGCCCTCAGGTTTCGAGCTGCCTGACTCAAACACAGTCCATGCCCCTCACCAGCTGTCTCACATAACAAGGACTCGCGTAGCAAGGACTGTATTAATGCAGCATATGTCACAGAACTTGGTCCTCCCAAACACCTTGTAACAGTAGTTCAGCAATTTGCCAACATTCTCTCATTTACTTTGTTGTTGCTGTTGGAGTATAATTGCTTTACAACAATTAGTTTCTGCTGTACCAGGAAGTGAATCAGCTACATGGTTACATACATGTGCTCCCTCTTGCACCTCCCTCTCACCTCCCCATCCCAGCCCTCCAGGTCATCACGGAGCACCGAGCTGAGCTCCCTGTGCCTTACAGCAGCTTCCCACTCGCTTTGCATTTTACACATGGTAGTGTATGTATGCCAATCCTAATCTCCCATTTCATCCCACCCTCCCCTTACCCCACCCTACTCCTTGTCTGAATGTCAGTTCTACATGTCTGCATCCCTATCCCCATCCTGAAAACTGGTTCATCTGTGGAATCTAGAAAAATGTTACAGATGAATCTCTCATTTACTTTTCACAACTATGAGATGGGAACCACTATTTTTCCCTGTTTTACAAATAAGGAAACTGAGACACATGGAAGGGAAGTGTTTTGCCCAAGTCAGCTGTAGGCTTGGAGTTTCTAGAAATAAACTTCAGGGTCCTCTCCCCCACACAGGGAGGCTGTCCTTATATGGACCATGTCATGGGCTTCTGGTCAAATTCAGCCAATGGAAGCCCCCAAAAGAGAGCAGGAGGGATAGGAAAAGTGGGACCACTCATTCTCCCAGCTCTCTCCTTACTGGTGACCTTCTCTCTGCTCCTCTCTGTTTGCAGGCTCCAGGATGCTCTGTCCCCCAACACTCAGGTCTGGACTTCCCCAGTCCCACACCCACAGACACCTAAATCCCACCTGCTCCTTTACAAATTGTCCTCTCATTAAACTCCTCTAATTTGCACCCTTTGAGTGTGCCATCTGTCTCCTGCTGGGCCCCAAATTCCCAAGTCTGTACTCTAGGGACTACTGGGTACTGCCTACATTCTGGGCCCTAGAAAACAAGAGTGTTGACAGGAGGAAAACAAAATCATCTGTACATTTTTCACTTTTGAGGCTAAAATGAAGACCAGGAAGATCCAGCTCTCTAAGCCCTTTGACTGGGCTTCCAGCTTCCTGCTGGATGATAGGGGCCAGAGGAGCCCTGTCACAACCACCAGCACAGACCCTGGGAGCCCACGGACAGAGCCAGAGTCCTGGCTACTTAGGTAACAGCCCAGGACAGTCCCAGCACCTCCTCTCAGCTCTGCTGTAAGCTCTGTGGTCCAGGAAGAAGGCCAATACTAAGTGCTGAGGATAAGGGGAGACCCAAAACCCCAGATCTGGGGAGCAATTCTCCAGCAAGCTCTTCCTAGAAGCCTACCTGCCAGGAAACTAGCTGACCTTTCAGAACCTCCAAGTCCCAAGTTCAACTGAGTGTGGCCTGGTCATTCTGGGCCCAGGATGGCCAGAGGGCATTGCATTTAGAAGGGAAGAGACCTCTCTGTCTTACTCCCCTGCAGACAGCCCCTCCCCACAACACAAAGTGGAAGGCTCTGCCCTGGAGCTTACAAAGATAGCAATATCCTGAGAGACTGGGGTCCCAGGACAGGGGCGGGAATGGGCTGTTTTCTTTGTGTCTTTGCTTCCCTCCCCATCACCCTCTGGTGCCAATCACATCCATCTTCAGGTAAACATAAAATACACGTCCATTAGATTCTAGCACCATGAAGGGCCCAGATCAAATCCCTTTGCCTACACAGAGCTGGGCAAGGGACTCCTCGCTGAGTCCACTCAGACTTGCTAAGATGCTTCGTGCCGCAGTGTCCACCCCGTGGCAACTCCATGAAGAGAACAAAACCTTCATAGTCTCACATATACTCACCTGCCTCCTAATGCCTGCAGGCCTGGACACAGCCCACTTTCCAGACATTCCAAATAACAGTCAAAACAAAGAAAATCGCCGGCTTCCCTGGTGGCTCAGTGGTCAAGAGTCCATCTGCCAATGCAGGAGACATGAGTTCGATCCCCGATCTGGGAAGATCCCATATACCACAGAGCAACTAAGCCCATGTGCCACAACTATTGAGCCTGTTTTCTAGAGCCCATGAGCTTCAACTACTGAAGCCCAAGTGCCTAGAGCCCATGCTCCACAACGAGAGAAGCCACCGCAATGAGAAGCCCTGGCACCGCCACTAGAGAGTAGCCCCACTCACCGCAACCAGAGAAAAGCACGAACAGCAATGAAGACCCAGCACAGTCAAAAATAAAATAAAATAATAAAATTATATATTAATTTAAAAAAATACAGACCAGTGGGACAATAAGAGCCATCAGAGACCATCTGCACCATTATACAGATGGTACATACTTTTCCCAATATTTTATTAAAATAGTATATTTAACCACGGTTAACCAAGAATATTAACTTCATCCCACCCCCACCCCCATATGCAGCATGACATAGTAGTGATTTCAAAGATCCTTAATCGTGATAACCAACAAAAACATTTCAAAGTTTGCAACTAAAAACTAGACCTTGCAAAAATTCTGCATTAGAAGAAACATCACAAAGCTCTCGAGCAGAATTCTTTTCTCTGCCTGAGAGTTAATGTGGTATGCCACCCACCTGACATTACTCCTGGTCTGCTCTTTCTCCTCTATGCACAGAAGAGCGTCTCATTTATAAGTACCCACTTCATAAATAAATCGGCATTTTCACCTCATTTAATGTTTCTTTTCAGCTTCACAAAGAAACCAAGAAATAAAATTGTCGACGACAGTCACGACGTAGGCTCTCACAGTAAGACGAAAAAACTTGAAAATGTGCAGAGATGCATCTGCACTCTTTTACATAAAAAGATTTTCAAAAGTACAAGGCAAAATCTACAGTTTTTTTAGGGGAGATTTTAGGCACATCCATTTCTTAAAGCAAGCTTCAGTATGAATTCCAGTTTTGTCTTCATAACACCTGTTCTAGTTAGTCTTTCTTTAAAAAAAAAAAAGGATTCCCGTCAAGTGTGAAATAGGGCATCTATGGTCCCGAAAGGGGAGGTTTTCAGTTATGGCTTGCCCGTTCTGTTTTCATCCTTGCTGGCTTTGGTTTGGGGATGTACTGGTTATTTGCATGGTACTCGAGTTCTTTCCGGAAGTAGAAGATGGCTTTGTTTAACCCTTCCTCCCGCAGGACCATTGGCTCCCACCCCAGCATCAGCTTCGCTTTCTTGATGTCTGGTTTCCTTCTCTGGGGGGTCGTCCTGGGCTTCAGAAAGAAACTGAATTTTACTCCCACTGCCAACAGGGTTTTTGATGAGCTGAGCAAATTCTAGGATGGTGTGTTCTTCCGGGTTCCCCAGCTTGACGGGGCTGCTGACGTTGCTGTTCGTGAGCGCCACGAGGCGGTTCACCAGGTCACTGACGTACCGGAAGGCCCTCGTCTGTGATCCGGATCTGTACACTGTGAGCGGTTCCCCCTGCAGCGCCTGCAGGATGAAGTTGCTGACCACCCGGCCATCATTCATGTGCATTCGGGGCCCAAAGGTGTTGAAGATCCTGGCTACGCGCACCGCCACGCCCTCCTGCTTCATGCAAGCGTAGCACATCTCCGCAACTCGCTCCCTTTGTTGTAGTAGGCTCGGGGTCCTATCAGAGAAGGCAATGGCACCCCACTCCAGTACTTTTGCCTAGAAAATCCCATGGACAGAGGAGCCTGGTAGGCTGCAGTCCATGGGGTCGCGAAGAGTCGGACACGACTGAGCAACTTCACTTTCACTTTTCACTTTTCACTTTCATGCATTGGAGAAGGAAATGGCAACTCACTCCAGTGTTCTTGCCTGGAGAATCCCAGGGACGGGGAAGCCTGGTGGGCTGCCGTCTATGGGGTCGCACAGAGTTGGACACGACTGAAGCAACTTGGCGGCAGCGGGGGCAGGGTCCTATGGGATTCACGCGGCCCCAGTAATCCTCGGTTTGTGGGTGGACTTCAGGGTCTCCACACACCTCTGAGGTGGAGGCCAGGAATAGACTGGCCCCAACTCACTTTGCCAGCCCCAGCATGTTCAGTGTCCCAACGGTGTTGGTCTTTAGCGTCTTGAAGGGGTTGTACATGTAACTGGGAGGGGAGGCAGGAGAGGCCAGGTGGTAGATCTGGTCCACTTCAATGGACAGCTGCTCCAACATGTCATGGTTGATCAGCTCAAAGTTCTCATGGCCGATCCAGTGCTCCATGTTCCTCTTCCTGCCCATGAAGAAGTTGTCCACCACGGTCACTTTGTGACCATCCATCATGAGCTTGTCCATGAGGTAGGAACCCACAAAGCCCATGCCCCCAGTTACCAAAATTCTTTTACAGTCCTTTTCTGATAAAAATTTTACTGGCGAGTATTTCTGGATGAAGCTCTTTTCCAAATCTCTGATTTTCTCCCTCAGTGGTTCAATGATCTTGTCAAGCCTGCTCTCAATTCTGAGCTCCCCGTTTTCCTGAATGGGCCTCATGTTACCAAGTTGTCCCAAACAGAGGCCACGTAGGCGAGCAGTGCGATGCACAGCAGCGGCTTCGTCCTCCTGCAGCTGACAGCAGACGCGAGGCGAAGCAGCGGCTGGCTCAGCATCCCAGGCCATGCGCTGTGGCCCCAGATGGTACAGATTTTACAGATGGAAAAAACTGACATAGCTGGGGGAAAGGGCTCAGACAAAAAGTCTGAATACAAAGACAAAAGGTCCAACCCCCAACCCAGGGCTCCCTGGGCTGTTACTCACTACAGTCTGGCTATATTCATTTCCATCTCTAAATTGCCCCAGAACCGTGCTTGGACCCAACCCAAGGAGGAACAATGCCATCTGGCCTCTGAGAGTTTGGGGAACGCTCTCTTTAGCACTAGATGCCTAGTGGCACTGGGCTTTCTTTGAGTTGAGTAATAATCGATGTTTGCTGCCACGGTTGCCTCAAGGGTTATAAGCCAGGGCCAGCTGCAGGCCCAGGGCTGCACACCATTTGATGGCCTCAGAAGTGTGGTAAATGTAAACGGTGCTGTGCTGTGCTCAGTCACTCAGTTGTGTCTGACTCTTTGCAACTCCATGGACTGTAGCCCGCCAAGCTCCTCTGTCCATGGGATTCTCCAGGAAAGAATATTGGAGAGGGTTGTCATGCCCTTCTCCAGGGGATCTTCCTGACCCAGGGATCGAACCCAAGTCTCCTGCACTGCAGGTGGATTTTTTTACCATCTGAGCCACAAGGGAAGCCCAATGTAAATGGTGGTTCTCTTTAAAAAGTGTCCGGTAAAACTTAAAACAAGGACTTCGCTAGCAGTCCAGTGGTTAAAAATTCACCTTGAAATGCAGGGGACACAGGTTTGATCCCTAGACAGGCAACTAAGATCCCACCTGCTAGAGGCAACTAAACCAGTGCCCCAGAACTACTGAACCTGTGTGCCACAACTAGAGAGAAGCCCGGGCAAACCAACATAGAGCCTTCGAGCTGCAAAGAAGACTCAGTGCAGCCAAAAATAAATATGTCTGTTCTTTAAAAAAAAAAAAAAAATGTTAAAACATCCTAAGAAGTTTAGAGCCTAATGTATAGATTTCAGCTTCTCCCACTTTCTACAAGCTCTGTACCAATTAATCGTAATAGTCTTAGTATCCTTACAGATTAACATAGAATAAAGCAATCCCTGTGAAGTCTCCATGAACCACCACAAAAGAAACCGACCAAAAGGAATGATAGGGGCTTGGCCAAGTGAATCCTGAGGGTAGGACCTCTGGTTATTATAGAGCGTTCCTGAGTCCCAGGCTCTGGAAGCACTATTTGGGAGGGAGTTGTTTTTCAGTTTTCAAAATGAGACTTTCATCTGTCAGGGGATTACAAAATACCAACTCCACCAAGAAGGTTTTCTAAATTCAGAGAGCTCCCATTGGAAGCACAGCACCAGTTATCACATCCCAAACTCAAGAGCTATGAACTTCATCTGTGAACAACAGCCAATGCAGCCAGGCCAGGAGGTGGCGCTACTGAGGAAAACAGGATCTTGACCATCCTCCCACTCACTCCAGTCCTCTGTCCAGTTCCCTGGTGGCCACAAAACCGAAGATTTTCAAGAGCATCCATCCCCCTCCCCTATCACCTTCCCTCCCCTACCCCAGCCACACCTCCTGCTTCTAGAAGGTATAACTTTATTGGGAAGGTCCTTTGATGGAGCCAAAGAGCTTAAACCAAACAGGGCCAAGGATCTAAGTGGGGGATGACTCAGACACACGTGACCAGTATTGGCTCAAGTGATGTGTCCAGTGGAGACTTTTACTAAAAGGAGCTCACTATGGCGCCACAGGCAGACCCTCAGCCGTGGCCAGGCTCATGGGCACCATGATATGACAGAAATAAAAGTAAATTATATCACTTGTCATCATTAAGAAAAATTTTCATCTCCGTTCTTCATTCGAAAAGCACTATATTTAATGAATGAGTACTGAGTCATGACATGTAAATGACTGAAATATTGGAATTATACTAAGGTCAACTAACGTATTTTTAAACCATGAAATTAAGGGATCTATTCATGCCTGTTGACAGTGCCACTCTCAGTGATTATGATCTCTGCAAGGCTGCCCCTGGACACTGGGGAATGGTGGACAGTTCTACAAGATGTGGACCAGCTTCTGTGGAAACTCTCCTGTGATCAAATTGAAGAAATCTCGCTGACCTGTTTGCCCAGGTTCTGCAAGCCTCAGGACACTATACATATCTAATGAAGGCATGGCTGGTCTTGTGCAAGGCAAGCCGCATTCCAAAGAGCATCTTGTAGATTTATCACTCGTGGGAGAGGGAACACTGGCTCCTGCGGTTCTTCCAAAATGGTGGCCCCCACAAGCTGTGCGTCAGGAAAGCAGCTCTTTGTCAGCTGCATTAATCTCCTCTAATTTTCTCTAAGAAAATTAAGATGCCTCAACATCCAAACTCTGCAAAAATTTTGGTAAAAGATGGAAGAGAAAAGATAAAAGATGCTAAGGTCCACCAGGAAACCTGAGATGAGAAAAGTTATGGTGAGGAACTATCTTCCCAGGACCAGACACTTTCAGGCTAAAGTGGGCATGTTTTCATTTTTGCACCCTGCAGCCATTTTCAATTTTTTGGTAAAATAATACTCCAGACTTCTTTTGATGAAGGACTCCTTTCCATTCTTGGTCATGAAGCTTAGGTAGGATTTACCCTAGATGCAGCACCAAATTTGGACACTAAGTGTCCTAAGTCCATGAACATATGACTTTACCCTGACCACAGGAATTAATGACCTAGTTCTGGGTATGTAGTTGATGATTATGCATAGATACAAAGCTTTTGATGTCAGAAACATTTGTATTCATCAAAGGAAGTGTTTAGAGCTATTGGGAGGGAGAGATACTATTGTACTAATGAGGAAGCCAATACCAAGAGGCCCCTTGGTGCTATCCTATAACCTGCTGGATCAAACCTTACCTGAAGCAGAACTGACTTGGAATTTTTTGTTTACAAACACCAAAACATTTTCCTTTTTGTTTAATCTAGCGTAAAGTGGGTGGTTTTCTTGACAAGCCATATTCCCATAATGTGAAAGTTTCTTTCTAGAATCCTGTGTCCTAGAGTGCAGAGAGACTTTCTGACCCCTCCCTTTAACACCTAAACATGACACCAAGCAAGCATTCCACAAGAGCTGATAACACCAAAGAAAGGCAGCTGTGTTAGTATCAAGGACAGGGAGCCCATGGTTTTCCCAAGAGCTGGTGGCAAGGACCAATAGCCATTCAGGACTAACCACTCACCCCTAATTGTTTGTGGTTGACCTCTATTCTTGTTCATCAAATCTCAGGCCATCCCACGCTATAACATTTGGAAATGCTATTGCCTTGAACTGTCCAAATCCATTGCTGATTAAAGCCTCTACCAACCAAGTTTATTAGCTTCTCTGAAATTCTGCTGGAAGCATATGAGGAAGAAACATGTTTAAATGCCCCCACTCAAGTTTTTCATTAAGGGATTGCATAGCTCTCTCTGAATGTGGTCACAGGCTATGAGGCCACTACAGTCTTGTGTGAAGCCAGACTTGCAAAAAGAGGGAGGAGAAAGATGTGTTCAAGGAGCCCATGTCTTCAGCTGAGACTGCAGCCTGGAGGCCGAAATGAGCGGCAGAGGCAGACTGCACTGCTGTTCTCTGATTCCAGCACTCAGGTCAGGATACAAACATGGAATTTCAAGCTCTGCCTGCGTAGAAAGGAGCTTAAATGTCATTTACTCTGACCCCTAATTTAACGTTTCTTTCCTCCCCAAGCTTTCCTTCAAGTGGTCACATAGCCTGTGTTGAACCTCTGGTGATGAGAACTCACTTCCCAAGTCCTATGGAAGCAATATCATTTGGGGTTGATGCACCCTGTTCTGGGTACATTGCCACCTGTCTAAAGTTCTCAGTCCTCTGAGCTGCTCAGCACTCGCAGCCTCCTCTTCCTCTGGAAGCTCTTCAAACACAGAAAGCCAGAAATGATGGTTCCCAGTGTGTGTATATTCTGAGCTGAATGGTTGCTATTCCCTTCTCACATAAGCCTGGTCCTGTGTATCTAAACCTGTCCCAATCTTTGCTGCTGCTGCTGCTAAGTCACTTCAGTCGTGTCCGACTCTGTGTGACCCCATAGACGGCAGCCCACCAGGCTCCCCCATCCCTGGGATTCTCCAGGCAAGAACACTGGAGTGGGTTGCCATTTTCTCCTCCAATGCATGAAAGTGAAAAGTGAAAGTGAAGTCACTCAGTCATGTCCGACTCTTCGTGACCCCATGGACTGCAGCTTACCAGGCTCCTCTGTCCATGGGATTTTCCAGGCAAGAGTACTGGAGTGGGGTGCCATTGCCTTCTCCGTGTCCCAATCTTTACTGACCACAATAATTTTCAGTGTGATCTGATCAGCACAGTAGGACAGGGCTCCTTCTCATCACCTCCAATGTTCTCTATACTATACTCCCGTTAATACAACCACAACTGCAGTGTTGGAGAAGACTCTTGAGAGTCTCTTGGACTGCAAGGAGATCCAACCAGTCCATTCTGAAGGAGATCAGCCCTGGGCTTTCTTTGGAAGGAATGATGCTAAAGCTGAAACTCCAGTACTTTGGCCACCTCATGCAAAGAGTTGACTCATTGGAAAAGACTCTGATGCTGGGAGGGATTGGGGGCAGGAGGAGAAGGGGATGACAGAGGATGAGATGGCTGGATGGCATCACTGACTCAATGGACGTGAGTCTCAGTGAACTCCAGGAGTTGGTGATGGACAGGGAAGCCTGGTGTGCTGCGATTCATGGGGTCGCAAAGAGTCGGACACAACTGAGCGACTGAACTGAACTGAACTGAACTGGAGAGACATACATCAAGGTCAGACCAACAGAATTCCCTTCCTCATCTCTCAACGAAGGTAACATGTGTCCTGCTGTTATGTTTCAAAGTGTTGCCAGTGACTATAAAAGCCCGTTCCTTGCTCTGTTCGAC
The DNA here is from genome assembly GCF_027580195.1 of Bos mutus. Taxonomy (NCBI): domain Eukaryota; kingdom Metazoa; phylum Chordata; class Mammalia; order Artiodactyla; family Bovidae; genus Bos; species Bos mutus. The sequence goes on along the minus strand of NC_091634.1, from coordinate 20,014,182 downwards.
TTTTATACCATCCACCGTCCCCGGCATCTTGGGCTGGTGAGGGAGTGCATGGCAAGGTAAGGGCACGCCAGCATCCAGGCAGCGGGGGCAGGGGAGTCTTTCTCAGCTTCTGAGATGAATGTGTAAGTAAAAGTGAAGGCTACCAAATTGGACCTGATCTATGTAGGCCACCCATTGTTAATTGTCACCCAGCTATTTTGCTGGCACTAGTCACATGGTGGGTGACAGCCACGGACATTGATGGATTCTGACCCGGACTAGAAATCTGGCTTCTAAAAAAGAGAGAGAGGAAAGGCAGAGGAGACAACAAAGTTAGTGCCCAGCGTGAGGAGAAGGGAATGGGAACAGGGGGTGGCTCTGACAGCTCAAGCTGAGGAGGAAAATTAGAAAAGAAAGCCAGCTCCACCACCATATGTGGCGAAGCTGGCCGGGACAGCTGGAAGAAATATCGCCCGACCCGAGTCCCTGGCCAGGATTGTGATACATGCCTGCGTATGGCTATCAATAACCCTGCATGATTAATGCTAATGATTTATGTTAATTTTGCCATAAGCTTTTTTTTGTGCCAGTGTTGAACTTAAGGATGTCAAATCATTCCTTAGGAGGTTGTTAGAGATTTTTAAAAACAAAGTCTAAAATCCAACGCCTGACATTCCATAGATCACGGCCCCAATCTCCTCAACATACTCTGGGAGGCGAGGGTCACCATCCCCTGTGTAATTGCCTTTCGTTCAGCAATAAGTCCTTGGAAAAGGATTCAGCATCCTAAGAAGGATGGCTCCTCAGGGCCTCCAGGTTGCCCCTGGAGGGGGAGTATGGGTTTCAGGGGCTTCCCAGGTGGCGCCATGGGTAAAGAACCCGCCTGCCAATGCAGGAGACGTAAGAGACACGCGTTTGATCCCTGGGTGGGGAAGGTCCCCATGGCAACGCACTCCAGTGTTCTTGCCTGGAGAATCCCACGGACAGAGGAGCCTGGAGGGCTACAGTCCATAGTGGAGCAGGGTTGGACACGACTGAAGCAACTTAGTACATGCACATGGATTTCAGAGCTAAGAAGGCAAAGTCCATCCTGGTTCCCCAGCTGCTGTCCATGCGCCACCATTCAGCTGGGAGGCCGAGCAAGCAGGCAGGCTCAGGGGACCTCTTCACAGGCGGCAGCCACTGAGCAGTCAGTGTCAGCAGGGCAGGGGGAGTGCCCAGCCCATGTTGCAGGAATGCTGGGAGTGCAAACACGGCAACACCATGGAAGCACTTTGCTCTCTGTGACCCCCCGCCCCCCCCACCCCTGCCACCAACACACCATGTCCTGCTGTCTCCAAGGATGCTCTGAGTTCCAGTTGCTTCCCTGGGACCCAGGAGTGGGGCCTGGAGGTGCGGGCAGATGTGGCCCTGCAGGTGTCACCTGCCCGCCTCCCTCTGTCTATCCATCAGTCATTGATCCACGTCCCTTTGGTACCTCCGCTTTTCACTCCCAGACACTGGGAACACTCTGGGAGTGTGGCTGGCCCTGGACAAAATGAACAAGAAAGGTGGGGGCAACTCGAACCTCTCAGGCTTGGAAACTTAGCCCTTGAGACTGAACTGCAGAGCATAACACCCAGGAATGAGAAAGCCACAAAAGGAGTTGACAAGAGATTGCCAGTGCTAGCCCGGTGCAGAGCCACTGGACATGACAACCGTCCGGCAGCACAGTTTCCTTGGTCCAGGAGCTCTGACCTTACACAGTGCCCTGTCTGCCCGAACTCATCTGTGAAATCTTAGCCCCCTGCCCAGCCCCTGCCCCACCAAGACTGGCACCACTCACTCTCTGTAGCCCCACGTCTGCCATCAGTGTTCCCCCAAGGGCCCGTCCACAGCTCAGGGAACAGTAGTTTCTTCCACCTGTAAACCAGTTACTCCATCAGTGGCTGCCCTGCCTTCAAAATAAAACTCTTCACATTCTCCCCTATTAGAGCCACAATCCAAGCCAGGGCCCAGCTAAACCCCATGCTGTGGGGGAAATAATTCTTTGGTAGAGGGGGAGTAAAGTCCAGATCCTTTCTGTCCCCTGCGCCCACCCTCTCTTGCTAGAAATTCATTATCTATAGCTTAAAAGCAACAATTTCTATGTGGATTTGTACCAAAAAAGGAAATACTCTCTCTGCTTTCCTGGCTTCCCGTGAAGGGGCTCCACTAAACCTGCTTGGTCTGGGCTGTACGGCGAACACCTGTCAAAATGTATGGACCACGCCATTTATCAAATAATCTGCTCCAAGAACAGATAGGCACTATCAGCAATCTGGTATTGATCTGAACAGGCCCCTGCTATTGTTCATCCCTGCATCCCGAATGGCAGCAGGAATTAATGAAAGAAACAAAACAATGCATACCAATCACTCAGCCCCACAACTTTGTCTGCTGCGCTCATTAAGTTGGGCCAAGCTTCCCGAAAGCTTGCTTGGGGAACGGTGGTCCCAGGAGGCCAACCCTTTGATCTGCCCATGGACTCCCCAGCTGACTTCTCCCTCTTTCCATCAGCCATGGAGCCGTTGGGTGTTGATGCTCCCAACTCTTTGAAATCTATGGAAGTGGTCATGCTAATGGCAGGAGAATCCCACGTGGGTGCAGAAGCAGCTCTCCAGGGTCTGGGCAGAGATGGCCTTTCTCTGCCCTTCCTGTGTGGTTGTGTTTAAGCTGCCCTTGTCCAACATGGAGAACGTTTGCCTTCCAGGAGCAAAGACTCAAACTGGGGACAACACCCACAGGGCACCAATGGCAGGCTGGACACCAAGGTGGGAAAAGAGGTCAAAATTCAGCCCCTCCCCTAAGGGAAGACCCTTAAGAGAGATGCCCATCAAGCCTCATCTCTGTCCCCTCAACACACAGAGGCTCTCCTGCCTCACCATCACTGCATCCACCCTGGAGCAGCCTTCAAGGCTCAGCTTAAATGGCACCTCCTGAAGCCTCTCCCAATCCCTCCAGTTAGACCTGATCTCTCCCTCTGCTCAGCATTCATCATGCTTTCCTTGAGCTGTAACAAACAGTAAACTTTGTGTCTTATCCATCTGACAAATTTAGAAGGAGTAGGGAGCCAGGCGAAACAAGCACATCATTGTGAGTCCTGCCTTCTGAAGGCTGGGACACTGATGTGGTCATCTTTGCAGCCCTGTGTAGTGCCTAACATTATCAACAATTGGATGGAAAGATGGATGGATGGATGAATCGACTGATGGATGAAATGACTAATGGATGGATGAATGGGTGGACAGACTGATGGATGGTTAGGTTGATGGATGGATGGATGGACGGACAGGTGGGTGGATGGATGAGTGATGGGTAGATGGATGGATGCATTTGAGCGAAGTATGATAAGAACTCCAGAGTACCAGTCCCTTGGCAAGAGCCCACAGTGATGGCATCCTGGTGATGACCAGCACTGTGGATTTCACTATTTTTCTCAAACTAGCTGCTCATACTCTACCCATAGAGCCTGGGAGCTTTCTTGCCCTGATGGAGCAAAGAGACTGAAGCTCAGAGAGGATGAGTAATTTGCCTTGGATCACACAGAGTCAGGCTTCAGACAGCAAATCTCCTGAAAGGAAAGAAACTTGCTCACTGGTCAATAGCATACTCCTAATCCTCTCTGACTCCCCAGTCAGGAAGTCTCCAAGGCCAAGGTGGAACCCAACCACCACCCCAGACCAGCTAAGCCAGCAACTGCTGCACCTGAGAACACCACATTCCTGTTCCCCTCGAAGGGCTCCTACAGGGCTGGTTTGACTTGCAGGGTGGCGGGGTTTGGGGAGCTGTCTGTGTGTCCCTCAGGCAGCAGACACAGCAGCCTTCCCTCTTCAGAGGCCTCATGCTCAGCTTAAAGAAGCCTCACCAGAAAAACTACCAAGAAGCGAGGTTTCTGCTCAGCTCCAGGCTTATCAGGAAGAGCAGTTCACCCCGGATTCAGAAGATGAAGCTGAAACACTCCGTGCTGCTGACCAAGGCCTCGCTCAGATGAACAGAGCCTCTGGGGGTGGCGAGAGACAGTTTCAGTCTGGAAAAGCTCCAACCAAGGGATCCAGCCAGGCCAGCCAGGCATGCGACACACAAGTCTCCGAGGACAGACAGCAAGTCTGTCCCAGGCAGGGCACAGGAAGGTCGATGCAGGTGTGGGGGCCCTTCCCCCTTCACCCCTGCCCTGAGACTCCCTACGGCATCACTTGGACGTGGGACCCTCCTCAAGGGCCACGTCACGTGTCTGCAGAGCAGGTAGGGAAGGGCGGCGACAGCTCCTGTTTCCAGCTAAGGAAGACAAGTGTAGATGATGAGGCTGGCCGGGCACTTGGAGGGGAAGAGATCAGAAAGGGGAGGAAATCAGAGAGTGACAGGAAAACAAAGCAAGCCCTGGTTCCTATCCTTAGGGACCCCAGAATAGAGCAGGGAAGGAGAGCCGTGAGATGGCACAGTCAAGCAAAGCCAGAAGCCGAACCGCAGGTCCACGCTCAGAAGCATCTTTTCTTCTGGAATTCCAGGGATGTCAGAATGCTAGGTAAGATTCCCCAAACCCCTCCTTTCTAAACTTCCAAATATCTCGTGAAGGATCAGAAGGCAGAGCAGGGGCCTGACAAGAGAGGATGCCACACACGGACAGAAAAGGAAAATAGAGTTTGGGGAAAAGATGATGACCGTTTCCAAGGAGTCCCACAACATTCCAAGGATGTATGAGTGGGAAGGGCCATGGCGTGAGGTCTAGACTCTGGGGACATATCATCCCGTGCCTCGGGCATCAGGGCTCTCGCTGCCAGGACCCTCTCTGAGTCCACCTCTGATGCACTGGGAGCTGGCAAGGGGAAAGCCTGCACCCAGAAGTGCTGCTCAGTGTTCCGGAGAAAGACAGTGGGCCAGGCCCCATGTGGTCATCAGCGGATGAGCACTGCTACCATCAGCATATCCTGGCCACACAGCCACTTACATCAGCTGTGGAAGCAGAGGCCATGGAGATGGGACAGGCCACCATGCTCCGGGACTCCACCCGGACCCTGCGGGCTCAGCATCAGACTCTCCTATCCATCGGCCCAGATGACAGCTCTGCTGCCCCCACTGCCTGCACTTGCAGGGCCAGCCCCTCCGGTGTCCACATGGGCCCCTAGGACGGGAGCCACTGTCCCTGGAGCCTGCCACCCGGACACGCTGGGCCTCGGTCCAGCCACCCTCTCACTCCAGGTCAACTTCAAAAAAGCGGATACAGCAGCAGAGTCGGACTTGGCAGCACCTGAGAGGTGGCGCTGGTGGCCCCGAGGCTGGCTGGGTGAGCCTGGGGCCACTGTGCCCGCAGATTACAGCTGTCTCTCTCTGTAACAGGATATTGCTTTTCAGATGGGTTCTGTTTGCTGCCTGCAGCCCGGTGAACCAAGCGGGATACTGCTCGGTGGGATCTTCTCAGGACCTTGAATGCCACCTGCCCTCCTCTCCACAGGCAGACATCACCTCTCACCTTGGAAATGAGCTGCCCCTTGTTCCACGCACCCACCCTGGAAGGGCCAATCTCTCTAACTCTCCCCTCTCTTTCCTCGCTTTCTAAAGCCAGCAGCTCATCAGCACGTGCCTTCCCAGGAAAGTAGCTGTTTATACTGATGTAGAGCCTAAGCTGAGACACTGAACAAGAAAGAAAAATTTTCAAAGCTCTGGTTCCTGCCCTTAAGGATCTAGGATATAGTTGGGGGAGAGAGCCACAGGCTCACATGGTCAGACAAGGACAAGAAACCACGCCACAGACCCAGTCCCAGCAGCATCCCATCAGAGATTCCAGGGATACACAGAATGTCAGGTGAGATGCCCCCAAATCTCCCCTTTCTGAATTTCAAAATATCTCTCACCCAGGGCTCAACCAGGCTCTGATTATTCCCCAAGCACCGACCCCCTACCCAACCCCCCATCCCCCACCACCAAGCCTGGGTTTGGGAAGCCACTGCTTGGCAGGATGTTGACACAGAACTAGACTCTGCAGCTGGAGGCCAGTGAGGTGCCCAGGTGGACCTGCTCATCCCTCCTCGTGGCACTGCTGTCATGGGAATCCACCCCTACCCCCACCCCCACCCCCGCCACCTTGGCAACTCAGACACTTCCTGCTGCTCAACCCCAGACTGCTCCAAAGCTACAGGAACCCATTCAAGGCAGGTTAGATGAGATGCTGTCCAGACAATATTATCCCCATACCCTGCCGTGAAACCAAGACTGGGGTAGCACAGCAAGTACCAGATGTGGGAGACGTCAGAGAGTGGAAAGCCACAAGTCCATGGTCCAGTATGGTTTGACACCAATTATTTTTTTCACTTTACGCAACAGTTAAAATTCAGAAGGTTGTAACTTTTGTAGTATCTGGGCCACCACTTCTGTGTAAACTATGGAACACCTGAGGATCCTGGGTCACATCCCCACCTGGCAACATGGACTGGAGTAACGCTGGCCCTTCCAGCCCACTCCCCGGGTGTCAGCCTCCCGCCTGGCCCTGGCAAGTGTCTGGTTTGCAGTCCTGGGGCAGATGTTGGCCATAGATCTCAGCACAGTGAGGAGGACGAAGTTGGCCATAGTGATCCCCACTGTTGCATCACCCTAAAAGAATGTGACCTTGGAGAAACAGTTCTCTTTCCAATGAGGTCCTCCTGGGCCTAGCCAGATCATCCTGGACCCAAACTTTGCTGGTTGGGGGAGTAAATTTTTTTCAGAGAGGCAAGGCCAGGACTTTATGAGTCCTTCTGAAATGAGGCTGGCATCTGGCTCCCTGGGTATTAACGGCAAGTGGATCCTCAGCTGGTAGCTCTTTCTGGAGGCAGGCAGAGCTGCTTTAAATGCAGGGAGAGCTTGTGATTGACTGTTGAGATCCAGTAAACAAAGAAGGTTAAAAAAATAAAGCCGGGCTTCCTGTCTGCCCTTTGCACACTAACAGCCACTGTTTGCCCAGGTTCCACGTGAGTAACACGAGTGCACTGATTTCTATTACACAGAACATTAATAAGAGAAGGCACTGACCCTCGATTTCCGAGAACCAGGTAAATGACGGGGAGGGAAAGGGGCAGAGAAATGGTAGGCATTTTACACTCCACGACTTGAAGGGGAATGCGTTGCCTATAAAGATGACGGGTGTTGTAGCACGGAGGAAAAAAACATAATTTTTCATTGATGTACGGCAGCAGGGCTGGAAGGAACACAAATAGTACAGTAGATCCATTAACTGGATGACAAGAAACAGTGTTCACATCCACTGACTAAACTGTTTTTGATTCTTTAGTACCAACATGCAGAATGATCCTTACATTATGTTGCCAGGGAAAAACCTTAAAATGCATTTATTTCATAATGTAACTTTCTTGTATTATCATAATAGAGCCATAACGGTTGTTGCAAACACTATGGGGTCTAAAAAAAAAACAACAACAACAAAACACCTAAGGAGAGTTACGAAATTGGAAATTTTTTTTAAAAGGGAGAAATTTGGAGCATCTCCAAGATTATAGCTGCCAGTGGCGATGGGGAGAGTGGCCGTGATATCTCACCTCCGGCCTCTCCTTCTGGCTGTCCAAGCTCTGGACTCTGAGCTCCGCCCGTCACAGCCAAACAGGACAGGGAGATCGTGGGAAAGACAAGTGGCAGACACGGAGCCGTCCACGTGCAGTTACTCGGTGAGAAGGGGGATTTGCAGGGAGGTGCGACAATCACTTTTCCAGCTCTTCCGTCTCCACCTCCACACGCTTCCCTCCTACTCGTCCACTACCTCTGGCCCTGCAGCCTGCATATCCTATACGGACAATGGGTACAAAAGTGACTCTTCCGTAGCATATGCTAAGCACAGTGCCTGGACATGTGCTTGGTGATCAACGGATGGTTATTACCATCAGGACTATTCCTTGTCTTCCACACTCTGACCAGCACGATGGGAGCCCACACCCATGGAAATCAGTGGCAGTCAGGGTCTGAACGAGTCCATCCCAGATCAGAACCTTGGTTCTGCTACATCCTCAGGACCTCGAACATGGAAGTTATCCTTACGGCTATTATAGCCAATACACCCGTTCCAGGTACCGTGCTCAGGTGTGTGGCGTATCCAGCCCCACCTGCAGGGACCCCACCTGCAGCGGGTGCAGGCGATCAGGGAGCAGGAACAGAAGCATAAACCAAGGGTCAGAGGTAAAGGAGGAAAATGAGGGAATCCTGTCTAAGAGGCAGCGTCATGAGACCTGGGGTTAAACAGACACACGAGATGAAGACCTTCTGGCGAAATGAGCAGGTCGACGAAGACATCTTGTGCAGGTGGGGAGTGTGTTTGTCTGGAGCAGCCAGAGCCCAGCCTAGAAGCTGGCAGAGAAAGGCTGGTTTAGCAGTGGGGAGAGACTGATTCTAAAACCACGCTTCTTGTCGCTCCCACGGGTGCCATGATGGACTGGAAATGGCAGGTGGGACCAGAAGGAAGATATAAGATGATTTATTTTCTTCCTTGGATGCCTGGGTGGTTGGTATAAACGTGGGGAAGAAGAGCCAGTTTGGGGGAGGTGATAAGTTCAGGAAGATAGGAGATGAAATGGAGGATAATGGCCATGGAAGTCCCACAGTCGGTTTTTCAAGGGAATCAGTGAAAATACAGAGGGATCAGTAATAGCAGGAATCCACATTCACTGAGGATCTGGGTCCAGCCAGTATGGGGACACCCACCGTGCATCCAACATCTCATCTTGGCCTCACCCCAGTCAGGCAGCACAGTGCCAACCCCGCCTCCTGACCAGGAGGCCTCGGCTCAGAAAAGGTAGGTAAGTCATCCCACTGCACAGGGGGTTGGTTATGGAGCTTGAATTCAAACCCAGATCTCACAGGCTCCAAAGCTCATTCTCTTAACCGGGACAGTTTCTTTGCCATCTCAGCTTCTCTGTGTGCAATGGGGAAAGAGATGACCACCAGGGTGGGAGCCATGAACTTCACAGCAGGACAGACCCAACAATAACATCACCATAGATGGGCTATTTGGAAAAAATAAAATGCATCTCTTACCATACTCAACACCATCATGAAAAAAATAATCCTAGGCAGATTCAAATGTGGCAAGATAAAACCATAAAATTCCAGATGAAAATTAGATGATCATTTTTATAGTGACAAGGTGGGCTTTACAAAATAGTGCCAGATAGAGCTAGATCTCCCACCCTGATTATCACCATCACCTGTTCTTGGCTGAAAGGAGCTTGGTCTTCAAGCCTCTTTTATTAAGACTCAGATTTAGCCTTCCCCGGTGGCTCAGAGGTGAAGACTCCACCTGCCAGCACAGGAGATGTGGGTTCGACCCCTGATCTAGGAAGACCCCACATGCTGTGGAGTAACTAGGCTCCTGCACCACAACTCCTGAGCCTGCGCTCTAGAGCCAGCAACTGCAACTACAGAAGCCTGTGTACCCTAGAGCTCACGCTCTGCAACAGGAGAAGCCCACACACGGCAACTAAAGAGTAGCCCCATCTCATCTGCAACTAGAGAAAGCCTGTGTGCAGCAACGATGACCCAACATGGCCAAAAATTAATTAATTAATTAAATCATTTTTTAAAAAGTAAAAAAGATGCAGATTCTCCCTGAGAAGAGGGATCACCTTCTGCAGAAGTAGCTTATTGGCTTTCTTTCCAGCCCAACAGCACACAGGAGAAGGGACAGGCTCTGGGCGAATATGTCTTGATTGGGGTGGGGGCGGGAGCCGGGGCAGAGCAGACGTTATCCTTGGAGTCCTGAGGTGGGAGGGCAGCCCATGTGATTTCAGGGTTGCAGAGGGTGTTTCCCTACAGTCCCCGCCAAGATTCTACAAATCTTTGCTGAGGTCCTACTGTGTGTCATGCTCAGTGCTGTAAGTAATGAAGTGGTCGTTAACAGCATAGATATGCTATCTACACAGGGTTCAGTGCAGGCAAGACACTGATGGAAGGTCGTCTGACCCAGTAAGTTATGGACTCAGTCATGTCCTGGCCACAGAACTCCATGCCTTTCCAGGGACGGGAGCCTCTGAGCTGCTCTGTGCTGTGCTGTGCTAAGATGCCTCAATCGTATCCAACTCTTTATGATCCCATGGACTGTATCCCACCAGGCTCCTCTATCCATGGGAGTCTCCAGGCAAGAAAACTGGAGTGGGTTGCTATGTCCTCTTCCAGGGGATCTTCCTGACCCAGGGATCGAACCTGCATCTCTCATGTCTCCTACACTGCAGGCGAGTTCTTTACCACTAGTACCACCTGGGAAGCCTCTGAAGCTGCCCTGCCTGACAGCATCTCTCTTCCACCAGACTTCACAGAAGCTGCCAATTACTTCTCCACATTTTAATGCAATCAGATCACCTAACTTGGTATAAAAGGGAATCACAACAGGCCCTGGGCAGTGTAGGTAAAATTATTCATAACCCGCATAACTACTGTGGTTTGGCTCTGATGCTTCAGAAAGGTGGTAACTTCCACACCAGTTTTCAAGCCCCAAATTTCTATTGGCTGCCTGTAGAGACAGAGACTTCATTGCCAATCCACAGTCCAAAGAGTAGAAAATGCTTGTGCCCTGTTTTGGTTTTTATTTTATTTTTTTAATTTTCCAATGAACATGGTTTGCACTATGTGATGTTTGCATTGAATATCTATATCTATATCTATAGCTTTTCACTGTTTCTTGGTGCCATATGAGTGGTAAACTCCTCAGAACATCATTGCAGGAAATCCAGCAAGCAGCCAGACCAAAGTTGGAGAGTCAGCCATGTGATTTCTTGTTATCTGTCCAGAAGCCACTGTAAATTCACTACAAAAAGCAAGCTCCTGGCTCCCAGGAGGAGAAGTGTCGCTGGAAGAAAGTCAGGAGGATGCGGCTTTATTTAATTGAGAACTAAATGTCTTTGGGATTGCTCTCTCCTAAGGAAGGGCACTTTGCTGTACACGCATGTCAATGCCTCCTTGGTGGTCTGTCCCCTGATTTAGCCCAGGTCCCCACTCTGAATTATAGGTTCCTCTTTCGTTTGCAGAGACACTACCTGCCAAGGCAGTATTTGGGTTTCCAACACCATTCCCCATACCCTCGAGCCCCTCACGCCCACTTCTCCCCCTCAGTCAGATACTCAGAGGCCCCCACTCAGAGTCACAGAGACTCACAACGTATTAAGATGGCAATATCATCTTATTGGCTATTAACACAAATGTGCCAATAAACATAGTGCATAAAAATTATACATATTCCCTTGGAGTCCATAATCCTGAACTGCTATGGCTAATGCAGAACACGCTTCCCAAAAGTAGTGCTGGAAGTCACGATGTACAAATTGAATTTTAAATAAATTTCCTGAAACAACACCAGTGGCTCTAGCCACCCGAGCTATACGTATGTGCTAAAAATAGAACACAGAGTAGTCATGCCCATCCCAACCCCTAAGGGATGGGACTGGTGGGCATGTATGTTGCTGCCTTGTCCAATGTTTGTGGGGGGGGGTATCACTACACATGCATTTGGGGCAATTATTAAAACAACCCAATATATTCCCCTTAAAGGTTTCCCCTAATTATCAGGTATCATCAAGTTCCAAAAAAGTCAGCTTGTCTTCACCTCACTCTCCATCACAGAGGGAGATGCTAATTGCATTATCGCCTTGCCAACACCCTCAGAAATGCCGCAGTGATCGCTAGCCGTCTACCACGGAGTCAGAGTTGGCCCAAATTCCAAACCAAACAGTGAAGTCATTCCCAATCCCACTGTCTGCAAACACGAAAAATACAAGACAGTCACCATAGAAAAGGGGGCTCTGGGATACTTAAAAACAGACCTGCCCCCATACAACTGGGGATGGGCAACACTCCATAATATGTCCAGCTGGTTGGGCTCTGGGATTCAACACTCACACACCCATACCCAGGCACACACATGGGCAAAACAGGGGAAAACTGGAAGTCCCCCAAGCCTTGTCATTTCACTCACCCACCCCCAGTCCCAAAACTCTCTGCATCCTTGACCGAGACAGTAGTCCAAGGAAGAAAATCAAGGCGAAGCTCAGCTGTCTTGTTGAAAGTTTGTCAGTATGCCTTCTTTCTTAGATAAGTAAGTGCTCATAGAGTTTTTTACATGTTATTAGCAGCAGAGACCAAAACCAAAAATAGTTTGCCCTTATTCACTCATTTCTTTAAACGCATGAAGTGAGATTGTGATTTTCCTAGGTGTATTTCCTTTGACTCATTCAACCAGGTATCCAACTATCAAAATCCTTCAATTCTTCAAGTCCCATCTCAAACCCCAACCTTTCTCAGCCCCATGAGAACAGAGAAGGTTAGCTGTTGAACTTTATACTATAAAGAGTCCTTTCCTTTGAAAGAGTTCTTGAGGAGAGCCCAGTGCTCAAGGGAAAAAAAGGGGACTGGTGCAAATGACCACACCATTCTCAGTAGAAAAAATATACATATTCAGTAGACAGATGAAAATGCATTTTATCCCAATCATAAAAGAAATTTCAATTCTAAGTAGTTCCATCTATCAAACAGGCAGCTTTGTAAAGATCATCTCCTGTTTGGAAAGCAAGCCTGCCACTCTTCCATGTGGTTCAGAGGACAAACCTTCCCTGGAGATAAATTCTTCAAATTACAGGGGCCTCACCATAGAGAACTTCTTCACCATAGAGGAATTCACCATAAGGCGAAAGCAGAGATGCACCCCATGATTTATGTTCAAGTATATTTGTCACACCTGCACTGCTAAGGGCAAAAAATTAGAAACAACTGTGTGTGTGTGCGCGCACGTGCATATGCACGTCTGACTCTTTGCGACCCCCATGGACTGTAGCCCGCCAGACTCCTCTGTCCATGGAATTTTCCAGACTAAACTACTGGAGCAGGTTGCCATTTCCTTCTCCAGGGAATCTTCCAGACCCAGGAATGGAACCTGCATCTTTTTGCATCTCCCGCATTGGCAGGCAGGTTCTTTACCAATTGAGCCACCAGGGAATGTTTCCCAAAAGGGAAATGGTCAAATAAAATGGTACAACCATAAAATGCAATTCTGTTCATTCTTTTTTTTTTCAATCGGAGTATAGTTGCTTTACTATATTGTGTTAGTTTCTGCTGTACAACTAAGTGAATTGGTTAAAGTATACATATACCCTCTCTGTCTTGAGCCTGCCTCCCAGCCCCACCCCCATCCCACCCTTCTAGGTCATCGCAGAGCACCAGGCTGAGCTCCTTGAGCTATACAACAGCCTCCCATTAGCCATTTTACACATGATCGTGTATATATTGTCAATTCCAATCTCCTAATTCATTCCTCTACCCTCTTCCCCTTCCGCAGCCACATGTCTGTTCCCTGCACCTGCCTCTCTATTCCTGCCCTACAAATACGTTCATCTATACCATTTTTGTAAGGTTCCTAAAATTAAAAAAAAAAAGTTTGTGAACACCATTAAGTACATGGGAAATGTATACAATATGTTAAGGGGGGAAAGTGAGACATAAAAACTGTATAGTATAGTAGAAACCCAGTTTGGAAAAAAAATAATACATCTAAATGCCCATGGGCCTGTGAATAAATCTATAAAAATTTTAACCATGTTCATCTCTGGGTAGTGGGGATTACAGGCAATTTTTATTTACTTCTGGAAACTTCCCTGTATTTTCATATGTTCAGAAATAAATGTACATTCCTGCTCTATTCAGAAAGCAATGATTTGCTTTTGCTCTTAACGTTCACTGAACCCCCTACGGCACTTGCTGCTGGTGAGACTGACAGCAAATAGCCCATTGTGACCCCACTTCTGGGGGAACTTGCGCAGACTTCTCCTCCAGACTGGGTCTCCCCCAGAAGGAATCAGTCCTCTTCCTCCCTTGCTCTTGACCCAAGGTCTATGGGCTCAGTTCCTTATTGCTGTTGTTTGCCTCCAATCTGACCACTTAGCCTGTACCAAAAAATCCCAGACAAGCTGCCTTGCTTTCCTGGGGCAGGCACCCAACACCCACACACACTGTCCACAAGAAAAAGAAGTCAGCCTCAGCTGGGCTATCCTGGCTCTCCTGTGTGGTGTCCCATGGACCACAGTGGTCTTGTCCACCCAGAGTCAAAGGATGCAGCCATGGCTTTGACAGGTACCCTTTGGTTTGTCACACTCTCAATCACATTTAACCATGAGCCCACTGTTCAATCACATCTAACCATGAACCATGAACTCAAGGCTAGAACTCCCATCAGAAGGGCCTTCCAGGTGATTTGCTCATGGAAGGAGTGGGAACTGGAAGGAAACAGGTAGAGACAGTGGACAGATGGAAGTAGGAGGTCTGAGAAACTCTCCTTGGTCCTGCTGGAAAATTGGCTGCTGTGCACTCAGGATGTGCACAGGCTTCATCCTGGGAGTTTCCCAATATGCACTTGTCATAACACAGAGTGGAGATGCTGCTGCTATGTGCTGTCCCATCAGTGAGACGCTATCCTGGGTAGCCTGGAGATGGAGAGGAGAATCTGCTGGTCCCTTGGTCAGGGTCTCAAACCTGAGGCCCTCGTGGCCTCATTGTGCCACCAAATGATTATGATTCTAGAGATGAGCAGCGATATAGCAATCTATCCCATCACTAGAGTCAAACAGGCTATGCTGGACTCAGGGTCATTCTCTAATGCAGTGCCTTCCCAGCAGGCTAGCAAGGAAATTGTAGCTTTTTTCTAATTTTACTTTGCATAGCACATTGACTTTCAACCCTACCTCCCGAGTGCCCGTGAGGACGGGCCATATCGTTCTGTCCTAAAGTATCCACTTCCCCATCCTGCCTGGCCTCTGGAAAGACTCTCAGAGCCCTGGATACCATGCCCCTCCCTCAAACCCTCTCTCCCACTCCCGTGGCCAGCAGTGGGACACCAGTTGTTCATGATGGCAGCACAGCCCTGCACCATGCATAGCAGGGTCCTGCCACCAGAGCCACAACTGGCCAGAGATGGGAGGGGCCACTGTAGAAAGGCGAGAAACAGATGAGTTTTCCACCCTCTGATGAATGTGCTTGTTACATAATAAACACTCAGCAGCCAGAGGCTCCTCCCCAGACGCCTTTGAAAATGGCAATTTTAGCCCCGGGAGCTTCCAGAGGGGCACAGGTTCAGGCCAGGCTCTCTCTCTGGCTGGTTTGTTCAGGCAAATCTATCACCCATTCTGACCCACAAAATGTCAAGGAGACTGGTCCATGCAGGTGAGTTCTGGTTAATGGCCTCCTCTGGTCCTAAAGGAGCACGGATGGCACGTACAGGACAGTTCTGTTCTCCTTGAGGAGCCAAGTGTTAAGGAAAGTGTTAGTCACCCAGTAGTGTCTGACTCTATGCAACCCTATGAATGCAGCCCAACAGGCTCCTCTCTGTCCATGAAATTCTCCAGGCAAGAACACTGGAGTGGGTTGCCATTTCCTTTTCCAGGGGTCTTCCCAACCCAGGGATCAAACCTGGGTCTTGTGCATTGCAGGCAGATTTTTGTACCATCTGAGCCACCAGGGAAGCCCAAGACTTCTTACCTAAGAACCAGGAGATAACTGGTCACTTCCAATAGGCTGTGTTCACTCATGGGAATGCCTGTCTCACCTGGCTTTCAGAGGAAGCTCACCCTGGGACAGGGTTATCGGCACCCAAGGTGAGACAGCAACAGGGTTTCACTCCATCCCAGCAATTTCTGACGAGATGCTACTGCCTTTCAACTTTCTCCACCAACAGGGTCAGCCCTGTCCCCTGGCCTCCACTGAAGTTAGCCTGACACGCTGGAAGCCTAAAAACAAATTAAACGAGGCAAGGAGGCCATGCAGTGAACATTCCATTATGGCCCCTCTGCTCCCTTCCACGAGTGACTCACACAATCACTTTTAGGAGGTGAGGCATCTTATTCAATCAACACTTAATCTCCGTGCCTTGTCTTGGAGGAGGGAGAAAGGACGGTGGGTGCATTATCCCTGATCCTTCTATTTTCTGAGACCCTCACTGGAGATGTCTGCTGGTGGTGGGGGTGGGGAGAATTGTGGGGAACCTTGACCCTGTTCCAGGTAAGCTTCTGATTTACAGTTCATTGTGCTTTCTAACAAATAATTTTTATATAATAATTCCACCAGTGAGCACCAAACCTTCTTCTTGGGAATGCAATTAAGGGAAAAATTAGCAATAAATTGTTTTCAGTACTTAACCCAGCTCCAAATTTATGGTTGCTGCAATTTATTGTTTCAGAGGCCTGAAAAATGGCAATGAATTTTGTCCCATTGGCTGTCATTCACCCTCGAAGTGGAAATGTAAATAAAGAATCGTTCAGGGCCTTGGGTTTTCCGGATCCTTACTAAATCTCACAACCTTAAGCCCCTCCGGCCAGTTCCCACGACGGATCCCCCAGCCTTAGAAACAGAGCGAAACGCTCCCGGTCTGCAGGCAGGCGGCTCCTCTCCTTCTGCGGCCCCACGCGCCGCCCCAAGCAGGACGCGCGGCGCGGAATGAGTGTAAATGAGAAAACACTAACTTCGCTCCTGACGGCGATGCAGGATGTATCCGTTTACCCTATAAATAAGCACTGATCACCTCCATTTTATTGAACTCATTTTCCAGGCAAGCAGAGACCACAAGATTCTTCAGCACATTTTCTCTTTACACCCTCTAGGACGGCTGCTAGTGTCAACTCCGACAGATTTATAGCCCATTCATTCATGGGAACAAAAACCCTGCCACGGCTGGTCATGGGACACGCAATAGCAGTTAGTTCAGAAGATAACAGCGGCAATACCTCACCTCTCCATTCAGGACTACAGAGCCGGCACCACTTTGGAGGTAATAAATGCTTCTTCTTGGGCGATTGGAGTCGTAATCCAGAAATCGCTGTGGTGAGCCTCCCCCCACCCCCGGCTCCGCCTCCAGGGGAACTAGCTTATCCCCACCGTACCCCAGCCTTAACTCCAGCCCTGCGTCTGCCCCGCAAGGGACTGGCAAGGGGCTGACGGCAGCCCCTCGTGGAACCAAAAAGGACACCCAGCCTCTTGCTTCCAGTCCACTCAACATGGGCTGTGGCTATTCTGTAGGACTCGAGCAATACTGCAAAGCCGAGAAGGCTGACTCCTTGCTCGTGGTGAGTGGCAATGCAGGCGTACACATTTACTCCAGTCTGCCAGATGCCCTCTGAGGCCCCCAGCTTGGGCACACATCACCTCCTTTTATCCTCTCTCAAGCAGCAAATAAGAATGACCAAGGGCCCACATTTTCTTCACAGACCCAACAGCAGCCAAAGGTGCTCCCAGGTGGAGCCCATGAACCCAATGAAGAATCAAAGGCAGGTTGGGTCTGACCTTGGAAATGGGTCAGAAACATCAGAGCTGGGGCACAAGCCTGGTCCCCACAACAGGACGAAGCTGGTCTGACTAGTTCATGTCTGTCCCCAGAGCCTGAAACAAGCCAGGTACAAAGCAAACACAAAACAAGCATGTGTTGAATAAACCTTTTTTTTTTTTTTAAGCAAACAATCCGGAAAGGGATAAAGACAAATGGGGAATCTGAAGCTTAAGTTAAGGACAAAGCAGCAACAACTATGGTTAAGCGTTCTGTCTCATTTTGAAGTCAGCTTCAACCACTTCCAAGCCTCAGTTTACTTATCTGTAAAATGGGGATATTAACTAAACCTAACTCAGAGTACTGAGCGACTTCACTTTGACTTTTCACTTTCATGCTTTGGAGAAGGAAATGGCCACCCACTCCAGTGTTCTTGCCTAGAGAATCCCAGGGATGGGGGAGCCTGGTGGGCTGCCGTCTATGGGGTCGCACAGGGTCGGACACGACTGAAGCCCCTTAGCAGCAGCAGCAACTCAGAATATTATTGTTAGAATTAAATGGTATATAAAAATATATTAAATGATACATAATGCATAAATATACAAGAAATTATCATAAATGTTTATATACATAGATATGTATATAAAGGGCTTCCCAGGTGGTGCTAGTGGTAAAGAACCCACTTGCCAACACAGGAGACTTAAAGAGACGTGGGCCCAATCCCTGGGTCAGGAAAACCCCTTGGAGGAGAGCATGGCAACCCACTCTACTATTCTTGCCTGGAGAATCCCATGGACAGAGGAGCATGACAGGTGGCAGGCTACAGTCCACAGGGTCACAAAGCGTCAGACATGACTGAAGTGACTTAGCACAGCAGATATGTTATCAAATAAGTTAAATTAGTGTAATTGGAGAAACAAAAGATTCACACAAGACAATTTAAGATCAATAGAAGACAGAAGATCATTGAGCACCAGATGATGCTTCGAGGCTCACGCCTTCAGTTTTTGAAACCTCCCACAGGACACAGATACCTGCTTCCACCCCTCAGTACTCTGTGGCCTGTTTTCTTTAGAGATGCGTTATTTGTTGCTGTTCTTCTAGGGTTCTGACAGTTAAACAAAGTAAGAAACTGTTAGTTGCTCAGTCGTGTCTTTTTGTGACCCTATAGACTGTAGCCCATCAGGCCCCTCTGTCCATGGTATTCTTTAGGCAAGAATACTGGAGTGGGTTGCCATTTCCTTCTCCAGGAGATCTTCCCAACCCAGTGATTGAACCCAGCTCTCCTGCATTGCAGACAATTAAACATCAAAGCAAGAACCTAATAGTCTTCCCTCAGGGATCCACCCTAATAGTCTTCCCTCAGGGATCCACCCACCTTCACCCACGGGTCACCCTCCTTGGAGTCCAGGTAAGAGAGGAGTGTGAAGAGCCAGCGGGTCCAGGGCAGGTCATTGAGATGGAAGTTGAGAGCCTCCAGGACGTAGAAAGTGCCAGACAGAGAAACCAAGGTTAAGCTCTGAAGGAAAACGCAAAATTCAGGGGACAGGGGAGCTTATGAAAACGCATAGAAAATGACACTGGGCATCAGTTGCTGTAAGTACATTCTTTGCTAATCAATCAGCTTTTATTGTGACGCCTCCAGCTCAGCTCATAACGCAGGGAAGCAGCCTCAGCAGCAGTTTAAAATGTTTCCAGTTTAATAATCCCTGCTAATTGAAAGCAGCTCAGAAACCGGGGTAAGGTTGGGGGTTGGCGACACTCTAGCACAATTGATGGTAACAGAGCTGTTCCTACGGGGAGCAAAATAACCTTTGATGCTGGAAGGAAAACCTGCTTCCCCAGCCCTAAACAACTAATTCCTACAACTGTCTGCTTTGGTGCTGGATCATTCTTGTGTTTTAATTGTGTGATGTTATGGCCGCGAATTGTTGTGAAACCTGTTTTTATCTATGGAAAATTAACCACCCCCTGCTGCAAAAACTAAATTTTTTTTCTTCAAAAGAGAATTACATTCATTTTGATAATTGTTCTTTCCTTTCAAATCACCTAATATGACAAATGCTGGGCGACGTTATAGTTCATCTGCTAAAGAGTGCCTTTATGAGTTGAGGCTTCGATGCTTTAATGGAGAAATTGCCTGATTTAAGTAAATCATGTCACCTTCACCCTTGCGATCATATTTGTTGCTGACGTCTGCTGACCTAACCTGCAGAGCAAAAACAAAAACCCATTTACGTTTCCCGGCTGAGATATTTGGTTCACATGATGTACAAATAGGTCATAATGAAGAGTGATTTTAGCACATGGCAAAGGTACGATTTAAGGATACTTTTGACAGTTTTTACACATACAAAATTATTCAGTGTTGTAATTTAAACGATAAAAGACAGACTTTTAGAACAAAAAGCCTCTAATTCCTCAGCCCAGGTCTCTTTGACTTCCATGGCAGAGCTACACTTGAGGATGCAGGTACAGCAGAGAGACGTCATCTGTTTGATGTGCCAAGAATCAGCTGGGTTCCTCCTTCTTCCCTTGGGTACACACAAATCTATCCTAGAACATGGATTCGGGTACCCAGATTTTGATACCTGGTCCTGCTCTCCATGACACCCATTCTCCCCTTTATTTGTTCAGTGAATGAATGAGTATCCAAAATTTGGAAAACAAACTTCAAAAACATCAACCAATATGCAAGTGTAAATGCACGTGTGCATTTCTCTAATGAAGGAGATTAACAAACATCACGGGAAGCAGATACTCTCATCACCCAGACCTTGTCCTCCTTGAAACTGATTCTCAGCCAATGTTTATTGAGCCAGTTTAGTGCACAGGGGTAGGGAGAGGGGTTCTTCTTATTTTCCCTCTGCTTCTTCTCAACCCAAGTCTCTGTGTATTAAAAATATAATCACAAAAAAATATATATATATAATCACATCCTTTGCTTTTCTTCAAAGCTTTTAAGTGCACTTCTTGAAATCTAGGAGAGGCTAGAGATCTTATCAGGCAGCAAAGTACAGTTCCTTTAGTAACAAAATTTAAAAAGTGAAAGCCGCCCAGTCATGTCTGACTTTTTGCAACCCCAAGGGCTGTATAGTCCATGGAATTCTCCAGGCCAGAATACTGGAGTGGGTAGCCTTTCCCTTCTCCAGGGGATCTTCCCAACCCAGGGATCAAACCCAGGTCTCCCACATTGTGGGCAGATTCTTTACCAGCTGAGCCACAAGGGAAGCCCAAGAATATTGGAGTGGGTAGTTTATCCCTTCTCCAGCCAATCTTCCCAACCCAGGAATCAAACCGGGGTCTCCTGCATTGCAGGTGAATTCTTTACCTACTGAGCCAAGAGGGAAGCCCAACAAAATTTAAAAGCTATATGTAAACCTAATTGGTTAAAATTTTTGTTTTGCTGAAATAAACTATATATTTAGCTGAGTTTTGCCATATATTAGCAGTCCATCTAAAAGACACCATAAAATTATGAGGCATTACAAGTGTTATGTTGCTGTAAACAAGGAGACTTTGCGCTTATAATCAGTGCCTCTAAAATAGTAGTTATGCTTCATTCTCAAACTTCCATCTACCACCACCACTACCCAAGATGATTTGGGGGTGTTGGTGTATTTTTTTCTTTTAATTTTTAATTTATTAATTAAAAATTTTTAATTTCTAAAGAAATTAGAAATAAAGAATTTTAAATTTTTCTTTTAACTTTAATTTAAAAACATTTGGGATATTTACATTTTATCCTTAATCAAGGACTAGGCTTAGAGAAGTAAATTTCTTTCCTGAAATAACAGATTTATTTCTCCAGAAAATGGTACTGGCACCACATGATGTGTGAGCAGTTAGAGCTCTACTTACAATCATGGTAGGAGGTGGGCTGGCTGGACCAAAATCAGAGATACCCTAGGACTGGACACAGTTTGGTGTCTGTGGTAGAGTCAGCGAAAGACTGAAAGACGGAAGCAGAGCCTGGTCCCAGCTCCTCCCAGCCAGACCTCCCAGACCCAAGTCATCCCTGGGAAGCCCTCCATTCCTTTCGGACTGGAAAGAAGATGCTCTGGGAAGTGGTCTGCCAATCATGGTGTCAGGCTCAAGAAGAACATCCACTTCCATAATGACACCCTGGGGTCCTGGTGGCCAGGAGTCCCTTCCCAGATCATCACAGTCACTGGACGGCCACACTCACATGACACAGACACATCATGAGACTCAGGCTTGTTTAATCTTCTGGTCTAGAGTTTTAAAGACTTACCTGCATTCACTCTGAAGATGCAAGGAAAGAGAAGCAAGACAATTTTTTTAACTTGGTATTTTGTATTGGGTACAGCCAATTCACAATGCTGTGATAGTTTCAGGTGAACAGGGAAGGGGCTCAGCCACACACACACATGTATCCATTCTCCCCCAGACCCCCTCCCACCCAAGCTGCCACAGAACACTGAGCAGAGTTACACATGCTAGACAGCAGGGCCTTTTTGGTTATCCACTTTAAATATAGCAGAGAGTGCAGGCAACAATAGTTCAGTTCAGTTCAGTCGCTCAGTCATGTCCGACTCTGCAACCCCATGAATTGCAGCACGCCAGGCCTCCCTGTCCATCACCAGCTCCTGGAGTTCACTCAGACTCACGTCCATCGAGTCAGTGATGCCATCCAGCCATCTTATCCTCTGTCGTCCCCTTCTCCTCCTGCCCCCAATCCCTCCCCGCATCAGAGTCTTTTCCATTGAGTCAACTCTTCACATGAGGTGGCCAAAGTACTGGAGTTTCAGCTTTAGCATCATTCCTTCCAAAGAAAGCCCAGGGCTGATCTCCTTCAGAATGGACTGGCTGGATCTCCTTGCAGTCCAAGGGACTCTCAAGAGTCTTCTCCAACACCACAGTTCAAAAGCATCAATTCTTGGGCGCTCAGCTTTCTTCACAGTCCAACTCTCACATCCATACATGACCACTGGAAAAACAATAGCCTTGACTAGACAGTAAGTTCTTCTCTATGTCTGTAAGTCTCTTTCTGTTTTGTAAGTAAGTTCATTTGTATCATTTCTTTTTAGGTTCCACATATACGGGCTGTCATACGATACTTTTCCTTCTCTGACTTACTTCATTCTATAACAATCTCTAGGTCCATCCATGTAGAAGCAGGACAAATAAAGCAAGAAAATAAATAATACAAACAATATAACCCTTAGAATAAAACATATATCCATAAATCCATGTTGATATCTGTAAATAATTGAATAAATAGACAGATGGGGGAAGGGGACAGCTCTTCCTTACTATAGAATTTTCATTCAAAAGTATAGACAGGATAATGGAAATAGAAAGTCACCATTAAACAAACAAGATAGAGAAGCTCTATACAGTCAGCAAAAACAAGACCAGGAACTGACTGGCTCAGATCGTGAACTCCTTATTGCAAAATTCAGACTTAAATAGAAGAAAGTAAGGAAAACCACTAGGCCATTCAGGTATGGCCTAAATCAAATCCCTTACAATCATACAGTGGAAGTGATGAATAGATTCAACAGATTAGATCTGATGGACAGAGTGCCAGAAAAACTATGGACAGAGGTTCGTAATATTGTACAGGAAGCAGTGATCAAAATTATCCCCAAGAAAAATAAATGCAAAAAAGTAAAACAGTTGTCTGAGAAGGCCTTACAAATACCTGAGAAAAGAAGAGAAGCAAAAGGCAAAGGAGAAAAGGAAACTATACCCATCTGAATGCAGAGTTCCAAAGAATAGTAAAGAGAGGAAAGAAAGCCTTCCTAAGCGAACAGTGCAAAGGAATAGAGGAAACAATAGAATGCAAAAGACTAGAGATCTCTTCAAGAAAATTAGAGATACCAAGGAAACATGTCATGCAAAGATGGGCACGATAAAGGACAGAAACAGCAAGTACCTAACAGAAGCATAAGAGATTAAGTAGAGGTGGCAAGAATACACAAAAGAACTATACAGAAAAAAGATCTTAATGACCCAGATAACCATGACGGTGTGATCTCTCACTTAGAGCCAGACGTCTTGGAGTGCAAAGTAAAGTGGGCGTTAGGAAGCACTACTATGAACAAAGCTAGTGGAGGGGATGGAATTCCAGCTGAACTATTTCAAATCCTAAAAGATGATGCTGTTAGAATGCTGCTCTTGATATGCCAGCAAATTTGGAAAACCCAGTGGTGGCCACAGGGCTGGAAAAGGTCAGTTTTTATTCCAGTCCCAAAGAAGGGCAATGCCAAAGACTATTCAAACTACCTCACTCATTTCACATGCCTACAAAGTAATGCTCAAAATTCTCCAAGCTAAGCTTCAACATGTGAACCAAGAACTTCCAGATGCTTAAGATGGATTTAGAAAAGGCAGAGGAATGAGGGACCAAATCGCAAACCTCCACAGGATCATAGAAAAAGCAAGGGAATTCCAAAAAGACATCTACTTCTGCTTCTGCTTCATTTGACTATGCTAAAGCCTTTGACTATGTGGATCACAACAAACTGGAAAATTCTTCAAGAGATGGACATACCAGACCACCTTACCTGTCTCCTGAGAAATCTATATGCAGGTCAAGAAACAATAGTTAGAACTGGACATGAAACAACAGACTGTTTCCAAATTGAGAAAGGAGTACATCAAAGCTGGATATTGCCACCCTGCTTATTTAATTTATATGCAGAGTACATCATGTGAAATGCCAGTCTGGATGAAGCACAAGCTGGAATCAAGATTGCTGGGAGAAATATCAATAATGTCAGATATGCAGATGATACCACTTTTATGGCAGAAAGCGAAGAAGAACTACAGAGCCTCTTGATGAAGGTGAAAGAGGAGAGTGAAAAAGCTGGCTTAAAATTTAACATGCAAAAAACTAAGATCATGGCATCTGGTCCCATCACTTTATGGCAAATAGATGGGGAAACAGTGGAAACAGTGGCTGACTTTATTTTCGTAGGCTCCAAAATCACTGCAGATGGTGACTGTAGCCATGAAATTAAAAGATGCTTGCTCTTTGGAAGAAAAGCGATGACAAATCTAGACAGTGTATTAAAAAGCAGAAACATTGCTTTGTCAAGAAATGTCTGTTTAGTCAAAGTTATGGTTTTATCAGTAGTCATGTATGGATGTGAGAGATGGACCATAAAGAAGGCTGAGTGCCAAAGAATTGATGCTTTGGAAGTGTGGTGTTGGAGAAGACTCTTGAGAGTCCATTGGACTGCAGGGAGATCAAACCAATCAATCCTAAAGGAAATCAAACCTGAACATACATTGAAAGGACTGATGCTGAAGCTGAAACTCCAGTACTTTGGCCACCTGATGCAAAGAGCCGACTCATTAGAAAAGACCCTGATGCTGGGAAAGATTGAAGGCAGGAGGAGAAAGGGATGACAGAGGAGAAATTGGTTGGATGGCATCACCAACTCAATAGACAAATATGAGTAAGCTCCAGGAGATGACGAAGGACAGGGAAGCCTGGCATGCTGCAGTCCATGGGGTCACAAAGAGTCAGACATGACCGAGGGATTGAACAACAATAAATTAAACAAATATCATGGTAATATTTTTATTTCTCCCCTTATATAGACTGTCTTTCCATTTTATTACTTGATTTCTTGCTGTGAAGAAGATTTGAGTTTAATGTAGTCCCATTTGTTGACTTTTGCTTTTATTGTTTATGCTTTTGGTATCATGTCCAAAAAAATCATTGCCAAGACCAATTTCAATGAGCTTCTTCCCAACATTTTCTTCTTGCAATTTTATACTATCAACTCTTACGTTTGAATCTTGCATTCATTTCAAGTTAACTGGGGGGCATGGTGTGACAAAAAGGTCCAATTTCACTGTTCTGTATATGAATATCTACCTTTCCCAGCAACATTTGTTGAAGAGACCATCCTTTCCTCATTGGGTATTCTTGTCTCCCTTGCCAAATATTCAGTTCAGTTCAGTTGATTAGTTGTGTCCAACTCTTTGCAACCCCACGGACTGCAGCATGCCAGGCTTCCCTGTCCATCACCAATTCCCAAATCTTGCTCAAACTCATGTCCATCCAGTCATCTCATCCTCTGTTGTCCCCTTCTCCTTCTGCCTTCAATCTTTCCCAGCATCAGGGTCTTTTCCAATGAGTCAGTTTTTCCCATCAGGTGGCCAAAGTATTGGAGTTTCAGCTTCAGCATCAGTCCTTGCAGTGGATATTCAGGACTGATTTTCCTTTAGAGTTGACTGGCTTCGTTGATTTCCTTTAGGATTGACTGGTTTGATTGCCAGGTATTCAGTCCAGTTCAGTTCAGTCGCTCAGTTGTGTCCAACTCTTTGCGACCCCATGGACTGCAGCAAGCCAGGTATTAGTTGACTCTATATGCCAAAATTTTATTCTGGGCTTTCTATTCTATTCCATTTGTTGATCAGTCTACTTTTGTGCCAGTACCATACACTTTTTATTGCCATGGCTTTGTAGTATAGTTTGAAATTAGGAAGCATGATACCTAGAACTTTCTTCTTTCTTCTCAAGATTGCTTTGGCTGCTTGAGATCTTCTGTGGTTTCACACAAATTTTAGGATTGTTTCTTCTATGTATATGTATAGTTAAGTAACTTTGCTGTATAGCTGAAACTAACACAACATTGTAAATCAACAACAATCCAGTATAAAATAAAAAAATTTTAACAAGAAAACGTCCCATCAAACAGGACGTTTAAGCCTGTGAATATTTGCTTTTCAATGTGGTGGCAATTGATAAATCTCTGCTGTGCTTTATTGCAATGTCCAAAGTACCCACGTATGTGCTCAGATTCTGTAGTAATTTACTAACAAAGTATGCTACTTGGGTATCAGCAGTTCCTCTTCTGGCACTTGGGTCTAAGAGTTAATATTTGTGCAGACGTCACAGTGACAAGCTCTAGGGATGGACAGGTAAGCTGTTCTCCTACCACATGTCCCGTCACTGTGCCCAGGTGCTGCTGCTTCTGCTGCCACTGTCACCACCAGTGACAATCTGAGTCCAAGCACCAGACCACGCTGCTACCCATTGTCACTTCTCTGCTCAGGTACATGCTCCATCATTCCATCAGTCTTCATTTACAAAATACAGTTCCAAGAATAAATTATTAGGAATTTTTTAAAATTTGAAAATTATTAAGAATGCTTCAGCACAGCATTGGCATACCCAGAATTTGACCACAAGCCTGTGAAACCAGCTCTGCATGTAGATCTCTATTTTGGAGATTATTTATGAAGACCATTCTTCTAAACGTGTCAGTCCACTACTTTGCGTTCACTCACAAACGGATCCTGGAGCTCTGTCCATATTCGTGCATACAGAGCTGCCTCATCCTTTTAAGCTGCTGCGTGCTGTTCCACACTATTGTTTGTCATTGCCCTGTTGATGGAATTTCTTTGTTTTCAATGTCTCATACTGTACCACACACTATTCTGCAATCAACATCCTTGTGCATTTTTATGTTATTGCTTCTCTGGGATATGTACCAAGAAGTGGAAGTACTTAGAGGTTTGTTTGTTTGTTTGTTTGTTTTAATTAAATATGTCTACCTTTTATTGAGTTGTTGCTATGTGTCAGGCACTATGCTAGGTGTTTTACAAAAACAATCTCATTTACTACTCTTAACATCTTATAAATGAGAAATCTAAGACTCAAAGAAGCCAAGTAAGTTGCTCAGGATATATAGTCAGTGAAGAGAAAATCAGAATTTTTACACCAGGCAGCTGGACTCCAGTACTTGTGATCCTGACTGCTTTGCTGCTCTGCCCATTGTGTGTATTTATGAATGAATTTGCATTTATGAGTCAAAAACCCAATATGTGCCATTCACTGTGCAGCAAGAAGCTTGATGATGTTATATCAGTGAATCATCTCAACCAATGAGGTTGAAATGCTTATCTCCACATATCAGAGAGGAGACTGAAGCTCAGTAACTTTACTCCCTTGTATCGGAGAGAAAACAGAGAAATCATGAGTCATGTGGAAACATTTAGCCATTCAAGATACAGATGTCATCTGAGCAATTAGAGGAAACGACACATTACATGGCTAGTGGAAGAAACAGGAGAAAAAGGTAAAGATTCTCTAGGTGTTCTTCCGAGAGAAACTTTCAACTATGAAAAGTATGGGAGTATTAAGATGGAAAAATCTGAAAAGACTGCTTCTGGGGTGAGAAATATGATTGACTCATTTTCAAATGGAGAATTAAAAGACCAGCTCAGGAAATATTACCAGGACTCAAAAAAAAAAAAAAGTCAATGAATGAAAAATGAAGAAGAAAAAGAGGGCACTTAAACTAGATATAAAAGTAGTTTAAAGGGAAATAAGAATGGAGAAGTAAAACTTAAAAAGAAAATGTCTTCTTTAGGCTCCATGAATATGGAAGGTCTTCAAGGTGAAAGGGCCACACTGATCCTCACCAAGAAAGAATTACATAGGAAATGCTTTAATTTCACATAAAGAGAAAAAGCCCTGAAAGGAATTAAGCATAAAATGTAAATGAGTTAAATTTCTCTATTTAAAGACTTAGTATGGGTCAAAACCAATATCCAGGTTTGTGCTATTATAAAGGAACACACCTATAATACAATGTCCCAGTAAGTTTTAAAAATTCATTTAAACATTTATTCATTGAACAAATAAATATTGAGCTCTTCCTACATGCCAAATAAAGTGATGGGCAAAGACTTACCATGCAAACACAAACAAAAATAAATCAGGGATGATAATATTAATATTTAACAAGGTAGAGATTGAAGCAAATGGTCAGTGTGAACATTTTTCTCTCTATCTTTGCCAGATATGCAAGAAAGTAGAGGATTTGACCGATATTATTAATAAACTTGAGTATGTCATATAAAATAATATATCCAAAGATCCAATATGATATTTGGACAAAACGGATTTTAATAATATTAGTAAACTTGAATATGTGCATACACCTATATATATTTCTAATAAGATACACACATACACACACATCTGCCAAATCTTACACCCAGATTAGAAGTCTAATATGGTAGCCACAAAACCCAAGCAGCTATTTAAATTTAAATTTAAACTAATTAAAATTAAATAAAATGAAAAGTCAGTTCTTTAGTCTTACTAACCTCCTTTTGTGCATTTTGCTGTTCAGTTGCTAAGTCATATCCAATTCTTTGCGACCCCATGCACTGCAGCGTGCCAGGCTTCCTTGTCCTTCACTATCTCCCTGAGCTTGCTCAAACTCATGCCCATTGAGTCGGTGATGCCATCCAACCATCTCATCATCTGTCATCCCCTTCTCCTCCTGCCTTCAATCTTTCCCAGCATCAGGGTCTTTTCTAATGAGTCTGCTCTTCACATCAGGTGGCCAAAGTACTGGAGTTTCAGCTTTAGCATCAGTCTTTCCAATGAATATTTAGGGTTGATTTCCTTTAGGATTGACTGGTTTGATCTCCTCACTGACCATGGAACTCTCAAGAGTCTTCCCCAACATCACATTTCCAAAGCATCAATTATTTGGTGCTTAGCCTACGTTATGGTCCAACTCTCACTTCTATACATGATTACTAGAAAAACCGTAGCTTTGACTATATGGACCTTTGTAAACAAAGTGATGTCTCTGCTTTTTAATACGCTAAGTTTGCCATAGCTTTTCTTCCAAGGAGCAAGCATTTTAATTTCGTGGCTGAAGTAACCATCCATAGTGATTTTGGAAGGCAAGAAAAGAAAATTTGCCACTATTTCCACTTTTTCACCATCTATTTGGCATGAAGTAATAGGACTAGATGCCATGATCTTAGTTTTTTGGATGTTGAGTTTTAAGCCAACTTTTTCACTCTCCTCTTTCACCTTCATCAAGAAATTCTTCAGATCCTCTTTGATTTCCGTCATTAAAGTGATATCATGTGCATATCTGAGGTTGTTGATATTTCTTCCAGCAATCTTGATTCCAGCTTGTGCTTCATTCAGCCTGGTATTTCAGATGATGTACTCTGCATATAAGCTAAATAAGTAAGGTGACAATATACATCTTTGATGTACTCCTTTCCCAATTTTGAACAGTCCATTGTGCCATGTCGAGTTCTAACTGTTGCTTCTTGTCCTGCATACAGGTTTCTCACGAGACAGGTCAGATGGTCTGGTATTCCCATCTCTTGAAGAATTTTCCACAGTTTGTGATCCACACAGTCAAACGCTTTAGCTTAGTCAATGAAGCAGAAGTAGATGTCTTTTTTGAATTCCCTTGCTTTTTCTATGATCCAACAGACGCTGGCAATTTGACCTCTGGTTCCCCTGCCCTTTCTAAATCCAGCTTGTACATCTGGAAGTTCTCGGTTCGCGTACTGCTGAAGCCTAGTTTGAAGGATTTCGTGTGAAATGAGTGAAATTGTACAGTAGTTTGAATAGTCTTTGGCATTGACATTATTTGTGATTGGAATGAAAACTGACCTTTTCCAGCCCTGTGGCCACTGTTGGGTTTTCCAAATTTGCTGGCATGTTGAGTGCAGCACTTTAACATCATCATTTTTTAGGATCTGGAATAGCTCAGATGGAACTCCATCACCTCCAGTAGCTTTGTTCATAGTAGTGCTTCCTAAGGCCCACTTGACTTCACACTCTGGCTCTAGGTGAGTGATCACACCGTTGTGGGTATCTGGATCATTAAGACCTGTTTTGTACAGTTTTTCTGTATATTCTTGTCACCTTTTCTCAATCTCTTACGCTTCTGTTAGGTACATACGCTTTCTGTCCTTCATTGTGCCCATCTTTGAATGAAATTTTCCCTTGGTATCTTCAATTTTCTTGAAGACATCCCTAGTCTTTCCCATTCTAATGCTTTCCTCTATTTCTTTGCACTGTTCACTTAAGAAGGCTTTCTTATCTCCCCTTGCTATTCTTTGGAACTCTGCATTCAGTTGGGGATATCTTTCCTTTTCTCCTTTGCCTTTTGCTTCTCTTCTTTTCTCAGGTATTTGTAAGGCCTCCTCAGACAACCATTTTGCCTTTTCGCATTTGCTTTTCTTGGGGATGGTTTGGTTACCACCTTCTGTACAGTGTTACAGAATCCCCTCCATAGTTCTTCAGGGACTCTGTCTCCCAGATCTAATCTGTTGAATCTATTCATCACCTCCACTGTATAATTGTAAGGGATTTGATTTAGGTCATACCTGAATAACCTAGTGGTTATCCCTACTTTCTTCAGTTTGAGCCTGAATTTTGCAGGAGCTCATGATCTGAGCCACAGTTAGCTTCAGGTCTTGTTTTTGCTGACTATATAGACCTTCTCCATCTTTGGCTGCAAAAAATACAGTCAATCTGACTTCAGTATTGACAATCTGGTGATGTCCACGTGACTTGTGATGTTGGAAGAGGACGTTTGCTATGACCAATGTGTTCTCTTGGCAAAACTCTGTTAGCCTCACTCTGCTTCATTTTGTACTCCAAGGCCAAACTTGCCAGTTATTCCAAGTATCTGTTGACTTCCTACTTTTGCATCCAATCCCCTATGATGAACAGGACATTTTTTTTGGTGTTAGTACTAGAAGGTCTTATAGGTTTTCATAGAACCATTCAACTTCAGCTTCTTTGGCATTAGTGGTTGGGGCATACACTTGGATTCCTGTGATATTGAGTAGTTTACCTTGGAAACGAACAGAGATCATTCTGTCATTTTTGAGATTGCACCCAAGTACTGCATTTTGGACTCTTTTGTTGACTATGAAGGCTATTCCATTTCTTTTAAGGGATTCTTGCCCACAGTAGTAGATATAATGGTCATCTGAATAAAATTCACCCATTCCTGTCCATTTTAGTTCACTGATTCCTAAAATGTCAGTGTTCACTCTTGCCATCTCCTGCTTGACCATGTCCAGTTTACCCTGATTCATGGACCTAACATTTTGGGTTCCTACACACTGTTCTTTACAGCATCAGACTTTACTTTCACCACCAGACATATCCACAACATACTCACAATTTCTGCTTTAGCCCAGCCTCTTCATCCTTTCTAGAGCTGTTTCTCCCACACTTACCAACCTGAGGGGTTCATCTTCCAGTGTCTTATCTTTTTGCCTTTCCATTGTATTCAAGGGGTTCTCAAGGCAAGAATACTGAAGTGGTTTGCCTTTCTCTTCTCCTGTGGCCTGTGTTTTGTCAGGCTGTGACGACAGGGACATGCCTTTCAGTTACTCCACATAGCTGGACAACATGCTCAGCACCCTGGATGTCCCACTCCTGGTCCTTGTTGAGCATATAAACCTTCACTGGGCACTGAGTGTCAGTCAATGTGCCACCTGGGAGCTGGGGCAAAGGCCCTGCTAGAGTCGCTGGAAGGGGGTCCGAGGCAAAGGCCCTGCTGGAGTCGCTGGAAGGGGGTCTGAGGCAAAGGCCCTGCTGGAGTCACTGGGAAGGGGTTCTGGGGAAGGCTGGAGCCTGAAGCTGGAGGACGCCCAGGAGCTGAAGGCTCCCCAGCCTCCCTGCTGCTGCTGGTCGTCCATCTGGTGGATCTGGT
Organism: Bos mutus; assembly: GCF_027580195.1. NCBI lineage: Eukaryota > Metazoa > Chordata > Mammalia > Artiodactyla > Bovidae > Bos > Bos mutus. Next base: position 19,982,430 of record NC_091634.1, on the reverse strand, counting down.
GGATCATATGCACACAGTGGAGCTGTGCTGTCCTTAGTCACTCAGCTGTGTCCACCTCTTTGTGACCCCATGGACTGTAGCCCTCCAGGCTCCTCTGTCCATGAGATTCTCCAGGCAAGAATACTGGAGTGGGTTGCCATGCCCTCCTCCAGGGGATCTCCCTAACCCAGGGATCAAACCCAGGTCTCCTGTATTGCAGGTGGATTCTTTACCATCTGAGCCACAAGGGAAGTCCAAGAATACTGGAGTGGGTAGCCTATCCCTTCTCCAGGGAATCTTCCCAACCCAGGAGTCAAACTAGGGTCTCCTGCTTTGCAGGTAGATTCTTTACCAGCTGAGCTACCAGGGAAGCCCTTTATCTAGTGGATCTGATATTAAATAGTACAGATACATATCATTTCTTTCACTGCAAAAAGTCATACTGGATTACTTTCGTTGGATGTTCAGTTTCCTGAAACTTATATTTAGATATAGAAAAAATCTTTTCACAGAGGGGAAATAAAGTCCAATTGCAAACCCAAAGCATTGTTTACTATATGATATTTTTGGCCAGCTTTTGGAACATAAAAATGTATTGGCACTGATTTTTTTCAATCACATACTCTTCTTTAAAAATAATGTTATTAAAGGCAAGTCAACAACTGAAAAGAAAAGGTTCTACACTGGACAGTGCTGCTATACAGAAGGCAGTTTTTAAAATTCTACATAGCATTTACAAAATGCCCCTACAATATAATACGCACAAAAGAAGGATAAACTTTTAAAAAATTTAATTGGGATTAAAAATTAAAAATCAAGATCTTAGTACTGCTGCTGCTGCTGCTAAGTCGCTTCAGTCGTGTCCAACTCTGTGTGACCCCATAGACGGCAGCCCACCAGGATGCCCCATCCCTGGAATTCTCCAGGCAAGAACACTGGAGTGGGTTGCCATTTCCTTCTCCAATGCATGAAAGTGAAAAGTGAAAGTGAAGTCGCTTAGTCGTGTCCAACTCCCAGCGACCCCATGGACTGCAGCCCACCAGGCCCCTCCATCCATGGGATTTTCCAGGCAAGAGCACTGGAGTGGGGTGCCATTGCCTTCTCCGGATCTTAGTACTAGATATGCTTATTGCTACTGGTGTGTCATTGCATGTAGTTCCTCTCAGCAGATAGAGCTGGGGTTGCATGCACACACACACACACACACACACACACACACACTACCTAGGCATTACTATTTATTTCTGTATCCACAGATCTATAGATGGATAGATAAGATATTAAAAATCATGAGTTCATCTTCTACCTTCCATCTCAATCCAGCCCAGTAGGGTACAATTCTAATCTATTCCTTTTCATATCTCCCCAAGAATGAGAAACTTGGTACCCACTGTCCTCAGTATGTGTATTCATTTGCTCAACCCTAGAACTCATTGGAAAAGACCCTGATGCTGGAAGGGTTTGGGAGCAGGAGAAGGGATGACAGAAGATGAGATGGCTGGATGGCATCACTGACTCAATGCACATGAGTTTGGGTGAACTCCGGGAGTTGGTGATGGACAGGGAGGCCTGGCGTGCTGCGATTCATGGGGTTGCAAAGAGTCGGACACGACTGAGTGACTGAACTGAACTGAATACTCACAGAAGGAAGGTTCAAAATTGTAACTCATTGCCATCACAGAAAGGAAACCAACTAGGAGCCTACCAACTAGTGATCAGTATTTGCTTACAGTTTGTTTGTTTGTTTTAGATAAGTCTCCTTGAAAAAATAACTGAGTTCAGAGCCAGGGCACAGAGAGCACAGGATACACCTGAAACATCTCTCTGTGTCAGAAAGTAAAGAAGTACTCAAAGAGTCATGAGGATAAGAACCAGATTGAAGGGACTCCCCATTGCTAAATCCGGGGCAATCTAAACATCAAAATATATTTTTATATAATGACAGCACTGGATTATTATGCACTGAATAAATTAAGTCCATGAATCCATATGATATAAATAAGTAAGTAAATTTTAAATTAAGAAGGTGGAGAGAGAGAAAAAAAAAAAAAAACTCTTCCTCATAGTACAGCTGGAGAAGGAAATGACAACCCACTCCAGTGTTCTTGCCTGGGGAATCCCAGGGATGGAGGAGCCTGGTGGGCTGCGATCTATGGGGTTGCACAGAGTCAGACACAACTGAAGCAACTTAGCAGCAGCAGCAGCATAGTCCAGCCCCGGTGGATCCAGGGAATTCGAAGGGGAGACGGCTTCGGCTATCAGGATATGATAGGATTAAAGATATAAAGAGTGGTTAAATAAGGATAGCTCAGCAGGAAAATTCAGTGGAGAAAAGAGGCTGAATAACTTGGTTTACGTGGAAAGCTAATAAAATTCCAAGGCAAGGAATTTATGTCACCTACATAGGCCGCAGGCATCCTCCCGTTCTCCTGAAGGAGAGGAGACGCTAAGGCCTCCCCTGTCAGATCTTAGAAGCCCAGGCATAATTAGTAGGCTTGACGAGCCTCCTCCCTCCAGATGGGAATTCAGCCAGAAGGTGAGAGAAAGAACGACATGGGGAGACCAAGCTTTGGTGAGCAAGGCCCGCACTTTATTTTCCAAAGTAGTTTTTATACCTTAAGTTGTGCATAGAGGATAATGGGGGAAGGGGTAGAGTCAGCAGTAAGCCAGGGTTTCTTCCTGCAAACTTATCATATGCAAACGCTTAGGTGAATTACATCATCTTCTGGCCAAGAGGCCTGTTAACATTTTATGATCCTTTCTTCAGAAAACTTATTTTTCTCTAAAGGTGATTATTCTAAAGTCAGGCGCCACCCTCCGAAAGCATTAGATAAAGTTGCATTCCTATAGGGCAAAGGTGTGGTGGGCTATAACAAGAAAAGAATTAACTCAAGGGTCCAAGGTTACAAACATTAAAGCTACTACTTACATTCCTATACACCAATTATATTAATCAATACACTCCCAGGAACACAGTAGGTAAGGGATATGGAAAATTAGCAGCAAACATTGGCCCAAGAAGTGAAAAACCCTTCACCAATACAATTTCTAATCAATCTTTTAACTGCTCAAAGGAATCTGTATTTAGACAGTTTAGAACATCTCATGCCTCTCACAGTTGGGAGGCTCTGAACAATCACATGTGGCCGGAAGAACCTATTCAGGCAGGCTAGAGGACTTCCAAAGGAGTTTATAGGTTGAAACACTCTTGTCACGCCCAGGAACTTTATTAACTGGAGCTGTAAGTTAACTCTTTTTCAGAGAGAGGTGGTGGGGGACAGCCCCCGTAAAGTCAGAGGTGTAGATGAGAGCACAAAGCAGTAAAGTAGGCAGACTCTGGTTTTGGGGGTAGATACTCGAGAATTTCCAGGGGGACTCCTGAGGCTCGATCCCGCCTTTGCGTATGCCTAGCCTCCTTTCTCATGACCTTTGCCATAGGCAGAGTTCCTCACGCTGGCTCCCGGCAGTACAACACCATAATTCAGATGATATAGACTGAATAATGAAGTTAGAAAATCATCAATGTATACCAAAACAAGTTGGAGAAATTTGATGAGGAAGTAAATGTTTACAGAGTATAAAAATATCTCCCCACAAATGACTTATTAGTTGTCATTGTTGTTCAGTTAAGTCATGTCCGACTCTTTGCGACCCCATGGACTGCAGCATCCAGGCTTTCCCTGTCCTTCACCATCTCCCAGAGTTTGCTCAAACTCATGTCCATTGAGTTGGTGATGCTATCTAACCATCTCATCCTCTGTTGTCTCCTTCTCCTCCCACCTTCAATCTTTTCCAGTATCAGGGTCTTTTCAAATGAATCAGTTCTTCACATCAGGTGGCCAAAGTATTGGAGTTTCAGCTTCAGTATTAGTCCTTCCAATGAATATTCAGGGTTGATTTCCTTTAGGATTGACTGGTTTGATCTTTCTGTCCAAGGAACTTTCAAGAGTCTTCACCAGCACCACAGTTCAAAAGGTCAGTTCTTCAGTGCTCAGCCTTTCTATTGTCCAAGTCGCATATCCATACATGACTACTGGAAAAACCATAGTTTTGACTATACAGACCTTTGTCAGCAAAGTGATGGCTTGCTTTTTAACCGCTTTGCTTCCAAGGAGCAAGCATCTTTTAATTTCATTGCTGTAGTCACCGTCTGTAGTGATTCTGGAGTCTAAGAAAAGAAAATTTGCCACTGTTTCCCCATCTATTTGCCATGAAATGATGGGACCAGATGCCATGATCTTAGTTTTTTGAATGTTGAGTTTTAAGCCAGCTTTTTCACTCTCCTCTTTCACCATTATCAAGAGGCTCTTTAGTTCCTTTTTCCTTCCGGCTATTAGAGTAGTATCATCTTCATATCTGAGGTCGTTGATATTTTTCTCTTGGCAATCTTGATTCCAGTTTGTGATTCATCCAGCCTGGCATTTCTCATGATGTACTCTGCATATAAGTTAAAGAAGCAGTGTGACAATATAGAGCCTTGACATACTCCTTTCCCAATTTTGAAACAGTCCATTGTTTCACATCTGGTTCTAACTGTTCCTGCTTGACCTGCATCCCGCTTTCACAGGAGACAGGTAAGGTGGTCTGTTACAAAGGGGGAAATGGCAACTTTACAAAGGAGAAACCAGATAGATACCACCTAATCGAGTGATCAAAGTTAACATCACCAACACTGGAACAACCAACAGCATGTGCCTCACAAAAAGACGCACTGAGAAGGGCACACCATCACGTGTGGGACACTCCTGCCTAAAGTGCACAACCCTCATCTACACGAGAGGAACCACAAGACAAACCCCAAAGAGAGACATTCTGTGAAGTAACTGGCCTGTGCTCTTTTAAAATGTCAAGATCAAGAGACACAACAGAAGGCTGAGTTCCAGACTGAAGAAGATTAAAGACTTGACAACAAAAACATAATACTTGATCCTGATTCATCTCGATCCTGCAGAGGGGAAAAACAACAACCATAAAAGAAAGTATGGGGACAACGGACAAAATTTGAGTATTTTTTTAAATTTATTTTAATTGGAGGCTTATTAAATTTGAGTATTGATTGTGGGTTAGATAATAGTACTGTAACAGTGTTAAATTTCCTGATTTTTCCTGGGCTGTGGTTATATTTCTAAAAATCCCTCATTCTTAGGAAAAATACTGAAGTATTTAGGGATAAAAAAGAATGATGTTTCCAATCTATTCTCAAATGATTTAGAAAAATATTATTAAAATATTCACATATACACTAAATTTTAGTGTATGCATACTAATTGATATGTATAAAAGCGAGAGAGAAAGTAAATGGGACAGACTTAAACAATTGATAATAATTATGTTAGAATCCCTCAAACTATGTCTGTAACTCTTATGTAAGTTGGCAAGTAATAACAAAAGCTTAGCAAAAATTAAAAATATTGACAATGTAACTTTTTAAGTTAAACTACTAAATAAATTCAAGAATGGGTTCCTGAAAACAAAAAAAAATCCCTGTCAAATCTGATGAAGAAAAACATTTTAAAATAACAAACAATTATTAAGAGTAGTTTTAGTTTTTTAGTTGCTCAGTCGTGTCTGACTCTTTGCGACCCCATGGACTGTAGCCTCCCAGGCTCCTCCGTCCATGGGATTTTCCAGGCAAGAGTACTGGAGTGGGTTGCCATTTCCTTCTCCAAAGGATCTTCCCAACCCAGGGATGGAACCCAGGTCTCCCACATTGTAGGCAGATGCTTTACCATCTGAGCCACCAGGGAAGTCTAAGAGTAGAAAAGGAAAGTAATCACTGCTCTAGAGGTGGTGCTATGACAACTCCATACGAATAATTTTTTAACAAAATCCAGACTTTACTTGGATTTCACCCATTTTTCCAGTCAAGTCCTTTCTCTGCACTAGAATCCCACTCAAGAAAGCACAGGGCAGCAGCCACCACATCTCTCTGGTCCCTCTGGCCTTTGACAATTCTCAGTCTTTCCTCCTTTGTCATGACCTTGAGGCATTCTAGGTAGGTATTTTGCAGAACGCCCCTCAAATTTAAGTATTTAAAATCTCAGTAAGATTTATAGATTTCTTAAAATATATTACCAAAACTGTCAATGAAAGGAGTATTGGAAATTTAAAAGAATAAGGGAGAAGGGATAAACTTAGAAGAGCTGGAAAAAATTGACAAAGAACTGAGTGCAAAAAAGCCGGTGGCTCAGTGGTAAAGAACCTGCCTACCAACGCAGGAGATGCAGGTTCAATCCCTGGGTCAGGAAAATCCCCTGGAGGAAGAAATGGCAACCCATTCCAGTATTCTTGCCTGGGAAATCCCATGGGCAGAGGAGTCTGGCAGGCTACAGTCCATGGCATCACCAAGAGTTGGATACAACTGAGTGACTGAGCACACAAGTACGCAACGAATTACATTTAAAGGGCAATTTCAAACATGAAGGCAAAGACAGTCCCCATGTCATTTAAGTTGCTTCAGAGGAAAGAGAAACTTAGGAGTTTTCCCAGTTCATAGTTCAAAGCCAGTATAATCTTGACACCAAAACTTGCCAAAGATGGAACAAAAAATAAAACTCTACGAACCAACGACTTCCCAGAAGGTCCAATGGTGAAAACATCTTTGTTTTCTAATGGAGAGGGTGCAGGTTCAACCCCTGGTCAGGAACCTAAGATCCCACATACCTCCGGGCCTAAGAAACAAAACATAAAACAGAAGCAATATTGTAACAAATTCAATAAAGCCTTTAAAAAAGGCCCACATCAAAAAGTCTTAAGAAAAATCTATGAACCAATCTCATTTATTGAATACAGATGCAAACCCCCTAACTAAAATACTGCAATTCAAATCCAACAAGATCAAGAAGGTTTTCTTGCCAAAATGTAAAAATGCCTCAACATTAGAATCATGTATTAACTATAATTCAACTCAACTTTTTCAACTTTTCACTGGAAAGTCAAAGAGGAAAAACCAAGTAATCATCTTGATGGAATGTGAAAGACATGGTATGAATCCAAATATCTTCCTGAAAGCTCAATAAGTTTGGAAAAGAAGCATCTTAAAATGATACAAAAATATCTACTTCAAATCACAGACGGCATTACACAGGACAGTGAAAAACCAGCAGCACTGCCACTTGGGTTAGTAGTAAGACAAGAATGCTCCTTATCACCATTAACAGTGTCTGCCTGTTCTAAGCAATTCAACAAGAGAAAGACAAGATACACGGTGCATGACTATTGGAAAGGGGAAGGCACTTTTTTGGTCTTTATTATGTTTGTTGACCTGGAAAACCCAGGAGAATCAATTGAAAATAAAAATTAGAATGACTAAGAGAGTTCAATCTGGTGGCCAGTTACAGGGTAAATACAGAATTTTAAAAATACACTTTTCTATTTATCTACATGATCAGTGAAAACTAACCATAATTAATGATACAAAACAACATCATCCACAATAGCAATATGAAATCTGAACACACAGAAATAAACTAAACAATAAATATGGGGAGTTCCCTGCTGATCCAGTGGTCTGGACTCTGCAAGTTCACTGCTGTGGCCCAGGTTCAATCTCTGGTTGGAGAAGTAAGATCTTGAAAGTGTCATGTCACAGTATGGCCTAAATTAAAAATATATACATATTTATAAATTATAATGTACTTATAAATACAATGTGATTTCAATCAAAATCTTCATAAAAGTAATATGTCCCTAAAAGTTGTGAAAAAATGAGAATTATATGGGTATATCCTATCATATAATAAAATATATTACAGAACTATGATTTTTAAAAGAGTGTGAAAGAAAGTGAAGTCGCTCAGTCATGTCTGACTCTTTACAACCCCATGGACTGTAGCCTGCCAGGCTCCTCTGCCCATGGGATTTTCCAGGCAACAGTACTGGAGTGGGCTGCCATTTCCTTCTCCAGGGGATCTTCCCGACCCAAGGGTCAAACCCGTGTCTCCCACATTGCAGGCAGACGCTTTACTGTCTGAGCCACCAGGGAAGCCCAAAAAGTGTGAAACTAACCCATAAAAAGATAGCTATGACCCAGAAAAGACAGATCTGAACAAGAAGTTTATCTAAAAAGAAATAAAAGTGATCAATGACTATATTCAAAGGATGTTTAGCCCATTCTTTGGGCTTCTTTGGGCTTCTCAGGTGATGTCGTGGTAAAGAATCTGCCTGCCAATGCAGGAGACACAAGAGACACGGGTTCAATCACTGGGTCGGGAAGATACCTTGGAGAAGGGAATGGCTACCAACTCCAGTATTCTTGCCCAGAGAGTTCCATGGACAGAGGAGCTTGGCGGGCTACAGTCCATGGGGTCACAAAGAGTCAGACATGATTGAGCAACTAACACTTTCAAGTGTGGACATAAATGAAGACCACCCAAACCAGAACAAGAAAGGCTATTTATTCAGAGCTTGATCCAGCAAGGGAGTCAAAGACTCAAAGGCAAACAGAGGAGAGGGAAAACTTTATAGTGGAAAAAGGAAGCCTTCAGGTCCATTCATAGGCACAGGGAAGCTGGAGGCAGGCTATGTAGAAAGAGGGCATCCTTGGTTATTGGCTGGGGGTTGGGCATATTTTGCTTTTTACAATTGGTCCTAGATTGAAAGCTGGGGCAAAAATCAACTACACTGTCAGTTATTAATCAAGCCTTAAGCATTTGGAGACACAGGTTACAAGGGTTATGGTTTGGCTTCCTGAACTGGCTTCTAAGGACAGCAGTGTGACTTCCTTGACTGGTTACTATAGATAACGGGTTTATTTCATGGGGTGGATGTTGCAGATGGTGGGTGAGAGTTCAATTTTCATCTCTGGCCTGACGTATCCGCATATTCAGTTTCTCATGAGCACTGAGAAAACATGCAGGGTTTGAAAAGATATATGAAATAAATTGTTCTGAAGGAGATTATGGTCTGATGAAAAAGACATCCCACTATTCTGTAATTTCCTGGTTACTTGTTCTTGTTCTATGGTAAGGATGTCTATCTGGTGCTATGAGAGTGCATTACACTTAAGATAAAGCCACACTCCATCACCATGGCCTGCAAGACCCCTCAGTACTTGGCTCCTCCCAGTCCCTTCAACTCCATTTCTCCCTACCCTCTCCTCACTCACTGCTCTCCAAGCCGCCATCCTGCCTGTGGAAAACCAGCCGCCCTCAGACGCAAGCAGAAACAGAGTGCATTGTCTATGAGCATTTTTATCATCATGTGCCAGCAACTCTAAACATGTTGGTGATAAAAATACTTCTTACCCTAAAAATCTTTTGTTGGTCTAGGTTCTAAACAACTGCTGCCATTACTCCAAGTTTTACCATTACTTCAAATTAATACATATCTATCATTTTAACAGTTTAAATGCACATTGATTTCTATATGGAAATTAACTTAAATAACTCCCAGTTATATAGAGAACCCTAAGATACATGAACTCAACTATATGCATTTAAGAGTAAGTGACTAGCAGTTCAGAATTGTTTAAGTTCACCCTGGGCACAGGCCCTGTCTGTCTAATCCCTGTGGAATTACATACACATCCCTGCATTTAAACGATAGATTCAAAATAAATAGTGACACCCCTGTGGTTGCAACAAAGAAACAAAACTTACATGACTTCAATGCTGTCATCTTAAATGATCATTTGCAAATTCATTTGTGTTTAAAGCTTAAAACAGAGTGTTAACTATTTGGTGTTACCTTGTTTCATGAATGTACATTTTGATTCATGCATCATTTATTGAAATTAAAGGGTGTCTTTAAGGTTGGCATTCATGATTTTTTCATTGTTTATTGTTTCTTAAACTAAAAGAGAATCAAGAAAATAAAATCTTACTATGATGGTTCAATCTAGGAGTTTTTATCTTAACGTGAAGTTATAGATGAGGTTAATGGGTCACAAAAATACCTGCCACCAGCCAAAACCTACCTTTAAAAATGTATACGGAAACATCAAACTTCAAAACTGTTCCTTGAAGCAGGAGGTGGGGGAGGGACAAATTAGGAGTTTGAAATTAACATATACATACATATATAAAATACATAAACAGGACCTACTGTATAGCACAGAGAACTATATTCAGTATCTTATAATGACCTACAATAGAAAAGAATATATATGTATATGAATGAATGAAAAAGAATATATATGTATAACTGAATCACTTGCTGTACACCTGAAACTAATGTAGCATTGTTAATCAACTATACTTCAATTTTAAAAAACTGTTTCTTAAAGATCTATGCCCAGAGACTGTACTGCTGCTGCTAAGTCGCTTCAGTCATGTCCAACTCTGTGCGGCCCCATAGACGGCAGCCCACCAGGCTCCCCTGTCCCTGGGATTCTCCAGGCAAGAACACTGGAGTGGGTTGCCATTTCCTTCTCCAATGCATGAAAGTGAAAAGTGAAAGTGAAGTCGCTCAGTTGTGTCCGACTCCTAGCAACCCCATGGACTGCAGCCCACCAGGCCCCTCCATCCATGGGATTTTCCAGGCAAGAGTACTGGGGTGGGGTGCCATTGCCTTCTCCGATGCCCAGAGACTGTACAGAAGCCATTAACCGCAGCAAACAAATGCAAGGAAATGTATAATTAAAGAGAAAAAGAATCAAATTTTAAAGAGTGCCAGGAAAAATAACAAAAGACACTGCTCTGAAAGTGCCAGAAAGTATTGAAGGAATAAAGTTGAAAGCCTTGATCCTTCTACACCAAGAACTGGACACCCAGCTCTAAGGCAGTGGGTCTAACAATGTCATGTCATTCATGTTCAACCATCTTTCCAGTTTTGTAAAAGAAGAAAAACTTCGAAAGTTTCCACTGAATAAAACAGAAATTTGTGACAAATTTTCCAGTGATGACATTTTACTGATTTTTAACTAGGAATTTCTATACATCTATGCCAAGAGTATCCTCATGTTTAAGATTTTCATAACTATTTGTATATCTATTGCTTCATGTGAAAAAGAAAAAACTCTTTAAAATTAATAAGGAAGTCTTCTTCAACCAAGTATGGGTGAAGACAGACTGACAAGTCTGGCTGCAGTGAATCCTGAATATGAATATATGAAAAAGTTGGCAAAGCCATTGGCAAATTTGCAGGAGTCAGGGCTCAAAATGAGAAACCATAATGTTATTATTCACTGCTGCAACAGACCAATATGTAGGAATGTTTTTCCACATTAGTGTAATTTAATAGTATTAGTCTATTATATATTTTTCTTTTTTGTACTGTAATTTTTTTCTGGCATGATTATATATACAAAGTTCAGTGAAAGAAAATGCCTTCACTGTCTACTTTTATTTCCTGGTCATTGTTATTATTGTTTCAGTTCTGAATTATTGCCGAAAATCATTTTGGTATTCAGAACATACAGGGTGTTGAAAACAAGCCCCTCTGTGTCCAAAGCACCAGGCTCACTTCTGCTTCTGGATACCTTCCAACACATCAAGCCTTTGACCAACACTGAACCTCTGAACCTACCCTTTTCCCTGCCTAGAGCACAAGCCTTCTGTATCTTTCAGTGCAGGGGTGGGGTGGGGGGGTGCCGTCACTTCTCAGAAGGCCTTGCTTTCCCTTGCTTCCCCTACACGTCTCCCAGTCTTTTTTTTTTTATTATTATTTTTATTGAAGTTTAGTTCATTTACAATGTTGTATTAGCTTCAGGTATACAGAAAAGTGACTCAGATACATATATGTGTGTGGTCATGTCGCTTCAGTCATGTCCAACTCTTTGCAACCCCATGGACTGTAGCCAGCCAGGCTCCTCTGTCCATGGGATTCTCCAGGCAAGAATACTGGTGTGAGTTGCCATGCCCTCCTCCAGGGGATCTTCCCGACCCAGGGATCAAACCAGTGCCTGTATTGGTAGGCAGGTTCTTTACCATTAGTGCCACCTGGAAAGCTCGTTCGTGAGTGCGTGTGTGTGTCTTTTGCAGATTTTTTTACCTTATGCTGCTGCTAAGTCGCTTCAGTCGTGTCCGACTCTGTGCGACCCCATAGACGGCAGCCCACCAGGCTCCTCTGTCCATGGGATTCTCCAGGCAAGAACACTGGAGTGGGTTGCCATTTCCTTCTCCAATGCATGAAAGTGAAAAGTGACAGTGAAGTGGCTCAGTCGTGTCCGACCCTCAGAGACCCCATGGACTGCAGCCTTCCCGGCTCCTCCATCCATGGGATTTTCCAGACAAGAGTACTGGAGTGGGGTGCCATTGCCTTCCCCGTGCTAAACAATAGGTTATTGGTTATCCATATACACATATAAACTACTGCTATTATAGCAGGGTGTATATGTTACTCTCAAATTCCTGATTTATCCCTCCCCTGCACCTTTCCCCTTTGGTAACCATAAGTTAATGCTCTATGTCTAGGAATCTAGTCTTGTAAATAAGTTTTTTTTTTTTTTTTTTTTTTAAGATTTCACATATAAGCGATATCCTGTGATACTTGTCTTTCCCACTTGTGCAGTCCTATTTATCAGCTGCTTGTTCATTACCTGTGTCCAGCCTCCAGCATGGGAACCCCAGAGTGAGGGTCTATGCTGTCCAATTTCCCTCAACACAGCAGGTAAGAGGCCTGCAGGAGATGCCTGGGGTTGACCCCTGACCTCTGGGGAGCAGTACCTGACTCAGAGGGGCAGGGGGGAAGGGTGGAATCCACCACTGGTAGGACCCTTTAGCTTCAACTAGAAGGAAGAGGGACGAAGTCAGGGCTGGAGCGGGGATGCAACTCCGCCAGGGACTTAGAAGGGGGCACGTGTTGGTCGGGCACAAAGGTGGTCCTGAGATGGTCAAGGCCTGATTGACAAGGGCCTTCAGGTGTTTGCTTTAAGCTCAAGAAAAGAAGGAGCTGTTTTAAGCGAGGGAGTGACAGGATGTGATTTGCCCTCGGGATATATCACGGGGAGGGCAGAAAGGCAAAGTTGCAGAGGTCAGGAGTAAGAAAAGGGAAATGGTCTGGGCTGTCCTCTTTGGATCCTCCGGAAAAGCACAGGGGCTGAGGTGAGCCCACCGCCTCTAAATTACCTCCACCCTGTCCTGCAACAGCGGGGATTTGCACTGGTCCTGAAGTGTGTCCTACAGGGAGAAAAAAAAGGATGGGTGCGGGAAAGGAGGGGGAGGGGAGGGGCCGCAGCTGCAGCGGGGGCGGGGCAACCCGAGGGTTCGCGCAGAGGCTTCCGGAACGCGACGCTGGTATGGATGGGAGGCTAGCGGTTCCACCGAGGCAGCGTGCTTTTGCACTCTCCTCACCCCATGAGAGCTTTGGGTGCGAAAGGGCACAGGAAGTTCCCGGGGTCGGGGTGGGGGGCGCTGACACAAACACAGAATTTTCAAGAAGCAACCCCACTGAAAGATGAGGGGGCCACTGGTTCTCCTTGATCAAAATCCAGTTTACCAAGGAAGCCTGTGCAAAGGCTGCCTTGCTCCGACCCTTCAGAACCGCCCCAGTTCCCAAGCATGAAGACAGACAGACAGGGCTGGGGAGCCGCCAGACACTCCGGGGGCGGGGGCGGGGGCAGGGTCCCCTCCCCCACACGGGTGACAGGCGCTTGCCCAGTCCCCTCCCGACTCCGCTGCAGAGGTAGGAACCCTCCTGGGACAGGGAGCAAGGGGCACGCTTTAAATCTTTACATGCCACAAGGAAGAAAATCAATTTCAATGCCCAAAGGAGGGAATTACTGCAGCAGAAGGTCACCAACCACTACAAGTCGCTGTATTGTTTGGGAGACTTGGATGGGAAAAAAATGCCTCAACATGAGATAAGGATGCTCCGAGGTATGAAGCAAACCCCTCTCCCCAAGAATCATGTGAGAGAGTCCCGGGGGGCCAGACCACACAAAGGAAGAGACCTCTTTGTGTATGCCATACTGTGGTGAAACTCCAGAGTCTGGCTCCTGCCACATCAGGCAAGTCATCAGTGTTGGTGCAGGGTTCTGACTCACAGTTCAGTCTTGAAAGAGCCAGCTGATGTTTGAACATGATTGTTACAGTAGCAGCAAAACCAGTGACCAAGACCACTTGGGTGGAAGGAACATGCTCCCTAGCCGGGGGCTCCAGCATGCTCTGGCTGGCCAGACTCCCTGAGCACTGATACATGAATGCCAGGCTTGGACTTTAGGTGTGATTTCTAGGTTCACTCCAGCAAAACTGCGAAGACCCACTTATGGCCAAGTGCCATATCTTTTTTTTTTTTTTTTTTTTTTTTGAGGGGGGTGCAGTACAACAGCGCGAAGTCAGGCAGAGGTCCAATGAGAGAGCCTCTGAACTGGACACTTGAAGTCCCGTTTCTGGGAGTAGAGACCATAAGCAGCTGGAGCCCACTTCTCTGTCCGACGATGCAGAGTTAAGTGCAGGGTCAGGATCCTGGGATTTCGCAGATCTGTCTGGGGCACCACTCCCTGAGCCATTCGCACAGAGTCCCAAATCTGTCTGGAGCACCTTGAACTTGTTTCCTATTCTCATAGTTAGAGAAACCCATGGGTGGCTGTAGTGACACCAGCTCAGACCAGGGCTATGACAAGCCGTGAATCTTCTGGAAAAGAGACACTGTAGAGGGACTTCCCTGGTGGTCCAGTGGTTAAGAAGCCATCTGCCAATGCAGGGAACACAGGTTCAATCCCTGTTCCAGGAAGATCCCACAGGCCATGGGATGACTAAGCTCATGTGCCAAAACTACCGAAGCCCATGCACTTAGAGCCCGTGCTTCTCAACAAAGAGTAGCCCTCGCTCACCACAACTAGAGAAAGCCCTCATGCAGCAGTGAAGATCCAGCGCAACCAAAAATAAATAAGTACAGCAATATAGAAAGTAAAAGTCCAGGCGGGAGACCTGGCCCACCCCAGGAGCACAGAGAGATAGCCTCAGTGACTTCTTTCTAATGACACTTCTCACTGGGGTTTCTGGGGGATGGCATCTGTGGCGGGTCAGTGTTCGTCTCCCTAGAGGGGTTCTAGCTGGTGACTGCAACGGCCAAGAGGAAGCCAGAGAGGGACAGGGCAGGAAGTGGGGCAGGATCACACGCCCTGCACTGCCGCTGCCTGAAAGCCACACCCAGACACTGTCCATAGTCTGAGGAGAATTAAAAGAAAATTCAAAACTGCTGGGATGACTCCAAAAGTACAGTCCGTGAAAGAAAAGAATGATAAACTGGACTTCATCAAAATAAAAACTTCTGCTCTGCAGAAGACATTGTTAAGTGAATGAAAAGACAAGCCACAGATTGGGAGAAAATGTTTGTGAATCACATAGCCAACAAAGGACTTCAATCCAGAATATATTAAAAACTCTCAAGAGTAGGAAAACAAGCAACCCAATAAAAAATGGGCAAAACTTTTAGCAAACATTTAATCAATGAAGATGAACAAATAGCAAATAAGCTCACAGAAGTCCTCAGCACCATTAGCCATCAGGAAAAATGTAAATTAAAACCACAATGAGATTCATTGCCATTGAATTGTTTTTTTTTTTTCCTTTTGATTGATAATATCCAGAGATGCCTGCTTTATGTCTTAACTAGGTGATTGCATTTCAGGCTGATGACATCAAATAAAAGTTTGATTACCAACTAATTTTGTACCTCTGAACACCTAGTAGATTAGCTAAAATACTAACAACAAAAAAAAAGTGCTACTAGTTCATGCTAGTATATATGCTAAGTTGCTTCAGTCATGTCCAACTTTGTGTGACCCCATGGACTGTAGCCTGCCAGACTCTTCTGTCCATAACATTCTCCAGGCAAAAATACCGGAGTGTGTTGCCATTTCCTTCTCCAGGGGATCTGCCCCACCATCCAGGTATCCAACCTGAGTCTCTCACATCTCCTGCATTGGAAAGTGAGTTCTTTACCTCTGGCGCCACCTGAGAAGTGCTAAGGGACAAAGATGCAGAATAAATGGAATTCTCATACAGCATTGGTGCAGAATGGTTCAGCCACTTTAGAAAACAGTTTGGCAGTTTCTTATAAATTATAATCCTAAAGAAGTGAAAGATATTCCCACAAAAACCTGAATCCAGTGTTTATAGTGAATTTATTCACAATCTCCAAAAACTTGGAAACAACCCCCATGACCTAGCAAATGGATAAACAAACCGAACAAAGGAGCACTGCTCAGTAGTAAAAAGGGACACATTCCTGAGATGCACAAGGCCACGGGAGGGTCCCAACTGTGTCCTGCCACGTGAGAGTCAGACACAGAAGACCCCAACGTGAGCAATTCCACCGATAGGACATTCGGGAAAGGCAGAATCCCCATCCAGTATCTCCTGGCAATGGTGTTTATATGATAACCACTTTCGACCAAATTCATTTAGCACACGAAAGTGAAAGTGAAGTCGCTCAGTCGTGTCCCATTCTTTGCCACCCCATGGACTGTAGCCCACCAGGCTCCTCCGTCGATGGGATTTTCCATAGGAATGTTTAAAAAGTGAATAAATTTGTTAGAAGGGCATTTAAAGAAACTGGTGGAGTGAAGCTTCTTCTCCATTCAGGGAACATTACAAAGACATCCTTTCCATCAGGTTTAAGGGACACAGGCCCAGCACCTGGGAGAAGCCCCCGCACGGCTGGAGGGTCTGGGAGGACTTAAGACTCTGTCACTTCTACCTTTGGGGAATAGCTTGGGAATTAAGCAGGGTGAGAGAGCACAGAGCTGGGACCTGGGGGCTTTCACGGAGGAGGGGCCGCAGGCAGGAGTGAGTGCATTCAGACAAGAACAAATCCAAAGCAGGAGGGTAGGGGTGAGATGTCAGATGAGCTGGTGATCTCAGCCAGAGCCTGAACAGGGCCCTGTGGCGGCTTGTTTGAGAGCCAGGTGGACCATAAATAAATACCCCAACCGAGCCTGGTGAGATCAAATGGTGAAAGAGGGTGGCAAAAGGCTTTCTCACAAAACACTGTGAATAGCCCATCGGAAAGCAAAATATGCAGGAGAGGTCATGATGGCCACATGAGCTGATGTACGGGGAGCCTGCTATACCGGGGCTTCCCAGGTAGCGTAGTAGTGAAGAATCTGCCTGCCAGTGCCGGAGACACAAGAGACACGGGTTCAATCCCTAGGTCAGGAAGATCCCCCGAAGTAGGAAATGGCAATCTGTTCCAGTATTTTTGCCTGGAAAATTCCATGGATGGAGGAGCCTGACAGGCTACAGTCCATGGGGCCGCAAAGAGTCAGACACAACTGAGCGACTGAGCACAAAACAACACCACTCTATACCAGGCTCTGTTTCAAGTGCTGGACAGGTGTTGACTCATTTAATCTGCCCACAACTCTGTGAGACACTTCTGCTAAGCCCGTTTTGCAGGTGAGAAAATCAAGCCACAGAGATATGAAGTAATATGCACAGGGTCACATATAGCTGTACACAGAGGCACAGGGTAAGTGGCAGAGCTAGGGTTCCAATACAGGCATTTGGCTCCAAGCACACCCCCTTAACTATATGCTGAGTGACTGTTCTGGGTGATTCTACCCGGGCAGAATGCATGCTGAGATGTATTTTTCCACGCACTTGTCTTCCCTCATGTGCCACCCTCCCACACACCCAGCCTCTTAGGCTTTCTTAAGTTCAGATTTACACCTGCATGGCATTGCTCAGCATGCAAGTATACAGACACACTCTGCAAGGTAGACCGAGCCCACCACCCCTACCCCAAGGAAACCAAGGGAATCAATAGAGTCAAATGCCGTGGAAGAATCATGAGACCCTGGTTCTTAAAAATAATAAGTCTTTTCCAAAAGAAGCCAGCACATACAAGCAGTAGCAGGAGCCAAATGACGTCTGAGCACTACAGCCAATAAATTAATTTCATGTGCAGAAAAAAAGAAAAAGATGGGTTGGCCCTGAGTTAATAAAGATCCCGCCGACATAAAGATCTCATTATGAAACAGACTTCCCTGGCAAGGGTCTCCTCTGCTGAAACTGTTTTGGATTCGAACTTCTCCTGGATCCCCTAACAAAGATTCCACATCAAATGCAGAAAAGATGGAGCTGTCTAGACATCCCCTTGCATGTAGAAACCACACAGCCTTCTCCTCAGACACACAGAAATCTGCTGAATAGTGTTCACCCTCATCCCAGCCTCTGGAAACCAGCAAAACTGGGGAAGTGTCCACCTTCCTGCACAAAGAAGGGCCTTGGCTATTCTGATTCAGACATAATGTTCAGGCTTCTTGTAGGAATTGGTTACTGAGCTTCTTTCTAGAATATTCTGAGACTCTTAATGAACATTAAAGGGGGGAGGTTTTGTTATAGAGCGAGCCATCCCCTGGGAGAAGTGGAGACGTATAACAACTCCTTGATGAAATGCAGGCTGCTCCAAATCCAACTTTGCAGTAATTCAGCCAGGGCCGAGTCGAAAGGACGCAGGAAATGTAAACAAGGAAAGGGGGTGGAGTGCTAGTTAATCTCACTGATAACAATAATATTTACTCTGTGTTCATAAACATTTACCCGCACCTACTCTGGGGTAGGCACTCCCTAGTTGCTGGGTGCATAGCAGTGGAAAAAGTAGGTGAGCATCATATGTAAAGCCAGACAAATCCTCGGGAAAACACAGGACTGACTCCGGACCCCACGCGGGCCCCTGCCTGCCTCTCCATCCTCATCCACCTTCGCTGGGCCACAGCCACAGGGTTCAGCTGCCTTTGGAACACAGCCCAGTGCCTTTCTGCTTGCTGGGCCTCCCTCCTTCTGGAAGGCCCATTCTCCCATCCTCTGTTCAGTTTGTTGTTCGCACTTCAGCACTCAGCTCAGGTATCACCTCCTCTGGGGCCCACCATAGAAACTTACCTTCTTTCCTCACTCCCTTCCATGATATGACACTGTTTACCCTGTTTATTTCCTTCACGTCACTTACTAAAGTTTTGTCCACTTATTTTTACTTGCTGTCTCTCAAGCTAGATTGCCAACAGGGTGAGGACAGGAATCAGTCTTGTAATCTTCTAAGGGTATCCCTGATAGCTCAGATGGTAAAGAGTCTGCCTGCAGTGCAGGAGACTGGAGTTCGATCCCTGGGTCGGGAAGATCCCCTGGAGAAGGGCACGGTTACCCACTCCAGTATTCTTGCCTGGAGAATCCCATGGATAGAGGAGCCTGGCAAGCTATGGTCCATGGGGTCTCAAAGAGTCAGACACGACTGAGCAACTAACACTTTCAAGCTGTTAAAAACCAGTGCACACAGAGTGCCTGGTATGTGGTCAGCATCCAGAGGATTTCTTAAAACTATGAAAGAAACTCTTAAGGTTTTGAGATAACCTATGAGGTAGGGAGGCCTAATCTGAAGGTGTTGGTGGGGGCAGGGGGAGGAAGCTGCCTCTGAGATGGGGACAGGTAAGCCAAAACCGGAAGGACGATGGGGCTTGCCAGGCACATTTGAGGACCAAGCTCCCCAGGCAAAGGAAGAGACATTCCAAGTCTCTAAGATAAGAAAGCCTTATGCTGGAGGAACTGAAGGAAGGGCATCATGGTTAAGATACACACAATAGGGTGTGTGGCTGGAGAGGAAGTCGAACGTGTGTGAAGGAGGCAGCAGGAAGGCTCTAAATGATTTAAAGCAGATGTGGCTTCCCTGGGGAGCCAGTGGTTAAGATGCCACACTTCCAATGCAGGGGATGCGAGTTCAAACCCTGGCAGGGAACTAAGGTTCCAGATGCCACGCAGCTTCCCCATCCCCCAAAAAATCTTTATTTATTTAAAAACTGATATTTGAGATCACTATAAATAGAAAACCAAGGTGACCTTGGAATGGCAATGATTTTTCAGATATACTGCCAAAGACATGATCCATGGAAGATAGACTTGTTAAGCTGGGCTGCATTAAAATTAAAATTTTCTATTCTGTGAGAGATGCTATCAAGAGAATGAGAAGACAAGCTACAGACTAGGAGAAAATATTTGCAAAAGATACATCTGATAAAGGACTGTTACGCAAGATATATGAAGTATTCTTAAAACTCGACAATAAAAAGACAACTGGATTTCAAAATGGCCCAAAGGTCTTAAGTGAAGAAGAACTAAAGAGCCTCTTGATAAAAGTGAAAGAGGAGAGTGAAAAAGTTGGCTTAAAGCTCAACATTCAGAAAACTAAGATCATGGTATCCAGTCCCATCACTTCACGGCAAATAGATGGGGAAACTGTGGAAACAGTGGCTGACTTTATTTGGGGGGACTCCAAAATCACTGAAGATGGTGACTTCAGCCATGAAATGAAAAGACGCTTACTCCTTGGGAGAAAAGTTATGACCAACCTAGACAGCATATTAAAAAGCAAAGACATTACTTCATCAATAAAGGTCCGTCTTGTGAAGGCTGTGGTTTTCCCAGTAGTCATGTATGGATATGAGAGTTGGACTATAAAGAAAGCTGAGCACCAAAGAATTGATGCTTTTGAACTGTGGTGTTGGAGAAGACTCTTGAGAGTCCCTTGGACTGCAAGCAGATCCAACCAGCCTATCCTAAGGGAGATCAGTCCTGGGTATTCATTGGAAGGACTGATGCTGAAGCTGAAACTCCAAAACTTTGGCCACCTGATGCGAAGAACTGACTCATTTGAAAAGACCCTGGTGCTGGGAAAGATTGAGGGCAGGAGGAAAAGGGGACAACAGAGGATGAGATGGTTGGATGGCATCACCAACTTAATGGACATGAGTTTGGGTAAACTCCAGGAGTTGGTGATGGACAGGGAGGCCTGGCATGCTGCGGTTCATGGGGTCTCAAAGAGTCGGACACGACTGAGCGACTGAACTGAACTGAAAGGTCTTAACAGGCATCAACACCAAAGAAGAGATACAATGACAAATAAGCATATAAAAAGATGCTCCACATCCTATGTCATCAGACAAATGCAAGTCAAAACAAGCATGAGCTACCTCTATACATCTATTAGAATGGCCAAAATCCGGAACACTGACAACACCAAATGCTGGTAAGGATGTGGAGCAACAGGAACTCTCACTCACTGCTGGCATACAAAATGGTACAGCCATTTTGGAAAACAGTTTGGAGGTTTCTAACAAAAATGAAAATACTCTTACCATACAAACCAACAATATCACCCCTTTGGTATTTACCCAAAGGAGTTAAAAACATGTCCAACAAAACCTACCCACTAATGTTTATAGCGTCTTTCTTTGTAATTGCCGAAAGATGAGAATAAGGATGTCCTATAGCAGGCGAATGGGTAAATAAATGGTGTTACATTCAGACAATAGAATATTATTCACTTCTAGAAAGAAATGAGT
This sequence comes from Bos mutus, assembly GCF_027580195.1. Lineage (NCBI taxonomy): Eukaryota > Metazoa > Chordata > Mammalia > Artiodactyla > Bovidae > Bos > Bos mutus. The sequence continues at coordinate 19,961,234 of NC_091634.1, read as the reverse complement.
TATCAAGCCATGAAAAGACATGAAGGAACCTTAATGCATATTACTAAGTGAAAAAAAAGCCAGTCTGAAATGGCTATATGCCATGTGATTCCAACAGAAAAGACAGAACTATAGAGCCAATAAAAACATCAGTGGTTGTTCATGTTGGGGGAAGAACAGGCAGAGAGCAGAGGATGTTTGGTGTCAATACTCAGTGCAATATTATGATGATGGACACATGATCCTATAGTTACAGGGTTAGTCACTCAGTTGTGTCCAACTCTCTGTGACCCCATGGATCGTAACCCCCCAGGCTTCTCTGCCCATGGAATTCTCTAGGCAAGAATACTGCAATGCATTGCCATTTCCTTCTCCAGGGGATCTTCCTTACCCAGCGATTGAACCCTGGTCTCCCACATTGCAGGCAGGCTCTTTAGTAACTCAGCCACCAGGGAAGCTGTATGTTTGTCCAAATCCACAGAATGTACACCACCAAGAGTGAACCCTAAGGTAAGCTGTGAACTTTGGGTGATTATGATGTGTTAGTATAGGTTCATCCTTGGCTTAAAGAAAGTACCATTCTAGTGGGTGATATTGATATTGGAGGCTATGCATGTGTGGAGACAGAAAGTACCTGGGAAACCTCTGGTACCTCCCTCTCAATTTTGGTGTAAACCTAAAACATATCTAAAAAATAAAGCCAAAAAGAAGAAATTTTTCTAGCTATTGGATAGAGAATAAATTGTAAAGGGACAAGAGTAGAGGTGAAGACACGAATTAGAAACTATAACATTATTCCAGGGAGAAATAAAATGTCCTGGGGAATGGGGTAGAGTGAGATGTGGGTAAAGATGGAAAGAAGTGGATGGATTACGATACAGCCTAAAGGCAGACCCTGAAGGCTGGGCAGGTGTGAGTCTGAGAAAGTGCAGGCATTAAGAATTACAACCAGTGATTGCTTCAGTAACATGACTTGCAAATCATACATCTGTAAGAACACTTACAACTCAACAATGAAAAGACAAACAACCAGATTAAAAAATAGGCAAAGGACTTGAATAGACATTTCTCCAAAGAAAATATACAGATGACCAGGACTTCCCCTGTGGTCCAGTGGTCAAGAATCAGCCTTCCAATGCAGGGGACTCAGGTTTCATCTCTGGTCATGGAACTAGGATCCCACAGGCGGGAGGGCAACTAAGCCCATGAATTGCAATGAAGATTCCACATGCGTCAACGAAGACCTCACACTGTAAAGCCATTATACTCTAATTTTAAAAGATAAATAAAAAGGAAGAAAATGTACAGATGACCAACAAGTACCTGGATAAATGCTCAACATTACTGGCCAGTAGGGAAATGCAAATCAAAACCATAATATGGTAACAACCTCATACTCATGAAGATGGCTACAATTTTTTAAAATGAATTGAAAAAATAATAACAGGTTTTGATAAGGATGTGAAGAAATTGAAACGCTTGTACTTCACTCCAAGGAATATAAAATGGTGCAGCCATTGTATAAAATATTTACAGAATTATCTTATGACCCAGCAATTTCACTCCTAGGTATATACCAAAAATAATTGAAAAACGTACTCAAATTAACATATGGACACAAGTGGTCATAGCAGCACTAGTCACAGTAGCCAAAAGGTGAAAAATAGTCCAAATGTCCATCAATGACAGACAAATGGATAAATAAATTGTGACATATACAACCAAAGGAATATTATTCAGCCCTAAAAAAGAGTGAAGGCTGAACCACACTATAAGGATGAACCTCAAAACATTACATGCAGTGAAAGAAGCCAGACATAAATCACATGTGGTGATTCCATTTATATCAAATATCCAGAATAGGTAAGTCCATAAGAACAGAACTCTGATTGGCAGTTTCTGGGAGTAGGGAGGAATGGTTTGTTTTACAGTATGGAAATGTCTGGGAGCTACATATTAATAGAAGTGGTGGTTGTGTAGCACTATAAATGCACTGATTTCCACCAGACTGTCTTAAATAGTTAATTTTATGCTATGTAAATTACACCTCAATCAGATCAGATCAGATCAGTCGCTCAGTCGTGTCTGACTCTTTGCAATCCCATGAATCGCAGCACGCCAGGCCTCCCTGTCCATCACCAACTCCCGGAGTTCACTCAGACTCAAGTCCATTGAGTCAGTGATGCCATCCAGCCATCTCATCCTCTGTCATCCCCTTCTCCTCCTGGCCCCAATCCCTCCCAGCCTCAGAGTCTTTTCCAATGAGTCAACTCTTCGCATGAGGTGGCCAAAGTATTGGAGTTTCAGCTTTAGCATCATTCCTTCCAAAGAAATCCCAGGGCTGATCTCCTTCAGAATGGACTGGTTGGATCTCCTTGCAGTCCAAGGAGCTCTCAAGAGTCTTCTCCAACACCACAGTTCAAAAGCATCGATTCTTCGGGGCTCAGCCTTCTTCACAGTCCAACTCTCACATCCATACATGACCACAGGAAAAACCATAGCCTTGACTAGACAAACCTTTGTTGGCAAAGTAATGTCTCTGCTTTTCAATATGCTATCTAGGTTGGTCATAACTTTCCTTCCGAGGAGTAAGTGTCTTTTAATTTCATGGCTGCACCTCAATAAGTTAATTAAAAAACAAACAAAGAAAAACAGCAACTAGGTTTAAGGATTTATAATGGGTAGATATATAGGTACTGCTTTCTGAGGTGGAGAAAACTGAAGGAAAGTATTTGGGGATAAAGATTGAGAATTTAAGTATTGGACATGTTACCCTGAGATGCATGTCAGTCTAAAGGGCATTTCCAGGAAAACATTTGGAGATGAGAGTCCAGGGCTCAGATGGGAAATCTTAGCTAGAGAATTTTATTAAAGATACATAGGTTTGTATGTAAAAAGATTCACCAGATACACATGAGATCAGCTGGGGGCAAGAGTGCAGAAGAGAAGAGGATCCAGTATCAAGTTCCTGAGGAAGTCCAACATTCAGTGGATGGGAAAGAGAAGATGCACGGGAGGCTGGAAAAGTAAGAGGGAAGACGGGTGTCATGCAGGGAGGCAAGTGGAAGAGAGAGGTCAGCTGTGTTGATGCAGAGAGAGAGGAGACTAGAAAGAAGCCTGGTTTCTAAGTGTGGCAACATGGCAGCCACCAGGAGGAGCAGGAACAGAAGCCAGTTCCTAGGAGTTAAAAAAAGAAAGTAGAAAGTAAAGATAACGTGTAGACAATTCTTTATAAGTTTTTATAAGCTCTTACCCCCTTTTACCTGGGAAGGGATGGGCTACCCACTCCAGTATTCTTGGGCTTCCCTGGTAACTCAGATGGTAAAGAACTTGACTGCCATGAGGGAGACCTGGGTTCAATTCCTGGGTTGGGAAAATCCCCTGGGGAAGGGAACAGCTACCCAATCCAGTATTCTTGCCTGGAGAATTCCATGGATAGAGGAGCCTGGCAGGCTACAGTCCATGGGGTTGCAAAGAGTCAGACACGACTGAGGGACTTTCACTTTCACCCCCTTTCAGATCAGATCAGATTAGTCACTCAGTCGTGTCCGACTCTTTGCGACCCCATGAATCGCAGCACGCCAGGCCTCCCTGTCCATCACCAACTCCCGGAGTTCACTCAGACTCATGTCCATCAAGTCAGTGATGCCATCCAGCCATCTCATCCTCTGTCAGAGGGGACCAAAAAAAAAAAAAAAAAAGGAAATGACTGAGGGACATAAATCAGGAAGGACCCTTTCAAAATTTGGGGAGATATTAAAGCCTATTTTTTTGTTATCAGAGTATACAGTAAATCCCCAACATACAAATGAGTTCCATTCTGAGAGTGAATGTGTAAGTCCAATTTGTCCATAAATCCGACAAAGTTAGCCCAGGTACCCAACTAACACAATCAACTATATAGTACTGTACTATAATAGGTTTATAATACTTTTCACACAAATCATACATAAACAAAAAATAAACACTTTTAATCTTACAGTACAGTACCTTGAGAAGTAGAGTAATACAGTACAGTAGCCGGCACACAGTGGCTGGCATCGAATGAACAGGCAGGACATGTTACTGACAGGAGGAGAGAGAGAAGGTGGGAAATGGTAGAGCCAAAGGATCGCCAGCAACAGGAGATGGAGGGCAAGCTGCAACTTCACTCACACCTGATATTGATGGCCTAGGTTCTGGTTTCTTGCTGGAACCAGACGCACATTCACATCTTTGAAAGTTGTGATTCGAACGTTCCTATGTGGGGGACTTACATGTGAACTACTTACATGCAGCTGATTTACAATGATGTGTTAGTTTCAGGTGTTACAGCAAAGTGAGTTATATATATACATATATTCATTCTTTTTCAGATTCTTTATCCATACAGGTTATTACAGAATATTGAGTAGAGTTCCCCATGCTGAACAGTAGGTCATTGTGGGTTATCTATTCCATATATAATGGTGTGTATGTTAATACCAAGCTCCCAATCCATCCCTACCCACCAAGTTTCCCCCTTGGTAATCATAAATTTGCTTCTGAAATTTCTGAGTCTGTTTCTGTTTTATAAATAAGTATACTTGTATCATGTTTAATTAGATTCCACATTTTTACAGCCTATTTAGAAACTAATTTGGACCATCCAGTCAAGAAGAAGAGGTAGGAAATGTGGGAGAGAGGAGCTGCATGGATATGAACAAGCAGAGTCCTTAAGAAGCTTAGCGGGAAAGGGAAGAGGAGAGGGAGAGGAAGGGTTACCTAAGCAGGTAGTTTTGTAGAGGGGTGGGGGTGAAGAGCTGAGGGCATCTGTGACCCACGGCTTCAGTCTTCTCAATGGAAGAGGAAGCGAGTTCCTAGGGCAGCCCCACACAGCCCAAGAGGTTTGAGGAGAATGGACAAAACATCACAGTAAGTGAGGCATAAAGGCGAACAGCCGCTGGAGAAACAGTTGGATAATGATGACAACTTTCATTTTATAAAGCCTCCATCATATGTGATCTCCACCGGAACCTCAGAAAGCAGATGGAGCAGGTATTAAAAGCCCATTTCACAGACTAAAGACCTCAGAATGAGAATATAAATGTGCACCGGTGGGATTTCCCTGGTGGTCCAGTGGTTAAGAATTCACCTTCCAATGCAAGGGACGTGGGTTCAATCCCTGGTCAGGGAACTAAGATCCCACATGCCAGGAGTCAACTAAGTCTGTGCATCACAACTACTAATACCCTTGCCTAAGGAGCACACCACCCCACATATACCATCTGGCCATCTCTGGATCAGATGTATGGGAGGAGAACCAGAACTCCTCAAAAATGCTTACTCAAACTCAGGTCAACACTCCCCCTTTTTTGCCAACAAGCTACCTCAACATGAGGGAGGACCCCACCTTGCACGCCACCCATTTCCAAACACAGGACCCAGCATCCATCAGCAACACTCACAGTTCTGCCCCCTGTCCAGATCCAGTGCTCAGAAAGCCAGATCAGTTACCATCTCTTTACCCTAAAGGAGATGATCCCTACGGAGCAAAAAAACTCAACCCAAACCGAACAAACAAAGCCAAAACAGAAACAAAAGCCTAGAGAACAGGATCTGTCAGAGTCTGTCCAGCATTGTGACCGGCAGGAAGCAAATCTGAGTCTGGGAGGAGCAGTACTGGCCTCCAGTGATACAGATTGGTCTTTGTAATGGGACAGGGGCTCATTGCCATGCCCATGATAGCCTGGCTGAGGATGCTCTTAAAATTCTTCTCCCATGACTCCCAATGCCAAATTCAACAAGCAACCTTCTCTTTCTAATTACACTGTTTTGGGACCTTAAAACATCAACTTGGGGGACCCCAATGGATCCCAGTAGTTATTTCACTGTACAGGTAGGGCCCCATCTAAAGATATCTTTAAAAGATATCTGGGAGGAAAAAGAACAATATAAGATATTTGGAAAGAGTGGAGGGGGAAAAAAAAACCCAGATCATGGAGTTTTGTTGTTTAACTAGAAAAAGATGCCATGCTAATGAGATAAAGCCTGTTTCTGTGTTGCTAGAACATGTTGGGAGTCTGATAGTACTGATGTGCTGATGAAAGTCTGCTCTGACTTACAGAAGTTACAGGGATTTCAGGGGAAAATGTAGATCTGAATCTGAAAAGAGAAATAAGGCAGCTCTGGGGTGAGACAGACACCAGCCCTTCACTTTCTTCAAGTCTTTGCTCAAATATTTTTTTCAACCAGGCTCATGCTGACCACCCAGTTTAAAACTGCACAGCACCACACCACACCCCAGCTCCCAGCACCGTCCCCCGCACCTTGCTTCTTATAAATCGCACTCACACCTTCCAATATATTATATAATGTATGATCTCATTTTCTAGTGTATCCTAAGTGCTTAGAACATGGTGGGTGCTCCCTAAATATCTGGTGAATGAGTGAATGAATGAATGAAACAAAACAGCTTTCTCATGTCTCATAAGTGTCTCCACTTTTGTTACTTTGGGTTTTTGTATCTGAATGGGTGGCCCTATCCTAGTTGTGAAAGAGGAACCCAAACTTTTACTGATCATACAGACCTATCATTAGAAAAATCTGGTCATGCACTCCAATACATGGATATTATTCATGGGCCTGGATGCTCAGTTGCCTCAGTCATGTATGACTCTTTGCAAACCTATGGACTGTAGGCTACCAGGCTCCTCTATCCATGGAATTCTCCAGGCAAGAATTCTGGAGTGGATTGCTATGCCCTCCTCCAGGGGATCTTCCCAACCCAGGGATTGAACCCACCTCTCTTGCATCTCCTGCATTGGCAAGTGGATTCTTTACTTTCTGAGCCACATGGAAAGCCCAATTTATTCACACCTTTGGTTAATTCTTTGTGTGTTACTACATGTGTAATCTGGGTCGTGAACAACAGACTTGTTTCAAATCAGGAAAGGAGTATGTCAACGCTGTATATTGTCACCCTGCTTATTTAACTTATATGCAGAGTACATCATGAGAAATGCAGGACTGGATGAAGCACAAGCTGGAATCAAGATTGCTGGGAGAAATATCAATAACCTCAGATATGCAGATGACACCACACTTATGGCAGAAAGCGAATAAGAACTAAAGAGCCTCTTGATGAAAGTGAAAGAGTAGAGTGAAAAAGCTGGCTTAAAATTCAACATTCAGAAAACTAAGATCATGGCATCTGGTCCCATCACTTCATGGCAAATAAATGGGGAAACAGTGGAAACAGTGACAAACTTTATTTTGGGCTCCAAAATCACTGCAGATGATGACTGTAGTCATGAAATTAAAAGGTGCTTGCTCCTTGGAAGAAAAGTTATGACCAACCTAGACAGCATATTGAAAAGCAGAGACATTACTTTGCCAACAAAGGTCTGTCTAGTCAAAGCTATGGTTTTTCCAGTGGTCATGTATGGATGTGAGAGTTGGACTATAAAGAAAGCTGAGCACCAAAGAATTGATGCTTTTGAACTGTGGTGTTGGAGAAGACTCTTGAGAGTCCCTTGGACAGCAAGGAGATCCAACCAGTCCATCCTAAAGGAAATCAGTCCTGAATATTCATTGGAAGGACTGATGCTGAAGCTGAAACTCCAATACTTTGGCCACCTGATGCAGAGCTGACTCATTTGAAAAGACCCTGGTGCTGGGAAAGATTGAGGGCAGGAGGAGAAGGGGACGACAGAAGATGAGATAGTTGGATGGCATCACCTATTTGACTCCAGGAGTTGGTGATGGACAGGGAGGCCTGGTGTGCTGTGGTTCATGAAGTCACAAGGAGTCAGACACGACTGAGCAACTGAACTGAACTGAACATGCGTGATATACCATGCATATTTTTAACTACTCAACATTTATGAATTAAATATAAAATAAAATACTAATAGTTTATGCTTTCTTTAAGTACCAAAATAGAGCCACTTCTGCTAAACATAAGACAGTACCCTACATAACATCTGAGCATGTGTCATGTGCCAAACACATGTGTCACAGTTACCACAATAATCCTCCCACATCCCTACAGCATCTGTTAGAATCCCCCTCTAATGGCTGGGAAAACTGAGGCTCAGATGAGTTAAGGAATTTGATCCATGTCACAGGTAGCAAGTGGCAGATCTAGGAGAAAAACCCATGGGAGCCTCACCCCACAACCCATGCACTGCAGGGTTCACATGGAGACCCCACCCTGGGGGCAGCTAGTCAAAGGGAAGCACATCCGGGGACCAGCACATATCCCTGACTCTCTTTCCACCCAGGTGGACACAGCCAACATGGCAGGATCCCCAGCCGGATCCCAGAACAAGCCATCGGCTGGTCAAGTCAGAGACTATCTGAATACCCTGCACACCCACCTATGCTTCAAGGCCCTCCATGCCCATGTTGGCACTAGAATCTAAAAATTCCCAAGAGCTGGACAGCAGGAGTGATCAAATTAAAGACTGATCTGAATCAAAACCTATTTCCAAGGCAAACTTTTGTCCCAGTTTGATAGGAACAGTCTCCATTTAATAATCAATACACCCCCCTTTCAACTCTTGAAATCTCATCATATCTCCCTTTACTGTCAAAAGTGCCCTGGTTTGGACGATAAATTATGTGGTCACCCTGTCTATACATTGGCTCAGTGCACACAAGACTGCTCTGATTAAAACATAAAATTCTGTAATTTCTCATATTTAGGGAGTACCCTCCTCTCCTTACCCCCCTGCCCCAAGGTCAAAGTAGCAGGCTTGTCATTAGCAGCAACTCACCCCAATCAACCAGCTGCCCCTGCATAGAATTTACATCTGGAACTCCAGACACTGGGGGCCGGCTGGGCCTGCTGTTCCATAAATCACCCCACATATGAGGCCTGATCTGGCCTCCAGCCCCTGTCAGGTCTTACCGCGATAGGAAAACATCATCTCGGATATTAACGGAAGGTTTGCTGCGGGCACTGACACAGGTGATCAGAGCCTTGTTGAGTTAGGCAGGTTCACCTGATGAACAGAAGCAGAGAGCCCAGTCACCTACTTTGACACCTGTTATGACACCAGGGCTTCCCAGATGGTGCAGTGGTAAAGAATCCGCCTGTCAGTGCAGGAGACTGAAGAGATGCAAGTTTGATCCCTGGGTCAGGAAGATTCCCAGAGTAGGAAATGGCAACCCACTTCACTCCAGGATTCTTGCCTGGGAAATTTCATGGACAGAGGAGCCTGGCGGGTTATACAGTCCATGGGGTCACAAAAAGTCAGACACGACTGAGTGCATACACACACATACACACATGCACACGCACATACTCACACACACCTGACTCTTTACCTGGGAAACAATAAGAGGAGGGATGTATCAGGTCAGCCAGGGTCAGGGTCACCGGGATGGGAGCCTCCAGCATGAGGCATCATCAGGGGGCTCAGGTGTCCTTCTTGAGGTCCCTTCTCAGCCAACATGGACCCAGAAGGCCCATGATTTGCTCCAACCCCTCCGAGCTCACCATGCCTTTGCCACAAAGCTCAGCTTTCAAGAGCTGCCCCTGGGAGGTGAATTGGAGCCTCGTGCTCCTGGGTGTGCAGAAGGACCTGAATCCCACCCAAGTGGACCAGACAGAACCAACAGTCTACAGCGAGGTACACCCGCCTGGAGGCTGCACTTCCTCCAGCCAAAAGCGAACATCACTGTCAGAAATACCCCCTAGAACTTCCCTAAATTACCTGGGCCCTGAGAAGGGCCAAGGTCAACAGTCAGGCTTTTCTTATTTTCTCTGCCTCTTGGCCGTGGTCTCTTTCCCGAGACAGTGGAGGCAGAGGCAGTTGAGGTAGGGGGAGCCAGACAAAGGGATTTCTGCTCCTTTCTGAGTTTGACTTAGGGGCTGGAGCGGGCACAGAAGGACGCAACTCCACTCTAGCAAGAGTTGACTCCCCTCCTTAAAAGCATAAGTCCCAATTCAGGGAAAACAGAATGATCTAAGATAGAACATTATGTGGCATAATAGATCTTAAAACTGTAGGAAAATTTTCCATGATAAAAAAACAAAACAAAATCTAGTCTTTGTTCTTGGTGTGGCATCTTCATCCCCGGCAGACTGCAGGCTCTGCCACCCAGCAGTTGTGGGGCCGTAGGCAAGGCCATGAGCCTTGGTCAAGGCTGCATCCTGTGTTGGCCTGAGTTTCTCCATAGATGTGCTCTGGGATGACTCTGCAAGCCCAATGGGGGCTGCTGCCCAGGGAAGAGTGACCCCAGCTTCCCATCAGGAGACAGCTTGTTGAATCTCATCTGGATTTGCTTCGCCGCTTGGAGGAGAGAAAAGATGGTGGTAGCTTTCTCTGTGGTTCCTTAGCAACCTTGACTAGGTCCTCAAACTTTCCCTCCTTGATCAAAAAGAGCCAACTCACTGGCAGGCAGTCCCCAGGGACTCAAGGATCAAAACTCAAGGATAGAAGTGACCTTTGAAACAGGTCTGAGACCTGGGCCCCTTTGCTGTGCTTCCTGCTCCTGGACACAACTGCCCTTGAGCAACAAAATACAAAGAAGCTGTGTCAGGCTAAAAATAACTCTGCGCACCTGCAGCTGGGGCAAATTCTGGACCCAAAAGATACAAAGAGACCGAAAAACTCAATTGCCACTTTCCAAGCGCCTGCTGCAAAACTGGGTGTCAGAAGCAAAAGTGGATACTGTGAAGGCGGTGTACTGCACAGGCAGCCTGAACACAGCACCGCATAAGGGGTAACAAACTACCTAAGCGCCGCCCCAGCCTGACCCCTGGACACACCCCTACCCTCACCAAATATAAGGAACAAGCTTACCACCCCATTCCTTAGGGGGTGAGCAAGCAAGGAAACCAGTTGTTTGTTCTCGCTCTCCTCTGCTGCAGCAGGGGTCCCCATACAGCCTTGCCTGAATTTCTTGTCTGGCCTCTAGTCAATTTCTACCTGTTGGGGAAGGCCAAGAACCCTGGCTTGCAATACTCTGATGTTATGAGAGGGGACTGTGGGCCCGGCTGAGACGCCTAGCATATCTGTGTGTCCTGACCTCCTCCTCACCAGTGAGGGTCTCCGAGATCATCAGCTGTGTCCCCCTGAGCAGCAATAAACAATGGGTGATGGGGAAAGGCTGCTCTCCAGGAGACCCACTGACTTTACCCCAACACTGGATGGTTTGGAGACGGAGGGTCCCTGTGTCGGCAGTGCTCAGGACCAGCTCTGGTGGCTTGGTACCTGTGCCGACACTAGTCTCGAAGGCAGGATGCAAGGCATCCCCCAGGCATGGTGGGTTTGGCCCACAAGCAGAGAGAGTGCCAGGGAGAGCCTTGGGCCACAGGCTCTCTGAGCCCCTGGACTGTGGACTCCTTGAGTCTTGCAACCATCCCTCAACCAAAAACGCTGGAATCCCTTCAGTAATTTTTGTTTACCAAATGCTTTGGCTCACATGTGGGTCCAAAGGGGGCCCACTATCTATGATCTTTACTTAATTTTCAATAACTGAGGATGTTGCTCTTGGATTTCTTCACAACCTAGGGTGGAAAATAAGAAAAAGAGGAATGGAAAAATCTTAGAAGATTTGAGACTTGTGATTCACCGTACAATTTATCAGAGGATAGCCATCCCCACACCTCAGCAGTTCAGTTCAGGGACTAGTAAGTGCTTAGGGTGGAGGGTAAAGGCAGCAAACTCAGGATTGAGATTCCCAGGAGCAAGCAGCCATCAGCACTGGCCAGTCCCAGGCGATGGAAGAAGCTGTCCTCAGGCCTCCCCCTTACACCTGCTGGAGCTGCCCAGGCACTGAAAACCTAAAAGAAATCACCACCACCACCCCCAGTCGTTAACCAACACCTTCAGCAAACATTTGTCTTTATCTTCCCTCAAGAAGTTTATAGACACAGAAGAGGGTCTTCCCTGGTAGTCCAGTGCTTAAGAATCTACCTGCCAATGCAGAGGACATAGGTTCAATCCCTGGTCGAATAACTATGATCCCACATGCCAGAGAGTAACTGAGCCTGTGCACCAGTTACAGAGCCTGCAGTCTAGAACCCACATGCCACAACTACTGATGCCCTTGAGTCCTAGAGCCCATGCTCTGCAGCAAGAGAAGCCACTGCAATGATAAGCCCGTGCACTGCAACTAAAGAGAAGCCCCCACTCGCCACAGATAAGGCCGCACGCGTAGCAACAAACAGCTCACCCACCGCAACAAAGATCCCCTGCAGCCAAAAAATAAATTAACTAATTTAATTAAATAAAAAATAATATCTTTAAAAAAACAAGTTTATAGACACAGAAGAAATAAATTGAAAATAGTTATTAGCATTAAACCCTACACGATCAATATCAAATAATAATAGCTAGTAATCTACTCTTTGAGATTAAAAGATTATGTCCATTCTATCGATAAGAAGGCTTTTAACTAACATTCACTGGATGCTAATTATGTCAGACATCTTCTAAGCGTTTGTCACGATCATCTCACATAAACCTCATGGCATCATTTGTGGTAGGTTCTGCTATCAAGTTCATTTTGCAAATGGAGCCAGAGAGGTTAAGAAACTTGCCCAAGATCACACTGCTCATGGGTTCCTATTTGAACTCAAGCCATCTGACTCAGCCTCTACATTTTACTGCCTCGGGTAAAGATCAGACTGAGGGCAGGAGGAGAAGGGGGCGACAGAGGATGAAATGTTTGGGTGGCGTCACTGACTCAGCGGACCTGAGTTTGAGCAAGCTCCGAGAGATGGTGAAGGACAGGGAAACCTGGTGTGCTGCAGTCCACGGGGTTGCAAAGAGTTGGACACACCTTAGTGACTGAAGAACAACAAAGGCCAGAAGGTGTCAGTGAGTATTCCCGATCACAGTGCTGCTACACTGGGCCCCTCACTGCAGCTCAGGCACTTGCACTTTTAATCTCGTGGACCAGCGCAGTATCTGCAGTGTATCTGGGACTCGGCAGCCCTGGGGTGGCACACGGTGAGGAACAGGCTCTGATGCAGCCGAGGCAGGATGGACGCCTGCCAGTCTCAGACCCGGCAGCATTCTCCAACAATAGGCACTTTGGAGACCTGGAGTCCAGAGGTGGGAACATCTGGGCTGGCACTGCATCCCTGACAAGCGGCGCGTCAGGAAAGCCAGGCCACCCACCCTGCCCTCCTGGCCTCGGTCCAGTCCAGTCCCTTCATGCAAAACCACAGTCTCCTCTCTCTTCCAGTTCCTCAACCAGAGCTCTCTCTGCCATCATCTCTCATCCCTCACACCTTCACAGGGACGGTGGGACATGAATCACTTCCCTCTGTCAAGGTTATATTTTCTTGTTTTAAAAAGAGCACCTATTCTTCTTATTATTCTGAGGATGAAAAAAATTTGCCTCTTTTTTTGGCTTAGAAGGTGGCTGAATTTTTCAATATATTCATGCAAACGAGATATTTCATCTCATGGATTTTATCCCAGTTCTGTCTATGCACATTTTAAATAAATTAAGATGAAATAAATCCATTTTATTATATTACCCAGTGCCATCTCCATGAAATAATGCCCATATTTGTATTTCCTAAGGAATGTTGACGTGGCTAAAAATGTTGCAGCAAGTGTAATCTTTGAGGATTGTGCTGCCAGAAAAAAAATAAATCTAGGCCTTTGTTTAGAGCCTAGAGTGGCACCACTTTTGATTGAAATGGCTTGAAATATCCATCCCCAAAACATGGACAAGGCAGTAAAGTATACGGAATTGATCACCATTGGCTCAGACACAAAAGTGGTGTGCCTTCCTTTGTTTTCTTAACATCTGTTCTCTCCCTCCCAGCATAAACCACCCCACAGAAATAAATTACACAGCTCCCTTTTTCCAGGGAGGAGAGATGGGGGTTTGCAGGGGCTGGTCTGAGGTGCCCTGGGCTCTCCGTGCTACCCGTGCACAACCACGCAGCCTCCAGACCGTTTCTCTGAGCACCGCTCTGAACTGGCACTGACCGCAGAAACTCCAGTCTCTCCGCTTTCTACTTCCTTCACGAAAGGGAGGGATGGTGTAGATCCTGAGAGAAGAAGCCCCACTCTCTTAGCATCTCATTCAAAAGGCAGGCGGACGAGTGTTAGTGACCCCTAGGAAGTCAGCACTGCTGCCAAGCTGATCCCTGAAGCTGGCTGACACTCAGGGACAAAAGGGGCTCCCTTTAGCCCACAAAACTGGGATCACAGACAGTGGATAAGACTGAATGACAGGCCAGCCTGTCAACAACCAGAGCCATGCCAAACCTTCCTGACTAGGGGGGTGGTTCGCCTAGAACTTGAAGGATAAGGCAGAGGTTAAAAACAAACAAAACAAAGGCAAAAAAAAAAAAAAACAGTGTGAGAGCAGGCAGCTGCAGGTTCCAATCTAAAGCCCTGAACCAGCTCTCCTGCTCCTTCTTCTCCTCCTCCACCACACCTGACATGTCCCACCCTCCTCCAGATATGACACTCATCATATGCTGAATGGATGGGCAGACAGATCATTCAGTTGTACCCAGACCCTTCTAAACAACCACTCTGGGTACAGTAAACAATGGTTAATAATTGCTGCCCTCTACATAACCAGCAGGGCACCTCACCCGTAAGCACACCTGTGATACATCAGCCCTCAAGGCCCAAGCAAGTGTCCCCACATGCCTGAGCATCACAGCTAAGGAACTTGGCTCTTTCTGCGACTGTGGGTATGATTCCCATGCTTTCTGGCAAAAATGAGATGCATTGCAGCCTGCCAGGTTCCCCAAAAAGAACCCAACACAAATGTACAGCAGCCTTCCTATTAGGAGCCTGTTTCTCATTTCTGGGGGGCTCCAGAACAGGAAAGTACTGACGTTTGCCAGAGCATCCCCCACAGCTGGAAAGATACATCCAACCTTGCAGAAAAGGGTTCCCTTTCAGTGGCAGGTATTGTATCAGGCACCGATTGTGATACTGACCAGGGCTCTTGGCCTTTCCCAACCAATAGACATTGATTAGAAATCAGACAAGAAATTCAGGCAAGGCTTTACTGGGGCCCCCGCTGCAGCAGGAGAGAATGAGAACAAGTAACAAGTTCCCTTGCTCGCTTGCTCCCCAAGGGGTTTGAGTTGGTTCCTTATATACGGTTAGGGTAGGGGTGTGTCCAGCTGTCAGGCTGGAGGAGTGGCTTAGGTGGTTTCAGTTCAGTTCAGTCACTCAGTCCTGTCCAACTTCTTGCGACCTCATGGACTGCAGCATGCCAG
Organism: Bos mutus; assembly: GCF_027580195.1. Lineage (NCBI taxonomy): Eukaryota > Metazoa > Chordata > Mammalia > Artiodactyla > Bovidae > Bos > Bos mutus. Next base: position 19,946,077 of record NC_091634.1, on the reverse strand, counting down.
GATTCCCTGTCCATCACCAATTCCCAGAGTTTACTCAAACTCATGTCCATCAAGTAGGTGATGCCATCCAACCATCTCATCCTCTGCTGTCCCCTTCTCGTCCCACCTTCAATCTTTCCCTGCATCAGGGTCTTCTCCAATGAGTCAGTTCTTTGCATCAGGTGGCCAAAGTATTGGAGTTTCAGCTTCACCATCAGTCCTTCCAATGAATATTCAGGACTGATATCCTTTAATATTGACTGGTTGGACCCCCTTGCAGTCCAAGAGACTCTCAAGAGTCTTCTCCAACACCTCAGTTCAAAAGCATCAATTCTTCAGTGCTCAGTTTTCTTTATAGTCCAACTCTCACATCCATACATGACTACTGAAAAAACCATAGCTTTGACTAGGCAGACCTTTGTTGGCAAAGAAAGGTCTCTGCTCTTAATATGCTGTCTAGGTTGGTCATAGCTTTTCTTCCAAGGAGCAAGCATCTTTTAATTTAATGGCTACAGTCACCATTTGCAGTGATTTTGGAACCCAAAAAAATAAAGTCTGTCACTGTTTCCATTGTTTCCTCATCTATTTGCCATGAAGTGATGGGACCAGATGCCATGATCTTAGTTTTCTGAATGTTGAGTTTTAAGCCAACTTTTTCACTGTCCTCTTTGACTTTCATCAAGAGACTCTTTAGTTCTTCACTTCTGCCATAAGGGTGGTGTCATCTTCATATCTGAGGTTATTGATATTTCTCCCAGCAATCTTGATTCCAGCTTGTGTTTCATCCAGCCTGACATTTCTCATGATGTACTCTGCATTTAAGTTAAATAAACAGAGTGACAATATACAGCCTTGATGAACTCCTTTCCCAATCGGAACCAGTCTTGTTGTTCCATGTCCAGTTCTAATTGTTGCTTCTTGACCTGCACACAGATTTCTCAGGAGGCAGGTAAGGTAGTCTAGTATTCCTATCTCTTTCAGAATCCTCCACAGTTTGTTGTGATCCACACAGTCAAAAGCTTTGGTGTAGTCAATAAAGCAGAAGTAGATGTTTTTCTGGAACTCTTGTTTTTTCAACAATCCAGCAGATTTTGGCAATTTGATCTCTGACTCCTCTGCCTTTTGTAAAGCCAGCTTGAACATCTGGAATTTCATGGTTCACATACTGTTGAAGCCTGGCTTGGAGAATTTTGAGCATTACCTGCTAGCATGTGAGATGAGTGCAATTGTGTGGTAGTTTGAACATTCTTTGGCATTACCTTTCTTTGGGATTGGAATGAAAACTGACCTTTTCCAGTCCTGTGGCCACTGCTGAGTTTTCCAAATTTGCTGGCATGTTGAATGCAGCATTATCTTTTAGGATTTGGAATAGCTCAACTGGAATTCCATCACCTCCACTAGCTTTGTTCATAGTGATGCTTCCTAAGGCCCACTTGACTTAGCATTTCAGGATGTCTACCCCCTTTAGTAATGTTGAATGCAATGGGCATATGATTGCTTTTGCTCCTGGCTCTTCAAAGTGGAGGTTGAGGTTTTTTGGTCTTTTCATATCTTCTTGTCCAGAATTTGTCCCAACATACATGCAGTTATTTTTAGTCCATATCTTATAGTTTCTTTGTATTTTGTTGCCCAAGAAGAGGCGTGTCCAGCTGCAAGCACTGCAGCACTGCAGGAAAGGGTCCCAGGTCCCAGCCTGCCTCAGTTGAAGAAACTGCCTCCAGACCCTTCTGTGGGCACATCCATCAAGACGACCTATACTTCCTTTTCCCCAGGACTTTCTCAGGGAGGCCTGGTAGCAAATCCCGAAACCTCCAGTGTTTACAGCCCCAAGTGATATTCTGGGCTGGCTCCTCCTCCCTCCACTGCTATTAGTGTCAATTAAGTTCAGCCTGACAGGCCACCTTTGACGAAATGCTGGAGGAGCAGGGACATAAACAACGCCAAAGGCTTAGGAGTTGATATATGGTTGCCTTTAATAAACATTTGTTTGCATATTTTTTATCATGCTAATGAATATAATTACTTTAATTTATGTCATCAAGCTATGATTCTGTTCTGATCCATACGTCACTTGAATGTGTGGTGTTAGCATTTTGCACACACTGGCAATTTGAAGAAGGGGAAGGATCAGCCCCTCCTACAAGAATTTGGAGCAACCTTCCACAATGGATAGTGCACTTATGGCAGCTAAACCCAGCTCCGCAGCTGGGGGGCCCCTGCTGAGGACCCCCAGAAGGGTGGATAGGCTTTCCACTGCCCAGAAGACCTTCTCCAAGAAACACACATTTTTACTTCCCTGTAATCACCCCAAACGGAGGCCTCTGAGCACTTACCCCTGCACAATGTCCAACCCAGTTGTGAAGAAAAGTATTAATCATGGTTTTACTGATTATAAAAGTAACGCAAATTTATTTTAGAAAATATAGATCACAAAGAGTTTAGATGAAGATGAGCTAAACTTCTACCCTCAAAATACTTATGGAAAAGATTTTATGTATATAGATACAGATATAAATATATATGAAAATCAAAGTGAAGTCGCTCAGTCATGTCCAACTCTTTGCAACCCTATGGACTGTAGCCTGCCAGGCTCCTCCATGCATGGATGCCCTTCTAAACTTCAGTGGATATAGGAAGGGATATTCTTGGTAGATCAGAAGGTATGAAAATTCCCTGAAATGTAAAAGGAGGATGTGACCTGATAAGGAAAACATATACTCAGAAAACAACCATAGCAGATGGTGCAAGGATACCAGGGATGTGCCAAGCTTGAGGCTGGAGTGGGTCTGGGGTGTGGAGCATCCACAGAAAATTGGTTGAGACCCACACTAGCAGAAGCCACATGGGTCCCCCCCAACCACTTTCTTCCAGAAGCAGCACTCTGGACGCTAGCCTTCAGGAGAGGTAGCGTTAGTGAGGACATACTCTAGAGAAGCAAATGCCTAGGTAACCAGACCCTTCACTCAGGGGCATGGGGCCAGCCTCTTCTCGTACACACAACACAGGGGGGCAAGCTACAGAAAAAGATCGCATCAGGCCTGAGACTTAACTCCACCCAGAGACTGGACACAGCCAGGAGCACTGACAAGGGGAACCACACTGTAAGAGCAGTACCAGGCCATCAAGAAATCTTCTGCACAGGGTCTGAGGGTCCCCTACCTCACAAAGAGATACCATGGAGCCAGAGGGCCTCTGGCAAAAGGGACCCTGCCACAGCAATCACAGGGCACAGGACACATTTTCCATCCCCCACGGGTAGGGGCAACATGCCACCCAGGCACCCATCCTGGAACTGCTCTTTTTCTCTGGGGAAGATCCTCTCCCAGTAAGATTTACCAGATGATGCAGCCTAGGAAAGATTCTTCCCTTTCAAAGAGAACCAGCAGAGAGACCAGTGGGAGCCCCTGTGGGAGAAGATAAATCAAGCAGAGCAAAATAACAGCAGACAGGCTCTGAAAATCAGAATGACATTGGAACCATAGCCCACAAAAGTTGGCCAGAGCATGCATCCCAAGCCTAAACAAGGTGACTGCCTGCTAAAATGAAAATTTTAAGGAGGACCTTAAGTCTCCTAACATAATGACCAAAATGTTCAGGGTACAAGAATCCAAAGACATTCATCATACCAAGAACCAGCAAAATAACAACTTGAATGAAAAAAGAGAATCCATAGATTCTCAGCCAACACTGAGATGACTCAGATATTGGCGTTAACAAAAATCTTAAACCAACTTTCATAAAAATGATTCAGTAAGCAATTATATCTTCTTCTGAAACAATTAAAAACTAGAAAAAAAATCTCAGGAAAGAAACATAACTTATTAAAAAAGAACTAAGTGGAAATTATAAAACTGAAAAAGTCAATAATAAAGAACTTTAAAATTACCTGGATAGGCTCAATATTGAATGGAAATGACAGAGAATAAAATCAATAAACTCAAGGACAGACAAAGAGAACTTGCCAAATCTGAACAACAGTCAGAAAGTAGATTGAAAAAAACTGAACAGAGATTCAACTATCTGTGGAAAAAGTTAAAAATGCCAGATTTGTATCACTGGAGTCTGAGAAGAGAATAAAGGCAGTAGGGCTGAAAGGGTATTCAAAGAAATATGGCTGAAAACTTCTCTGATTTCACAAAAGATATAAATCCACAGATTTCAAAAAGTAAGGAAACTTCAAAGGGGATAAAGGGAAAGAAAAGTGAAAGTCGCTTCAGTTCAGTTCAGTTCAGTTCAGTTGCTCAGTCGTGTCCGACTCTTTGCGACCCCATGAATCGCAGCACACCAGGCCTCCCTGTCCATCACCAACTCCCGCTTAGTTGTGTCCAACTCTTTGCAACCCCATGGACTATACAGTCCATGGAATTCTCCAGGCCAGAATACTGCAGTGGGTAGCTGTTCCCTTCTCTGGGGAATCTTTCCAATCCAAGGATCAAATCAGGGTTTCCTGCATTGCAGGAGAATTCTCTACCAGCTAAGCTACCAGGGAAGCCCTCAAAGAGGATAAAGTTCCCCCACAAAAAAATCCATGTTAAGACACATTGTAATTAAATTTCTGATAACTAAAGACAAAGGAAAATCTTAAAAGCAGTAAGAGAAAAACAGCACATTACCTATGGAGAATACCAAATCAAATGACTATGTTTCTCAACTAAAACCACAGAGTCCAGAAGGAAGTAGCTGAAAGAAAAGAATTCTCAACTGAGAATTCTACATCTACCAAAACTATCCTATGGTAAGGAAGAGAAACAAACAAAATCTCAAACAAAAGGAAACTAAAAACTTATCACTAGCAGACCAACCCATAAAGTATGACTAAATAAAGTTCTTCAAATGGAAAAAAATAGAAGAAGATATCTTGAAAGATTTAGAAGAAAAAAAAATAATGGAAAGAGTAGAAATGTGGACAAATATAATAGACTATCCTCCTCCTCAAGAATTTTCTATCACATGTGATGATTGAAACAAATACTGTAACATCATCTGCTATTCAAGGTGATATTTAAAAGTGAGAATATTTTTCAAAAAGGAGGAAGAAAATATAAGTAAAGTTTCTACATATTACTCAAAATGGTAAAATGTTGGTATTAGTAGACCATGGCAAATACTGATATTGTGATAACCATCTCTGCTGCTGCATGCATGTTCAGTCGAGTCTGACTCTTCGGGACTCCCATGGACTCTGGCCTGCCAAGCTCCTCTGTCCATGGGATTTCTTAGGCAAGAATACTGGAGTGGATTGCAGTTTCCTTCTCCAGAGGATCTTCCCAATCCAGGGATCAAACCCACATCTCCTGTGTCTCCTGCATTGACAGGCAGATTCTTTACCACTGAGCACTTAGGAAGCCCTGTGATAGCCATAGTAACAATTAAGAAAACTGTGCAAAATGATATACTCAAAAGCACTGTAAGTAGATAACCAACAAGGGCCTACTGTATAGCACAAGGAACGATATCAATATTTTGTAATAACAAATAAGGGAAAAGAATCTGAAAAATAGATATATGTGTGTGTAACTGAATCACTTTGCTGTACACCTGAAACTAATACACCACTGTAAATCAACTATATTTAAATTTTTAAAAAACACTATATATAAATCAATATTAAATCTCTTAAAATCTTCAAGTGACCCATAGACAGGTAAGAATTGAGAAGCAGAGGAAACAAATAGAAACCAAAATAAAAGCAAATGGTGCACTAATTACCTTAAATGTAAATGACTTATATATAACAAAGTCAGAGATTGGAACAGTGGATAAAAATAACAACCCAACTATATGCTGTAAGTCACTTCAAATTCAAAGGCATAAATATTAAAAAAATAATAAAAGGATAGAGAAGATCTACCATGATAGTAGTGATTTCTAAAAAGTGGGAGTGGCTACATTAATATCCAGTGATACGGACTTCAGAGGCAAGAAAATCACTATAGACAAAGAGGGGAATTGCACAGTGATAAAGGGATCAATTCACCAGGAGGGCACGATAATCCCAAATTTGGGCACGGACAACAAAATTTCAAATACACGAAATAAAAATCGATAGTGCTTAAGAGAAAAGAGAAATAAATAAATATACACTTAAACCTGGGGACTTCAATATGTCTTGGCAACTGATAAACTATCAGACAAAAAATTCACAAGAATAGGAAATATTTGAACAACAAAATAAACCAATCAGTTTAATTGAGATACAGTAAGTCCCTTCTATACAAATGAATTATGTTCTGAGAGCACGTTTGTAAATCCAATTTGTTCATAAGCCCAACAAGGTTAGCCTAGGTACCCAACTAATCCAATCAGCTATGTAGTACAGTACAGTAGTAGGATTATAATACTTTTCAAACAAATAATATGCATTTATACATAAAAATGAATAAACACAAAAACAAACATTTTCGATCTTACAGTACTCTGAAAAGTACAATAGCACAGTACAGCAGCTGGCATAGAGGGGCTGACAGCAAGTGAGCAGCCAAGAGGAGTTACTGACTGGAGGAGCAAGGGAAGTGGGAGATGGTAGAAGCAGAGGGTCATCAGCAGTAGGAGAAGGAGGGCAAGCTGCAACTTCACTCACGCCTGATGTTGATGGCCCAGTTTCTGGTTCCTTGCTGGATTCAGTTCCATCTAGCCTCTTGAAAAAACAATCCAGTGATGTCTGGGTAGTAGCTCTCTTTTTTCATCATAGATGACACGGTGGCACTGGATTGCTCTCTGAACAGCTGCTGCCTTCTTCACATACCGTTCACATCCTGCGTCTCAAGAACAGTGCCTCTACAAATAAAGAACATCCCCTTGCCATTTCCTGCATCATGAATCTCTTTCGTTCTTTAGTTACTTCCTCTTCCTCTTGTCTCTCTTCATCCTTTCTCTGGGCCTCCAATTGCATCAGGTCTTCATTAGTAATCGCCTCGTATTGCAGAGCAAGGAGGTCAATGAAGTCATCCTCCTGCAGATCCAGCTCCAGCTCCTTGCTGAGGGTGACTAAGTTGCTGAAGGCCACTTTGGACTCCTCATCCACCTTCTCAAATCCATGAAAATCATAAGCAAACTGGACAAAGTTCTTTCCAAACCCCATTCATGGTGATAGCCATAACCTCATGCCAAGCAATGTCAATGATTTTTATGGCCTTGTAGATGTTATAGTCCTTCCAAAATTGTCCCAAGGTTGTTCCTGACTCATCACTTGCCTTTACAGCCTGACAAAAAGTGTGACATAAATAATATTTCTTGAAAGTTTCTATAACTCCCTGGTCCAAAGTTTGGATGAATGACATAGTTTTCAGTGGCAGATGCACTATTTTGACATTGAAATGAAAGTGGTCCATGAATGGGGGGTAGCCCAGAGCGCTGCTGAGTAGCAAAAAGGATGTTGAAGGGCACGTTCTTCTCCAAGCAATATTTCTCTACCTCTGGGATAGATTGCTGGAAAAACCAGTTCTGGAAAATGATCTGCGTAACCCAGGCTTTGGGGTTATTCTTCCACACAACAGGAAGAGAACCCTTGGCTATATCTTTTTGGGTTCTCTAAATGATCAACTAACAGAGGGTTCAGCTTCATATTGCTGGAAGCATTGCCATCAAACAACAGAGTTAGCCTACCCTTTGCTGCTTTACAGCGTTTTCCTCTTTACTGGTGTAACCTTGGTCTGGCATCCTCCTCCAGTACAGTCCTGTCTCATCCGTATTAAAATCCTGCTTGGGTAAATACATGCCTTCATCAATAATCTCTTGAAGCATTTCAGGAAATTTCTGGGAAACTACTGTCAGCCCCTCTGTGCCAACTACTGTTGCTCCACCACTTACTTCTACATTGTCAAGGTTGGCTGTAAACTTGAACTGATGAAACCAGTCATGGCTGGCATTAAAAAGATACACCCACAGATTCTTCACCATATTTCTTCTTCAAGCCTTCATAAAGGCTTTTAGCTTTCTCTTGAATCAGCATTAAGCTGAGTGGGACTTGATGCTGATGCCGATCCTGCATCTGCACACTGAGCAGTCTCTTCATCTCCTCCATCACTTTTCCATCCTTCTTTGATCTTATTGTCGTCATTATCGGCACAGCAGACTTCACACATTCCATGATGTTGTCCTTGTTCTTGAGAATCATGCTGATGGCTGAATGATTCATGTTATAAGAATGAGTGATGGCTACCATCTTTTTACCTCACTACACTCTCTCAATTATTTTCACTTTAGTTTCCATCTTTATCGCTTGGACTTCTTGGCAGTACCAGGCACACCACCGCTGCTTTTACACTTGCTCTGGATATCCTGGTCTTGAAATAAAGATACTGCACTACCATACTCTATACAGTACTGTACAGTAAATACACAAAAGCACAACCACTTGTAGAGGTTACACACACATGACAATGTACGCCAGACACGTGAACTTGCAACATGCATTCACGTCTTTGGAAGTTCACAGCTTGGAGGTTTCTATTAACACATAGGGGACTTATTGTATATAAAATACTCCACACAACAACAGCAGTGTATACATTTTTTCAAAGGGCTCATGATTCACCAAAATAGACCATATAACGAGGCCATAAAACAAACCTCAAAAAATATAAAATAATTTATGTTAAACAAAGTATGTTTTCTGACCATGTCAGAATTAAACTAGAAATCAGAAAATGAAAAAAGAAGGGAGGAAAAAAGATAAAAACACAAATTCCATGCCATCTACTCCAGAAAAAAAAAAAAAATAAGAGGAAACACTTCCAAACTTATTTTCCGAGGCCAGTATTACCCTAATCCCCAAAGCAGACAAAAACCAATTCATTTTAAAAAAGAAAATTACAGACTAATAAACTTAGATACAAAATGCTCAATGTTTGAAAATTAATCTGGCAATGTATTAAAAATAATTACATACCGTGAAAAAAATGAAATTCATTCCAGATACACAAAGCTGGTTCACCATTCAAAAATCAGTCAATGTGATCAACCATATCAATAAGCTACAAAAGAAAATGTATGATCATATCATCCAAAGAAAAGCATTTGACAAAATATACCTCTCCAACATAAAAACTTTTAGCAAGTTAGGAATAGAGGGGAACTATCTCAGTCATAAATACCATCTACAAAAACACTATAGCTAACATCAAACTTAATGGCAAAAGACTGAGTGCTTTCTCTCTAATATCAAGAATAAGGCAAGAATAACTCCCACCACCTTAATTCAACATATTACTGGGAGTTTCAGTCACTTCACAAGGAAACAAAAAGAAACAAAAACCATGCAGATTGGAATATAAGAAATAAAATGATCCCTATTTGAAAATGATATTCCTATCTATATAGAAAGAGTTTTACAAAAACATTCTTAGAACAAATACATGAGTTTGGTAAGGTTGCAGGATAAAAGAGCAACACACACACACACACACACAAAACAGTTGCATTGTTATATATCAACAATTAACATGTAGAAACAAAAATTTAAAACACAATACCATATACAATCACTGCAAGGAAAATCATACATTTAGGTAAAAATTTAACAAAAGATATCCACGATCCAAAAACTGAAAATTGCAAAATGCTAATAACAAAATCAAAGAACACCTAAATAAATACAAAGATATGCCACATGCATGGATTACGAGACTCAAGAGAGTAAAGATGTCAATTCTCTCCAAAATGATTTATTGTTTTAATGCAATTTCTATCAATTTATACAGAAAAAATAAATTCTAAAATTTACATGGAAAGGTATAAGCTTAGAACGACTAAAACAACCTTGAAAAAGAATAAAGAAAAGTAAAGAATAAAAAAGGAATTACTCTACCTGATAACAAAGCTTACTGTATAGCAACAGCGATCAAGACAGTGTGATATTGGTGGAAGGGATAGACACAGAGAAAGAATATAATAGGGAACCCAAAAATAGACCCATACAAATATGCACAAATGATTTTTAACATCATTACTTAGCAGTGCTGGAGCAAGTAAAAATCTATAGGAAAAACCAAGCCCTTCACACTTAAAAAAAATTTTCAAAATGGATTATGGACTTAAATGTAAAAGATTAAACTACAAACTTTTAGAAAAAAAAAAATGGGAGAACATTTGGAGGATCTAGGCCTAGGCACAACATTCTTTGACTTGACACCAAAAGCATGATCATAAAAGGAAAAATTGATACAATGAACTTCAGAAAAAGTTTAAACTTTTGCTCTGCAAAAAAGCATGTGAAGAGAATGAAAAGATACACTATAGATTGAGAGAAAATATTTTCAAACCGGTTATCTAACAAAGTACTAACATCTGGTATACAGAAAGAACTCTTAAAACTCAATAGCAAAAATACAAATAATTGAATTAGAAAACGATCAAAAGACATAGCAACATTTCACTGAAGAGTACACACAGCTGACAAATAAGTACATGAAAATGCAGTCATCATCATCAGCCATCAGTTGAGTTCAGTTCAGTCGGTCAGTCGTGTCCAACTCTTTGCCACCCCATGGACTGCAGCACTCCAGGCCTCCCTGTCCATCACCAGCTCCCAGAGTTTACTCAAACTCATGTCCATTAAGCCGGCGATGCCATCCAACAATCTCATCCTGTCATCCCCTTCTCCTCCCGCCTTCAGTCTTTCCCAGCATCAGGGTCTTTTCAAATGAGTCAGCTCTTTGCATCAGGTGGCCAAAATATTGGAGTTTCACCTTCAGCATCAGTCCTTCCAATGAATATTCAGGGTTGATTTCCTTTAGGATGGACTGCTTGGATCTCCTTGCAGTCCAAGGGACTCTCAAGAGTCTTCTCCAACACCACAGTTGAAAAGCATTAATCCTTCGGCGCTCAGCTTTCTTTATAATCCAACTCTCACATTCATACATGACTACGACTGAGCGACTTCACTTTCACTTTTCACTTTCATGTATTGGAGAAGGAAATGGCAACCCACTCCAGTATTCTTGCCTGGAGAATCCCAGGGACGGGGGAGCCTGGTGGACTGCCGTCTGTGGAGTCGCACAGACTCAGACACGACTGAAGCGACTTAGCAGCAGCAGCAGCACTGGAAAAACCATAGCCTTGAATAGACGGACCTTTGTTGGCAATGTCTCTGTTTTTTAATATGCTGTCTAGGTTGGTCATAACTTTTCTTCCAAGGAGTAAGCATCTTTTAGTTTTATGACTGTAGTTACCATCTGCAGTGATTTTGGAGCCCCAAAAGATAAAGTCTGACACTGTTTCCACTGTTTCCCCATCTATTTGCATTGAAGTGATGGGACTGGATGCCATGATCTTAGTTTTCTGAATGTGGACCTTTAAGCCAACTTTTTCACTCTCCACTTTCACTTTCATCAAGAAGCTCTTTAGTTCTTCATTTTCTGCCATAAGAGTGGTGTCATCTGAAAATCTGAGGTTATTGATATTTCTCCCAGCAATCTTGATTCCAGCTTGTGTTTCATCCAGCCCAGCATTTCTCATGATGTACTCTGCATATAAGTTAAATAAGCAGGGTGACAATATACAGCCTTGACATACTCCTTTTCCTATTTGGAACCTGTCTGTTGTTCTATGTTCAGTTCTAACTGTTGCTTCCTGACCTGCATACAGATTTCTCAAGAGGCAAGTCAGGTGGTCTGGTATTCCCATCTCTTGAAGAATCTTCCACAGTCATTGTGATCCACACAAAGCCTTTGGCATAGTCAATAAAGCAGAAATAGATGTTTTTCTGGAACTCTCTTGCTTTTTCGATGATCCAGTGGATGTTGGCAATTTGATCTCTGGTTCCTCTGCCTTTTTTAAAACCAGCGGAACATCTGGAAGTTCACGGTTCACATATTGTTGAAGCCTGGCTTGGAGAAATTTGAGCATTACTTTACTAGTGTGTAAGATGAGTGCAACTGTGCAGTAGTTTGAGCATTCTTTGGCATTGCCTTTCTTTGGGATTGGAATGAAAACTGACCTTTTCCAGTCCTATGGCCACTGCTGAGTTTTCAAATTTGCTGGCATATTGAGTGCAGCACTTTCACAGCATTAACTTTTAGGATTTGAAATAGCTCAACTATTCCATCACCTCCACTAGCTTTGTTCGTAGTGATGCTTCCTAAGGCCCACTTGACTTCACATTCCAGGATTAGCCATCAGGAAAATGTAAATTAAAATCACAATGAGACATCACTACACATTTATCAGAATGGCCAAAATAAAAAATAGTGACAATACCAAATCCAAGTGAGGATGTAAAGAAACTGGGTCCTCAGACATTGTTGATAGGAATACAAAATGGTAAGCCACTCCAAAAAACTCTTTCACAGTTTCTTGAAGAACTAAAGATGCAACTACCATATGACACAATTGTACTCATATGAATTTATCCCAAAGAAAGAAAACTTATATTCACATAAAAACCGGTACATAAATTTATAGCAGATTTATTTGTAATAGCCAAAACTGGAAACAACCCAGAATGCCCTTCAACAAATAAATGGTTAAGCAAATATAGTATATTCTTACCCTAGAATACTACTTAATAATAAAAAGGAATTGATTACATTCAAAATCTTTGATATATCTCTAGGGAATTAAGCTGAGTAAAAAAATATCAATTCCAAAAGGTTATATACTAGGTACATAGTTCCATTTACATACCATTCTTAAATAGCAAAGTTATAGAAATGGAGCATTATGTTGCTAGCGTGTGAGATGAGTGCAATTGTGCAGTAGTTTAAACATTCCTTGGCATTGCCTTTCTTTGGAATTGGAATGAAAACTGACCTTTTCCAGCCCTGTGGCCATTGCTGAGGTTTTCAAATTTGCTGGCATATTAAGTGCAGCACTTTCACAACATCACCTTTTAGGATTTGAAATAGCTCAACTGGGGTACCATTACTCCCACTAGCTTTGTTCGTAGTGATGCTTTCTAAGGCCCACTTGACTTCACATTCCAGGATGTCTGGCTCTAGGTGAGTGATCACACCATCGTGGTTATCTGAGTCATGATGATCATTTTTGTATGGTTCTTCTGTGCATTCTTGCCACCTCTTCTTAATATCTTCTGTTTCTGTTAGGGCCATACCATTTCTGTCCTTTATTGTGCCCATCTTGGCATGAAATGTTCCTTGGTATCTCTAATTTTCTTGAAGAGATCTCTAGTCTTTCCAATTCTATTGTTTCCCTATACTTCTTTGCATTGATCACTGAGGCTCTCTAGCAAAGTAATGCTCAAAATTCTCTAAGTGAGGCTTCAACAGAACATGAACTGTGAACTTCCAGACATTCAAGCTGGATTTAGAAAAGGCAGAGGAACCAGAGATCAAATTGCCAACATCCATTGAATCATCAAAAAAGCAAAAGAGTTCCAGAAAAAAATCTACTTCTCCTTTAGTCATTAAAGCCTCTGACTGTGTGGATCACAATAAAAAGTGGAAAATTCTTCAAGAGATGGGAATACCAGACCACCTGACCTGCCTCTTGAGAAATTTGTATGCAGGTCAGGAAGCAACAGTTAGAACTGGACATGGAACAACAGACTGGTTCCAAATAGGAAAAGGAGTGTGTCAAGGCTGTATATTGTCACCCTGCTTATTTAACTTATAAGCAGAGTATATCATGAGAAACGCTGGGCTGGAGGAAGCACAAGTTGGAATCAAGATTGCTGGGAAAAATATCAATAACCTCAGATATGCAGATGACACCACCCTTACGGCAGAAAGTGAAGAACTAAAGAGCCTCTTGATGAAAGTGAAAGAGGAGAGTGAAAAAGCCGGCTTAAAACTCAACATTCAAAAAACAAACATCATGGCAAGTAGGTAGAAAAACAATGGAAACAGTGAGAGTTATTTTCTTGGGCTCCAAAATCACTGCAGATGGTAACTGCAGCCATGAAATTAAAAGATGCTTGCTCCTTGGAAGAAAAGTTATGACCAACCTAGACAGCATATTAAAAAGCAGACACCTTACTTTGCCAACAAATATCTGTCTCGTCAAAGCTATGGTTTTTCCAGTAGTCATGTATGGTTGTAAGAGTTGGACCATAAAGAAAGCTGAGCGCCAAAGAATTGGTGCTTTTGAACTGTAGTGTTGGAGAAGACTCTTGAACGTCCCTTGGACTACAAGGAGATCCAACCAGTCCATCCTAAAGGAGATCAGTCCTGAATATTCATTGGAAGGACTGATGCTGAGGCTGAAACTCCAATACTGTGGCTACCTGATGCTAAGAACAGACTCATTGGAAAAGATTCTGATGCTGGGAAAGACTAAAAGCAGGAGGAGAAGGGGACGACAGAGGATGAAATGGTTGGATGGCATCACTGACTCAATGGACATGAGGTTGAGCAAGCTCCAGGAGTTGGTGATGGACAGGGAATTCTGGCATGCTGCAGCCCATGGGGTCTCAAAGAGTCAGACACAACTGAGTGACTGAACTGAACTGATAGAAATGGAGAACAGATTTGTGATTGTTAGGGCTCTAGCCAGCCAGCTTTGGGTATGTGGAAGATCAGGATGAGGGATCCTTATAGTGTAGAATTGTTACATATCTTTTGAGTAGTTCAGAGTCGATATACAGGTTGGTATATTACACTATAGCTTTACCAGATGTACTATTGGAAAAACTAGGTAAAAAGTCCATGTGATCTCTTTTATGTCTTACACTTGATTATGAATCTATATTCATCTCAAAATTCTTAAAAGTCGTATCTACTTGGAAAACATTTTGACAGTTTCTTGTAAAGTTCAACATATGACCCAACATTCTACTTGGAGGTATTTATCCAAGAGAAATGAAGACACAGGCCCACACAAAAAAAACTTCTATGCAATTTTTCCTGATCATCAACATTTAGAAACAACCCACTGTTCATCAACTAATAGCACACCCATACAATGTAACTCTACTTAGCAATACAAAGGAAGAAACAATTGACATATTGCAACAACATGGATGAAGCCCAAAACCCTCCTAAGTGAATGAAGCCAGACTTGAAAGGATACATATTGTATGGTTCCATTTATGTTGCATTCTGGAAAGGAAGGACTCTAGGGATAGAGAATAAATCAGTGGTTGTCAAGGTAGGGAGAACAGAATGACTGAAAAGGAGCACAAGGGATTTTGGGGTTAAAAGAGGTAATGTATGCATGGATGGCGGCGGTATTCACACACTGTCTATGTTTGCCAAAATCCGTTAATCTGTAAGTTTAAAAAGTATGAAAAAATTAACTGAGGATCCTAATTATGAGGATAATGATGCAGCTGAAAACTACCAAACATCTGAGGAAATAAAGCCAATCAATAAGGGGCATCAAATTCAGCAAATAGAAAAATGGAAAATATGCACTGGAATATTGATTCCTCAGAATAATATAGGACAAGGTTAAGCTAAAAGGAAGGAAGGAAGTGTCAGAGGAGAGGAGGAGGAAGCAGGGGATGATGAGAGATAAACTTGAAAGTCCTGCTGTTGCTGCTGCTAAGTTGCTTCAGTCGTGTCCGACTCTGTGTGACCCCATAGACGGCAGCCCACCAGGCTCCGCCATCCCTGGGATTCTCCAGGCAAGAACACTGGTGTGGGTTGCCATTTCCTGAGATCTACTTAATTTCAGAGAGGAAACAGAGAGAACGGAATGCAAGAAACAGGCAGAGAAATAACATGTGAAAATCTCCTGAAGAAAAAACATCAAGTCTTTAAATCAAAAGGATCCATACTGAGCAGAATAAAAGGAAAAACTGTAATTCAAATTACATCTGTAAAATTCAGAGAACCAAACAAAAGACAGAACACATAAGCCTTCCAGGAAAACAACAACAACAAAAAATGTTAGGACTTCCCTAATGGTCCAGTGGTTAAGAATCTTCTTGCCAATGCTGGGGACACGGATTCGATCCCTGGCAGGGGAAGAGTCCACATTTGGAAGGGCAAACGGTACAGTGTGCACAACTGCTGAGCCCAAGTTCTAGAGACTGCAAGCCACAACCTCTGAAGCCTGGAGCCTGGAGCCCAACACTCAACACAGCTAGAGAAAGCCCATACACAGCAACAAAGACCCATGATAGCCAAAAACAATTAAATAAGTGCATAATTTTTAAAATGTTACCTGAAAAAGAAAAAGGATTTAAAAAAAAAAAAGACCACACTGGCATCTGATTTCTTTTCAGGAACTCAGAATACTGAAGAGCAACATCATAAAATTTCAGAGAAAATACTTACATTGAATGTACATTTCTATATCCAGTCGAACTATCAATCAAGTATTAGAGCAAAAAAGATACTGTTTAAATTATTCAATGACTCAAAGTTTACCACACACAAATCCTTCCTGGAAGAATTACAAGAAGACGCATTGCAGCAAAATAAAACAAAGTAAGATCCAAGACTATTGGAAGATAACAATAGTGCACAAAGAAATTGGTAAAATTTATAGCTGAGTCTATGGACATGAGTTTGAGCAAGCTCTGGGAGATGATGAAGGACAGGGAAGCCTGGGATGCTTCAGTCATGGGGTCGCAAAGAGTTGGACACGATTGAGTGACTGAACAACAAAAAATAGTTGAGTCTAAATAATTGAAATAAAGAGGAATAGAATCCCAATGGATAACAATACAGGAGGTGGCAGGAGATGGGGGAGAAGAGGTAGAGAAGCAAATAATAGGGAGAAGATCTCAATTAATTCTAGACACCAAAAGAAAAATCTAATCAATATTTTCAGAGTAAATACAAACAAAATTTTTAATGTTTTAACTGCCAAAACACTAAAGAGAAACTATGTATGTAAATGTGGAGGGAAAAGTTCTAGAGGGAAACACACTGTTGAGGATGAGTTTCTGTTGGGAAGATAAGAAGTGAGTGAGGGGTTGGTCTGAGGGGTTTCAGCTTTATCTGTAGCATGCTTATTTTACAAGAATATATTCATGCGCTTTTGTGATGTTTAACTAAATGAAGTAAATAAATATAAAGCACAGACAGAATGATAAATATCATCATTGCCCCAGAGATACTAAATTTTAACTCCATAGTACATTTCTATCTAGTTTTATTTATGCATATATATAAATATTTAGAGGCAAATAGAGACAAAGATATCTTTTTATGTATCCACATACAGTGGAGTTTCCTGTCTTTTTATAAAATTACACCTTTCGATTTATTGGTGTTTTGCAGTTCTTCCACACATTTGTATTTCCATACCAGTAAATAGTCTTCAACAGAATTATTTTTAATACCTGAATAATATTCCATACTCTACGCATTGTGGTTTATTTAATGATTTATTGGATCAAGATGGCAGAGGAGTAGGACATGGAGCTCACCTTCTCCCACAAAAACATTAAAAATACACCTAAAAGTAGAA
Organism: Bos mutus; assembly: GCF_027580195.1. Classification (NCBI taxonomy): domain Eukaryota; kingdom Metazoa; phylum Chordata; class Mammalia; order Artiodactyla; family Bovidae; genus Bos; species Bos mutus. The sequence continues at coordinate 19,928,779 of NC_091634.1, read as the reverse complement.
TAGTTCACACAAAACAGCTACTGAATGCCTGCAGATCTCAGACTTCCTAAAAGACGAGAAAACCTCCACATAACCAAGTAGGACAACAGGAAAAAGAGAAAGGAATCTGGGTGGAGCCTGCGCCCCAGGGAGGGAAGCTGTGAAGGAGGAAAGGTTCCCACAGCTGAGCAAGTGTGGGGAGATCAGACCAGACTGGACAGAGCAGAAGCTTCAGAACCTAGGAGGAGAGCACAACAACTGGTTTGTGGAAGGCAAAACAGAGAGTACCCTGCACAGGTCAGCACTGCCATCCTGCAATCCCCAGCCTGAGACACTCTTCTGTCCCTGTTGGCAGGGGCTGGGTGCTAAAGCTCAGGTTTCAGAGGTCAGTCCCAGGGACAGGACTAGGATTGGCTAGGCTGTGGAAAACAAGATAAAAACCCACAAGAACTACTAAATAAAGAGGAGATACTCAGCAGTTTATTAGTGGATATTTGAGTAGTTTTCAATTTTGTGCTAATTTAAATAACACCACCATAGACACCATTATATATGAGTCTCTGAGCACATCTGTGATTACTCCACTTGAATTACTAGAAAATCAATCAGAATACAAGCATTTTTAAGACATTTACTGCTTATTACAAAACTGTCTTGAACAAAATATTAATATATTTCAGTTCTTGTTCAGTCGTTCAGTCATGTCCGACTCTTTGTGACTCCATGAACTGCAGCACGCCAGGCTTCCTTGTCCTTCACTATCTCCTGGAGTTTGCTCAAACTCATGTCCATTGAGTTAATGATGCCATCTAACCATCTCATCCTCTGTCACCCGCTTCTCCTCCTGCCTTCAAATCTTTCCCAGCATCATGGTCTTTTCCAAAGAGTCGGCTCTTCGCATCAGGTGCCCAAAGTATTGGATATCTCAATTAATATGGAGTCAAATCATCTTCATCAAACTTTCTTCAGCACTGAAAATTTTTTTCTACATTTCTGACAATAAGTTAAGACTGTTCAAAGTTGTGTATCTTTGATGATTACTAAAGTAATAAGGTTAAGCAGCTTTTTCATGTACTTATTGTCCATATGTATTTCTAATTTTAGTAACTGCCTGTTTATTTCCTTCAATCATTTTTCTACTTAATATTAATCTATAAAATCTATTAAATAATGCCAATATCCCTTTGATATGTATATTTACCCTTTAATTTCAATTATGATATTATTTAAAAAACAATTTATATCTTCGTGCCATCTAATGTGTCATTATTTTTCTTTCTGTTCTCTGCCTTTGAGGTCATGTTAAGAAGGCTGTCCTTAATATTACCAACATTTACCACTTCCCAGGTGGTGCTAGTGGTAAAGAATTTGCCTGCCAATCCAGGAGACACAAGAGTTGCAGGTTCGATCCCTAGGTCAGGAAGATCCCCTACCCACTCCAGTACTCTTGCCTGGAAAATCCCATGGACAGAGGAGCCTTGTGAGCTGCAGTTCATAGGGTCTCAAAGAGTCAGACATGACTGACCACACACGCACATACATTACCTTTATTCTTACTCTATTTTGGTTGCATTTTTGTGGTCTAGTCTCGAATACATCTGGGACTATCCAGTTTTATGGTAAGGCTCTACCTTTACATCTTCCAGATGATTAAATGGTTGTCTCAATATCATTTCTACTTTCCCCACTGATTTCTTAATAAATACCATTTATATTAATTCCAAAAGAAATATTAGGATATATCCTTATTATGAGAATCGAACAATTTAGACAAAGCAAAAATTTTCTTTGACCAAACCTTATTCAACCTCCAATTGCATTCTCTCATCAGAAATAACTGTTGCTATCAGTTTGATATGTGAAAACCCAGAGTTGTTTTTTTTTTTTTTTGGTAGTAAAAATAACTAACTTATGAGTGCTTACCACATGCCAGGCAGGCTTTACATACATTAGCTTGTATAATCTTCCCAAAGCCTACAAAGTAGATGCAACTGCTATTTTACCATTTTACAAAAGAGGAAAGAAATTGAGACAGGTACTTGGAGGGGGCGGGAGACCTGAGAAACCTGCCCAGAGACACCCAGAGGAAGAATCAAAATCTGAACCTCAGAGAATCAGGCTTCAGCACTAGCCAGAACAGCAGTCAGTATCCTTGCTGTCTCACAGTACACTTACCTGTATATAAGTGAAAAATACACACATTCAGTTCAGTTCAGTCGCTCAGTCGTGTCCGACTCTTTGCGACCCCATGAATCGCAGCACGCCAGGCCTCCCTGTCCATCACCAACTCCCGGAGTTCACCCAGACTCATGTCCATCAAGTCAGTGATACCATCCAGCCATCTCATCCTCTTTCGTCCCCTTCTCCTCCTGTCCCCAATCCCTCCCAGCATCAGAGTCTTTTCTAATGAGTCAACTCTTCGCATGAGGTGGCCAAAATACTGGAGTTTCAGCTTTAGCATCATTCCTTCCAAAGAAATCCCAGGGCTGATCTCCTTCAGAATGGACTGGTTGGATCTCCTTGCAGTCCAAGGGACTCTCAAGAGTCTTCTCCAACACCACAGTTCAAAAGCATCAATTCTTCAGCGTTTTTTTCACAGTCCAACTCTCACATCCATACATGACCACTTGAAAAACCATAGCCTTGACTAGACGGACCTTTGTTGGCAAAGTAATGTCTCTGCTTTTCAATATGCTATCTAGGTTGGTCATAACTTTTCTTCCAAGGAGTAAGCATCTTTTAATTTCATGGCTGCAATCACCATCTGCAGTGATTTTGGAGCCCAGAAAAATAAAGTCTGACACTGTTTCCACTGCTTCCCCATCTATTTCCCAGGCAGTGATGGGACCGGATGCCATGATCTTCGTTTTCTGAATGTTGAGCTTTAAGCCAACTTTTTTACTCTCCACTTTCACTTTCATCAAGAGGCTTTTGAGTTCCTCTTCACTTTCTGCCATAAGGGTGGTGTCATCTGCATATCTGAGGTTATTGATATTTCACCCGGCAATCTTGATTCTAGCTTGTGGTTCTTCCAGCCCAGCATTTCTCATGATGTACTCTGCATATAAGTTAAATAAGCAGGGTGACAATATACAGCCTTGACATACTCCTTTTCCTATTTGGAACCAGTCTGTTGTTCCATGTCCAGTTCTAACTGTTGCTTCCTGACCTGCATATAAGTTTCTCAAGAGGCAGGTCAGGTGGTCTGGTGTTTCCATCTCTTTCAGAATTTCCCACAGTTTATTGTGATCCACACAGTCAAAGGCTTTGGTATAGTCAATAAAGCAGAAGTAGATGTTTTTCTGGAACTCTCTTGCTTTTTTGATGATCCAGTGAATGTAGGCAATTTGATCTCTGGTTCCTCTGCCTTTTCTAAATCCAGCTTGAACATCTGGAAGTTCACGGTTCATGTATTGCTGAAGCCTGGCTTGGAGAATTTTGAGCATTACTTTACTAGCGTGTGAGATGACTGCAATTGTGCGGTAGTTTAAACATTCTTTGGCATTGCCTTTCTTTGGAATTGGAATGAAAACTGACCAGTCCTGTGGCCACTGCTGAGTTTTCCAAATTTGCTGGCATATTGAGTGCAGCACTTTCACAGCATCATCTTTCAGGATATGAAATAGCTCAACTGGAATTCCATCACCTGCACTAGCTTTGTTCGTAGTGATGCTTTCTAAGGCCCACTTGACTTCACATTCCAGGATGTCTGGTTCTGGGTAAGTGATCACACCATCATGATTATCTGGGTCATGAAGATCTTTTTGTACAGTTCTTCTGTGTATTCTTGCCACCTCTTCTTAATATCTTCTGCTTCTGTTAGGTCCATACCATTTCTGTCCTTTATCAGGCCCATCTTTGCATGAAATGTTCCCTTGATATCTCTAACTTTCTTGAAGAGATCTCTAGTCTTTCCCATTCTGTTGTTTTCCTCTATTTCTTTGCATTGATCACTGAGGAAGGCTTATCTCTTCTTGCTATTCTTTGGAACTCTGCATTCAGATACTTATATCTTTCCTTTTCTCCTTTGTTTTTCACTTCTCTTCTTTTCACAGCTATGTGTAAGGCCTCCCCAGACAGCCATTTTGCTTTTTTGCATTTCTTTTCCATGGGGATGGTCTTGATCCCTGTCTCCTGTACAATGTCATGAACCTCATTCCATAGTTCATCAGGCACTCTATCTATCAGATCTAGGCCCTTAAATCTATTTCTCACTTCCACTGTATAATCATAAGGGATTTGATTTATGTCATACCTGAATGGTCTGGTGGTTTTCCCTACTTTCTTCAATTTCAGTCTGAATTTGGCAATAAGGAGTTCATGGTCTGAGCCACAGTCAGCTCCTGGTCTAGTTTTTGTTGACTGTATAGAGCTTCTCCATCTTTGGCTGCAAAGAATATAATCAATCTGATTTCAGTGTTGACCATCTGGTGATGTCCATGTGTAGAGTCTTCTCTTGTGTTGTTGGAAGAGGGTGTTTGCTGTGACCAGTGCATTCTCTTGGCAAAACTCTATTAGTCTTTGCCCTGCTTCATTCCGTATTCCAAGGCCAAATTTGCCTGTTACTCCAGGTGTTTCTTGACTTCCTACTTTTGCATTCCAGTCCCCTATAATGAAAAGGACATCTTTTTTGGGGTTTTAGTTCTAAAAGGTCTTATAGGTCTTCATAGAACTGTTCAACTTCAGCTTCTTCAACGTTAGTGGTTGGGGCATAGACTTGGATTACCATGATATTGAATGGTTTGCCTTGGAAACAAACAGAGATCATTCTGTCGTTTTTGAGATTGCATCCAAGTACTGCATTTCGGACTCTTTTGTTGACCATGATGGCCACTCCATTTCTTCTGAGGGATTCCTGCCCGCAGTAGTAGATATAATGGCCATCTGAGTTAAATTCACCCATTCCAGTCCATTTTAGTTTGCTGATTCCTAGAATGTCAATGTTCACTCTTGCCATCTCCTGTTTGACCACTTCCAATTTGTCTTGATTCATGGACCTGACATTCCAGGTTCCTATGCAATATTGCTCTTTACAGCATCGGATCTTGCTTCTATCACCAGTCACATCCACAACTGGGTATTGTTTTTGCTTTGGCTCCATCCCTTCATTCTTTCTGGAGTTATTTCTCCACTGATCTCCAGTAGCATATTGGGCACCTACTGACCTGGGGGGTTCCTTTTTCAGTATCCTATCATTTTGCCTTTTCATACTGTTCATGGGGTTCTCAAGGCAAGAATACTGAAGTGGTTTGCCATTCCCTTCTCCAGTGGACCACATTCTGTCAGACCTCTCCACCATGACCTGCCCGTCTTGGGTGGCCCCACAGGGCATGGCTTAGTTTCACTGAGTTAGACCAGGCTGTGGTCCTAGTGTGATTAGACTGACTAGTTTTCTGTGAGTATGGTTTCAGTGTGTCTGCCCTTTGATGCCCTCTTGCAACACCTACCATCTTACTTGGGTTTCTCTTACCTTGGGCGTGGGGTATCTCTTCACGGCTGCTCCAGCAAAGTGCAGCCACTGCTAAAAAGAGACTTTGTGCCAGTGGCTAAGATTCCATGATCCCAATACAGGGGGCCCTGGTTTGATTTCTGGTCAGAGAACTAGATCCCCACACCACAGCTAAGACCTGCCCAGTCAAACAAATAAATAAAGTATTTTAAAAAGACAGCTTGGGGGTTTGATGTGATATAATACATGTTATATATTATATATGTATAGTCAAAGCCACAGTTTTTCCAGTAGTCATGTACGGATGTGAGTGTTGAACCATAAAGAAGGCTGAGCGCCAAAGAACTGATGGTTTTAAATTGTAGTGTTGGACAAGACTCTCAAGAGTCCCTTGGACAGCAAGGAGATCAAACTGTCAACCCTAAAGGAAATCAACCCTGAATATTCATTGGAAGAACTGATGCTAAAGCTGAAGCTCCAATACTTTGGTCACCTGATGTGAAGAGCCGACTCACTGTAAAAGACCCTGATCCTGGAAAAGATTGAGGGAAGAGGAGAAGGGGACAACAGAGGATGAGATTGTTGGGTAGTATCACCAACTCAATGGACATGAGTTTCAGCAAACTCTGGGAGATAGTGAAGGACAGGGAAGCCTGGCGTGCTACAGTCCATGGGGACACAAAGAGTCAGACATGACTGAATGACTGAGCGAACAAAACAAATACTATTATATGCTGCAATCTACTTTTTCCAAATGTCAATATATCTGGGTTGTCTTTCCATATCAATTCACATAAATCAATGATTTTTTAAACTGCTACACAGTGCAATTTAACCATAGTTTATTTACCCTTCTCTCATGTATATATCAGAGAAGGCAATGGCACCCGACTCCAGTACTCTTGCCTGAAAAATCCCATGGACGGAGGAGCCTGGTAGGCTGCAGTCCATGAGGTCGCTAAGAGTTGGACACAACTGAGCGACTTCACTTTGACTTTTCACTTTAATGCCTTGGAGAAGGAAATGGCAACCCACTCCAGTGTTCTTGCCTGGAGAATCCGAGGGACGGGGGAGCCTGGTGGGCTGTCGTCTATGGGGTTGCACAGAGTCGGACACGACTGAAGTGACTTAGCAGCAGCAGCAGCAGCATGTATATATACATCTTTTCATTGCTTACAATCTTTTGTCATTAACAAGGCTGCAAAGAACAGCCATCTGGGCTTGATGTTCTCTAGAAGATACTTTTGACTAGCTTTCTAATTTCTTCAATGGAAATTAGCATATTTAGATTTTCTATGACTTCTTGAGTTAAGTTTGGTAATTTGTTTTTTTAATAAAGTCATGCATTTTATCCACTTTTCAAAAGTTATTAGTATAAAGGAAGCATCTTATAAAACTCAATTCCTTCTGTATCTGCAGTTATAGCCCCTTGTCTTATTCATGATGCTGTTTATTTATACTCTCTCATCTTAATTACATTTGAAGATTTTAATGATCAATTCTCATTTGATTTTCTTTGTTTTTCTTATTTGTTTTATTAATGTTTTTAATCTTTATTACTTTCTCCTACTTTCTGGAGATTTGATTTTTTGGTTCTTTTTCTAGTGTCCTGAATATTATGCGTGGTCCATTTGATTTCAATTTCCCTTGTTTTCTAATGTGTGCATTTAAGTCCATAAATTTTCCTCTGATTGTTGCTTTGGCCACATCTCACAGGTTTTAATATTTAATGCTCTGTTGCTTATTTCTAAATAATTTGTAACTTGCACTTTTTATTTCCTTATTAACACAAGAGTTTTTAGAAGTATTTTTATATTTATGATCAGAGAGATTTATTTCCTTGCTCTTTGAGTTGTTATTTCTTCATTTGGTCCGTGAATAAGCCTATATGATCTCTACTTTTACAATTTGCTGAGATTTCCTGTGTTGTCCAGGCTTTCCTCAATTTCTTCATATATGTTTGAAAAGATGAGTCTTAGAAGTTTCTTATACTACTACCAGGTTGCTTGTTGTGCCGTTTAAATTCTATTATTTAAAATGACCATTTATTTTAAAAGTCTGCAATTTGTCCTCCCATGATTACAAACTTGTTAGTCTTTGTTTTACTATCTGTTTTTGTTTTATATTTTCCAAAGCTACATTTTTTAAGGCACAGGTGCATAATTGTTACATCATCTGGGTAGATTATTTTTAACAATATGAACCCCTATGCATACTCTTTAATGGGTTCCCTCTGACATAACTAAACTGGCACCTAAAATACATTTTTAAAATTTTAATACAGTTAGGCTTATTTCTTGACTGTTTATCTCCGTTGATTTAATTTATTTGGGGGTACTATCACCTTTTGCTCATTGTGACTTTATAAATTAATTTACTGGCTAGATAAATAATTGGTTGCTCTAGCATATTCATTCATCCATATCAGCTTACATTTATTTTGTAAAATTCTCAAAAAATCCAATTTAAAATATTTTTCTAGAAATGAATTATTTATAAATCAGTTTGGGCAGATCTCAGTGTACTTAAGTATCCCCACACAGCCTCAGGAAAATTTTATTTCTTTTGAATATGAATTGAATATTCTTCTTTCTCTTTTATCTCTGTTAATATTGTTTTTATTTTATATAGGACATCTATTGATCTCTATGCATGTTTTATAATTGGACATATTGAATATGCTGTTAGAATATTTCAGACAATGATCTTAGGGATTTTAATACTGTCATAAAATAGCAATAGTTTTTGCTATTAATTTGACCATTCCAATCTTTATTCCCCATTATTACTTTGACTATAATCCTCAGGCCCAGGTAGCTCGGTGGTAAAGAATCTCCGGCCAACGCAGGAGACGCGGATTCGATCCCTGAGTCAGGGAAGATCCCCTGGAGGAGGAAACAGCAACTCACAGTATTCTTGCCTGGAGAATCCCGTGGACAGACGAGCCTGGTGGGCTACAGTCCATAGTGTCGCAGAGTGGAACATAACTGAGCGATCGGGCAAGCACGCACATAACTATCTTTGTTTGTTACTATAACGAGAATTCCTTTCAGTTTCCTATTTTGAGAATGGTACAGGCTGTCATTTTCAGATAGAGCATCTTTATCATGCAAACCAGGATTTCTCAACCTCGGCACTATTTTTATTTTGAGCAGGATAATTCTTTGGGGAGATGGGTGAAGGGAAGGAAGCTGTCCTGTGCATTGTAGGGTGCTTAATATCATCCCTGCTCTGTACCAATGGATATATATTGAATATGCATCCAACTCCAAATCACAACAGTTAAAAATGTATCCAGACATTGTTAAATGTCCCCTTGGTGGCAAAATTTTCCCTGGTTGAGAACTACCAGTGTAATGAATTATCCTTCTATTACTATTTTAATCATAACCTTTGGACAGAGTGGATGCTGAACTTTATCAATTATCTTCTCAGCAGATGATTACTTATTTTTCTCCAATGGCTTATGAATATGATAAATTTTAAATTATAATAATTTAGTCCATTCTTACAACATTGGAAGGAATAAGGACCTACTGGTCAAGGTATGGAGAAGGCAATGGCACCTCACTGCAGTACTTTTGACTGGCAAATCCCGTGGATGGAGGAGCCTGGTGGGCTGCAGTCCATAGGGTCGCTAAGAGTCGGACATGACTGAGCGACTTCCCTTTCACTTTTCACTTTCATGCATTGGAGAAGGAAATGGCAACCCACTCCAGTGTTCTTGTCTGGAGAATCCCAGGGACGGGGGAGCCTGGTGGACTACCATCTATGGGGTTGCACAGAGTCAGACATGACTGAAGTGACTTAGCAGCAGCAGGTCAAGGTATATTATTTTCATAATGTTATTCTTTCTGAAGATTGTTTTAACTATTTGGAGTTCTGTGGTTTCATGTGAATTTTAGAATTGTTTATTTCTTTAAAAAAAAATGATGCCATTGGAACTTTTAAGGAGATCACACTGAATCTATAGATCACTTTGGGTAGTATGGACATTTAAACAATATTAATGCTTCCAATCTATGAACACGGAATGACTTTCTATTTATTTATGTCTGCTTTATATTTTTTATTGATATTCTACAGTTTACAATGTATACATTTTTCATCTCCTTGGTTAACATTTATTTCTAAATGTTTTATCCTTTTTGGTGCTATTGTAAATGTGATTATTTTCTTAATTTCCTTCTCAGATAGTTCATTTTTAGTGTATAGAAATGCAACTGATTTTTGTATGTTGATTTTTTTATCCTACAACTTTGCCAAATCTGTTCATTAATTCTAATAGTTTTTTTGTGGAGTCGTTAGGGTTTTCTACACATAAGATCATGTCATCTTCAAATAGGGACAAGTTTACTTCTTCTTTTCGGATTTAGATGCCTTTCATTTCCTTTTCTTGCCTAATTGCTGTAGCTAGAACTTTCAGTATTATGTAAAGTAACAGTGATGAGTGGGAGTCAAATATTTGTCCTGTATCTGAGCTCAGGAAAAGCTTTCAGTTTTTTCACTGTTGAGTATGACATTAGTAGTGGGTTTGCACTCTATGGCCTTTATTATTTTGAGGTACTATACTTAATGTGTTGAGAGCTTTTTATTGTGAAAAGGTGTTGGCTTTTGTCAAATACTTCTTCTGCATCTGTTGAGATGATCCTACACGTTTACCCTTCTTTCACTGACTTTGGTTTTCATATGGGATGCAGGCTGAAGCCATCCAGCATCCCAGGGATATATCTCATTTGATCAGGATGTGTAATCCCTTTAATGCGATGTTAAATTGTGTTGGTCAGAATTTTGTTAAGGAATTTTACATCTATGTTCACCATGGATATTGGCCTGAAAATGCTGGAGGCATCATACTTTCTGGGTTCAAAATACATTACAAAAGCTATAGGAATTTAAGCAGTATGATACAAGCATAAAGATGATATATAGACCAATGGAACAGAATAGAGAACTCTGAAATAAACTCACACATATATAGGTGACTGATCTTTAACAAAGGCACCGAAAACACAGAATGAAGAAATTACTTCTAGTCAGTAAATAGTGCCGCTGGAGCTTCCCTGGTGCTCCAGTGGTTGAGAATCCGCCTGTCAATGCAGAGTTCAATCCCTGCCAAGAACTAAAAGCCCAGATGCTGCAGTGCAACTAGGCCCATCACCACAACTAAGCCCACAGGCCACAACTGCTGACGCCTGCGTACCCTAGAGCCCATGCTCTGCAACAAGAGCGGCCACCGCAATGAGAAGCCTGCGCACTGCAACTGGAGAGCAGCCCCTTCTTGCTGCAACTAGAGAAAGCCCACACGCAGCAACAAACAGCCCATGCGCCAAATGAAGACCCGGCACAGCCAAAAAGAAATAAATAAAAACGAATTTTAGAATGAATACAGGTATACTATGGCTGAACAGCCTTTGCGGTTCGCCTGGAACTGTCACAACATTGCTTATCAGCTATACCCCAATACAAAACAAGAAGTTCAAAAAAAAATCAATTTAAAAAATGTTAAATAAATTAGTGCTGCAAAAATTGTATATTCACAAGCAAAAGAATGAGATTTGAATCCTTTCTTAAACTACACACAACATCAACTCCAAATGGATTAAAGACAAACATAAGACCTGAAGCTGAAAAACCCCTTGAAAAAAAGAAGGAAAAACCCTCTTGACATTGGTCTTGACAATTATTTTTTGGATTTGACATCAAGAACATAAGCAACAAAATCAATAATACACAGGTGGGACTGTATCGATCTAAAAAGCTCCTATACTGGGAGGAAATGATCAGCAGAATGAAAAGGTAGCCTCCAGAATAACATAAAAAATTTACAAACCATCTACCTAGTATGAAGTTAATAGCCGAAATATATAAGAATCTCTTACAATTCAACAGCAAAACAAAAATAGCCCAAATAAAATATCAGCAAAAAACTTGATATTTCATTAAAGAATATATACAAATGGCAACCAGGTATACAAAAAGATACTCAATATCACTAATCAGTAATTTGTTATGGTAAATCCATACCACAGCAAGCTAACACTTCACTCTTGTTAGGATGGCTATTATCAAAAAACATAAGATACCTGTTGGTGAGGACATGGAGAAATTAGGAGCCTTACACACTGTTGGTAAGAATGTAGAATGGTACAGCCACTACAGAAAACATTATAGAGATTTTTTAAAAATTAAAAATAGAACTACCATATGATCCAGCCATCTTGCTTCTGGTTATATATCCAAAAGAATTGAAATTCAGATCTTAAAGGGTATCTGTAATCCTATATTCATTGTAGCATTATTCACAATAGCCTAGATAAGAAAATAACCCGAAAGTCCATGAACAGAAGAATGGATAAAGAAAATGTGGTATATACATGCAATAAAATGTTATTTAGGCTTAAAAAAAAAGAAATCCTGCCATTTATGACATGGATGAACCTAGAAGACATTATGCTAAGAGAAATATGCCAGTCACAGGAGGACAAACACTGTATGATTCCACGTGTACGAGATACTTAAAATGGTCAAATGCATGGAAGCAGAAAATAGAATGATGTTTGCCAGAGCTGGGGGGCGGGGCAGGGAAAACAGGGAATTTTTGTTCAATAGGTATAAAATTTCAGTTTTTCTAGATGAATAAGTCCTAGAGATTTGTTATACAATATATCAGTAGTACCTACAGTTAACAATACTGTATTGTGTACTTTAAAATATATTAGGAGGACAGATCTCATATTAAATGTTCTTTCCACCAAACATACACATGCACACATGCACACACATGCTCACAAAACATACACACACACACATGCTCATACACTCACACACACACACACACACTCATACACTCACACATACACACACACACACACACTCATACACTCACACATACACACACACACACAAGAATGCAAGGAAATTTTTGGAGGTTGGTATCATAGGTATATGCATCTGTCTAATCTTAGAGCCATGAAATTAAAAGACGCCTACTCCTTGGAAGGGAGAAAGCAATGGCACCCCACTCCAGTACTCTTGCCTGGAAAATCCCATGGATGGAGGAGCCTGGTGGGCTGCAGTCCATGGGGTCGCTAAGAGTCAGACACGACTGAGCAACTTCACTTTCACTTCCACTTTCATGCATTGGAGAAGGAAATGGCAACCCATTCCAGTGTTCTTGCCTGGAAAATCCCATGGACGGAGAAGCCTGGTAGGCTGCAGTCCATGGGGTTGCACAGAGATGGACATGACTGAAGCGACTTAGCAGCAGCAGCAACTCCTTGGAAGGAAAGCTATGACCAACCTGGACAGCATATTAAAAAGCAGAGACATCACTTTGCCAACAAAGGTCCATATAGTCAAAGTTATGGTTATCCCAGTAGTCATGTACAGATGTGAGAGTTGGACAATAAAGAAGGCCAAGCGCTAAAGACCTAATGTTTTCGAATTGTGGTGTAGAAGACCCTTGAGAGTCCCTTAGACTGCAAGGAGATCAAATTAGTCAATTGTAAAGGAAATCAACCCTAAATATTCATTGGAAGGACTGATGCTGAAGCTCCAATACTTTGGCCACTTGATGTGAAGAGCCAACTCATTGGAAAAGACCTTGATGCTGGGAAAGACTGAAGGCAAAAGAAGAACGGAGCAGCAGAGGATGAGATGGTTAGATAGCATCACTGACTCAATGAACATGAATTTGAGCAAATTCTGGGAGACAGGGGAGGACAGAGGAGCCTAGTGTGCTATAGTCCATGGGGTCACAAAGAGTCAGATATGACTTAGCAACTGAACAACAACAGCAAATCTCATCAACATGTATTGATGTGTATTAAATGTGCAAAAATTTTGTATATCAATTGTACCTCAGTAAAGTTTAGATACAGATGTAGTCCTCATTTTTTTATTTTACATTTATGTTTACATGTAAGGTTTACCTATAGATTTTCTTTGTTTACTATTTTTGTTGGACTCAGTGTAAGATTATTGTTGATTTATAAGGTGAATTGGGAAGTTTTCCATCCATTATTATTAGCATGATGATCCTCTATCTTTTAAGAGATTTAAGTGGATTTCCTACACAATCATCTGTTTTAACATTCTTTTCCTTTCTTCCTTTGTTATTCAACTATTCTACAATCAAAATTTATCATTTAAGTGGAGAAGGGATAAATTTGGAGATTGGGATTGACATAGACAGAGTCCTATATATAAAAGAGATAACTGGTAAGGTCCTACTGTATAGCACAGGGAACTCTACTCAGTACTCTGTAATGGCATATATGAGAAAAGAACCTAATGAAGAGTGGGTATATCTATATGTGAGCTTCTTTGGGGGCTCAGATGGAAAAGAATCTCCCTGCAATGCAGGAGACCTGGGTTCAATCCCTGGGTCAAAAAGATATCCTGAAGAAGGGAATGGCTACCCACTCCAGTATTCTTGGCTGGAGAATTCTATGGACAGAGAAGCCTGGCAGGCTATAGTCCATGGGGTTGCAGAGTCAGACACGACTGAGCAACTAACACTTTTATGTGTATGTATAACTAATTCACTTTGTGTACCTGTAACAAACATGACATTGTAAATCAACTATGTCCAATAAATAGTTTTTAAATAGAAAAAAAGAAACCCTGCAATTTCAAATTTCCTAGAAAATCATCCATTTCAACAAAGCTTCAAGCTTTTTGCAATACGTGAATACCTCTTCTTTTTTATTTCTAATGTTTTCTGTGCTTTCTCACTCTGTTTTACTTCAATAATTACTCAAATGTCTTTACCTAGTTCTCAGTCTTAGATCTGACAGTCTGTTATCTGTTTTTCCCACCAGGGACTTCCCTAGTGGCTCAGACGGTAAAGAGTCTGTCTACAATGCAGGAGACCTGGGTTCAATCCCTGGCTTGGGAAGATCCCCTGGAAAAGGAAATGGCAACCCACTCCAGTACTATTGCCTGGAAAATCCCATGGACAGAGGAGCCTGGTAGGCTACAGTCTGTGGGATCCCAAAGAGTTGGACACGACTGAGTGACTTCACTTTCACTTTATCTGTTTTCTGATTTACTAACTTATATTTTGTCCTTATCAATATCCTCTTAGATTTTATTAAATATTTATTTGGTTGTGTCAAGCCTTCACTGTGACATGTGGGACCTCATTGCATGTGTGAGATCTTAATTGTGGCATACAAACTCTTAGCTATGGCATGTGGGATCTAGTTCCCTGACCAGGGATCGAACTGAGGTCCCACGCATTGGGGAGTGCGGAGTCTTAGCCACTAGAACACCAGGGAAGTCTCTCCCTAGGTTTCTTTTGGTGTTGTGTTTCTAACGTATTGACTTTAATGCTTAATCAATTTATGTTTATTCTGTGTTAATAATGTTGGTCTTTAAAGCTGGTATGTATTTTACCCTGAGTCCATCTTTGACCACACATTGTAAGTTTTGATATATGGCATCCTCATTGTCATTATTTTCTAATTGGTCCTTAAGTATAGCTTTGATTTCTTCTTTGGCCTAAGAGTTATTTCAGAAAGGCTTTAATAATTTTTTTAACTGATAATTAAGATTTTAATGACTTTTTTGTTCCCTTCATAAAATATGATATCTGTATACTTTTTGATTGTGGGTATGTCTTCATTATTTTATAGCCAGCATAAACTGTGTATTTTGTGACTCATTCATGTGGCTACTAATGTAATGTCTCATTTTAGGAAAAATATCAATTTTAGAAACAATTTTGTTATTTGAAATCATCTAAAGCTTTAGAATATTTGCCTACAAAGTCTGCCAGTTACCAAAAGAGAGGACTTAAGTTTGTTTTTTAATACAGGTGTGAATCTCTCCATTTCTTGTTGTATTCCTAACAATTTGCTTACTGGATTTCACTGTAATGTTATTTTGTATAATAGGATCATCACTAGCTCATTCTACTAGACTGTAAGCTCAGAGAAAATAGGAATCGCATCTGCCTTATTTAACACTGAATTACCAGCCCCAGCCCAGTACTTATTTTTATTTTCTTAATATTCATTTATTTATTTTTGGCCGCATAGGGTCTCGGTTATGGCTGGTGTATTCAGTAGTTTCGGCACACAAGTTTAGTTGCTCCACTGTACGTGAAATCTTAGTTCCCCAACCAGGGATCTAACCTGAGTCCCCTGCATTGGAAGGCAGATCCTTAACCACTGGACCACCATGGACGTCTCAGTTCAGTCCATTTCAGTCCCTCAGTCGTGTCTGACTCCTTGCAACCCCACGGACTGCAGCATGCCAGGCCTCCCTGTCCATCACCAACTCCCGGAGTTTACTCAAACTCATGTCCATTGAAGTCAGTGCTGCCATCCAACCATCTCATCCTCTGTCGTCCCCTTCTCCCGCCTTCACTCTTTCCCAGCATCAGGGTCTTTTCCAATGAGTCAGCTCTTCACATCAGGCAGCCAAAGTATTGGAGTTTCAGCTTCAGCATCAGTCCTTCCAATGAATATTCAGGACTGATTTCCTTTAGGATGGACTGGTTGGATCTGCTTGTAGTCCAAGGGACTCTCAAGAGTCTTCTCCAATACCACAGTTCAAAAGCATCAATTCTTCAGCGCTCAGCTTTCTTTATATCCCAACTCCCACATCCATACATGACCACTGGAAAAATCATAGCTTTGACTAGACAGACCTTTGTTGGCAAAGTAATCTCTCTGCTTATTAATATGCTGTCTAGGTTGGTCATAGCTTTTCTTCCAAGGAGCAAGTGTCTTTTAATTTCATGGCTGCAATCACCACCTACAGTGATTTTGGAGCCCAAGAAAATAAAGTCTGTCACTGTTTCCACTGTTTCTCCATCTATTTGCCATGAAGTGATGAGACCAGATGCCATGATCTTAGTTTTCTGAATGTTGACCTTTAAGCCAACTTTTTCACTCTCTTTCACTTTCATCAAGAGGCTCTTTAGTTCTTCTTCACTTTCTGCCATAAGGGTAGCGGCTAAGTCACTTCAGTCATGTCTGACTCTGTGCGACCCAGAGATGGCAGCCCATCAGGCTCCCCCGTCCCTGGGCTTCTCCAGGCAAGAACACTGGAGTGGGGTGCCATTGCCATAAGGGTAGAGTCATCTGCATATCTAAGGTTATTGATATTTCTCCTGGCAATCTTGATTCTAGCTTGTGCTTCATCAAGTCCAGCGTTTCTCATGACGTACTCTGCATATAAGTTAAAATAAACAGGGTGATAACATACAGCCTTGACGAACTCCTTTCCCAATTTGGAGCCAGTCTTGTTGTTCCATATCCAGTCCTAACTGTTACTTCTTGACCTGCACACAGATATCTCAAGAGGCAGGTCAGGTGGTCTGGTATTCCCATCTCTTGGAGAATTTTCCACAGTTTGTTGTGATCCACACAATCAAAGACTTTGGCATAGTCAATAAAGCAGAAGTAGATGTTTTTATGGAACTCTTGCTTCCAGTGGATGTTGGCAGTTTGATCTCTAGATCCTCTGCTTTTCTAAATCTAGCTTTAACATCTGAAAGTTCATGGTTCACGTACTGTTGAAGCCTGACTTGGAGAATTTTGAGCATTACTTTACTAGCATGTGAGATGAGTGCAATTGTGCGGTAGTTTGAACATTCTATGGCATTGTCTTTCTTTGGGATTGGAATGAAAACTGACCTTTTCCAGTCCTGTGGCCACTGCTGAGTTTTCCAAATTTGCTGGCATATTGAGTGCAGCACTTTCACAGCATTATCTTTCAGGATTTGAAATAGCTCAACTGGAATTCCATCACCTCCACTATCTTTGTTCGTAGTGATGCTTCCTAAGGTCCACTTGATTTCACATTCCAGGATGTCTGGCTCTAGGTCAGTGATCACACCATCATAATTATCTGGGTCATGAAGATCTTTTTTGTGTAGTTCTTCTGTGTATTCTTGCCACCACTTCTTAATAGCTTCTGCTTCTGTTAGGTCCATACCATTTCTGTCCTTTATTGTGCCCATCTTTGCATGAAAAGTTCCCTTGGTATCTAATTTTCTTGAGGAGATTTCTAGACTTTCCCATTCTATTGTTTTCCTCTATTTCTTTACATTGATCACTGATCACTGCTATTCTTTGGAACTCTGCATTTAAATGGGTATATATTTCCTTTTCTCCTTTGCCTTTCACTTCTCTTCTTTTCATAGCTTTTCTCAGTATTTGTTGAATAAATACACAAAGGTGTATGTCCTTCATCAATAAAAATAGCTTATCTGTTACAACTAACATTTTTGCTCTCAATTCAAATTTTTCTGATGCCAGTATTCTGTCCCCATATTTTCTTGGTTTGTTTTGCCTCATATATCTTTCATATCTTGTTTTTGCTTTGTTTTTCTTTTTTATGCTTTTTTTTTTTTTTTTTTTGCCCTATCCTTGACCTATGAAATCTACTTTGTTTCTGATTGCTTGCAATAAACAGTGATCCAGGTTAAAATTCAGTTATTAAATGGCTTTAAGTGTTTCAAAAAGTATTATTTAACTCCTACATTTAACATTTCATAATTCATGGATTTTTATTCTCCTGCCCTAGACCCTATTCTTGTTTAGCTAGTCCTTAGATACTTATTAGATAAACTGGGATCACACATTTGGATTGTTACTACTTTTCACATAGTATGACTTCACTTCAAAAGTGAAGTTTTTAGTTGAAGTATACTTGACTTGGGCTTCCCAGGTGGTACTATTGGTAAAGAACCTGCCTCCCAATGCAGGAGATGTAAGAGAGAGATGCAGTTTCGATCCCAGGGCTGGGAAGACCCCCTGGAGAAGGGCATGGCAACCCACTCCAGTATTCTTGCCTGGAGACTCCCATGGACAGAGAAACCTGACGGGCTACAGTCCATTGGGTCACAAAGAGTCTGGCATGACTGAAAGGAATTAGCATGCACGCACGCATACTTGATTTACAATATTTTATTAGCTTCAGGTAGACAACATAGTAATTCAATGTTTTTATAGCTTATACTCCATATAAAAAGTCAGTATAAAACATTGTCTATATTGCATGTGCTGTATATTAGATCCTTGTAACTTGGAATTTTCCGGGCCAGAATACTGGACTGGGTAGCCTTTCCCTTCTCCAGGGGATCTTCCCAACCCAGGGATCTAACTCAGGTCTCCCACATTCCAGGCGGATTCTTTATCAACTGAGCCACAGGGGAAGCAAGAGAATACTGGAGTGGGTAGACTATCTCTTCTCCAGGGATCTTCCCAACCCAGGAATCAAACCGGCGTCTCCTGCGTTCATTACAGGCGGATTCTTTACCAACTAAGCTATCAGGGAAGCCCCTCTCTATTTTGCAGTTTGTACCTTTGAATCCCCTCACCTATTTCACCCTTCCCATCTCTGTCCTCTCTGGCAACCACCTGTCCTCTCTGTTAGTCTTTTTCTGTTTGTTATGTTTGTTCATTTGTTTTATTTTTTAGATTCCACATAGAAGTGAAAACAGTATTTGTCTTTCTCTGTCTGATTTACTTCACTAAGCATGATACCCCCAGCTCCATCTATGTTGTCACAAATGACATTTATTCTTTTTTATAGCCGAGTAATATTCCAGAGTGTGTGTGTGTGACATCTTCTTTATCCATTCATCTGTTAAAGGGCATATAGTTTTTTACATTTAAATTTAATTTTTTAAAGAATGTCTCAGTTATTTAGACCAGTATTTCTTTTTTTTAAATTTTATTTTATTTTTAAACTTTACATAATTGTATTAGTTTTGCCAAACATCAAAATGAATCCATCACAGGTATACAAGTGCTTCCCCTCCTGAACCCTCCTCCCTCCTCCCTCCCCATACCATCCCTCCAGGTCGTCCCAGTGCACCAGCCCCAAGCATCCAGTATCGTGCATTGAACCTGGACTGGCATCTCGTTTCATACATGATATTTTACATGTTTCAATGCCATTCTCCCAAATCTTCCCACCCTCTCCCTCTCCCACAGAGTCCATAAGACTGTTCCATACATCAGCGTCACTTTTGCTGTCTCGTACACAGGGTTATTGTTATCATCTTTCTAAATTCCATATATATGTGTTAGTATACTGTATTGGTGTTTTTCCTTCTGGCTTACTTTGCTCTGTATAATAGGCTCCAGTTTCATCCACCTCATTAGAACTGATTCAAATGTATTCTTTTTAATGGCTGAGTAATACTCCATTGTGTATATGTACCACAGCTTTCTTATCCATTCATCTGCTGATGGACATCTAGGTTGCTTCCATGTCCTGGCTATTATAAACAGTGCTGCGATGAACATTGGGGTACACGTGTCTCTTTCCCTTCTGGTTTCCTCAGTGTGTATGCCCAGCAGTGGGATTGCTGGATCATAAGGCAGTTCTATTTCCAGTTTTTTAAGGAATCTCCACACTGTTCTCCATAGTGGCTGTACTAGTTTGCATTCCCACCAACAGTGTAAGAGGGTTCCCTTTCCTCCACACCCTCTCCAACATTTATTATTTGTAGACTTTTGGATCGCAGCCATTCTGACTGGTGTGAAATGGTACCTCATAGTGTAGACCAGTATTTCTTAAGGCATAAATTATGCCTTAAAGTTTGTCCTACCTCTTCCAGGCAAAGACCCGGGCCTTTTTCCTCCTACACAGAAAGTCCTTGGCCACGGGCCACACGTGGTGCTGGGGAATAACAGAATTCCCAGGCACTTCCATCTCCCCTTACAGGCCAGGGGGGCTTCAGTGCTAAAAAACTAGATAGTGAAAAGGGGGAACTAAAACCAAAACACACAGAAGCTGCTAAAGAGACAAGAGGGGTCTGGACAAAGCACCAACGCTGTTGGCTACTCCCACACCCAAGTGCAAACAGCAGGCGGGAGCAGTGGCCCCTGGGAGGAATGAACCAGTGTACTTCCTGTTGGTGACCCTTCATCCCGCCCTCCTCGCCTGGCCTTCACTGTCGGTCACCCCCTCCCATCGAAGGGGAGACACTGAAAGGCCGCACCTGGACTTACCATCATTGCCAGACTGCATCAGCGGCATTTGGGCAGAAGCTTCCATCAACGGGTGGGCTTCCCAGGTGGCACTGGTGGTAAAGAACCCGCCTTTCGATGCAGGAGACGTAAGAGATGTGGGCTCATCCCCTGGGTCAGGACGATCCCCTTGAGGATAATAGCATTCCATTAATGCATAACTATCACCTGCAAAACAGACGGAAGGACGGCTCTTCTAAAATTCACACGTGAAAAGTGAGGGTGTCAGATGAAGGATGTGTGGACACGGTGATCACGGGGTTTACCACTTTATTAAAATTGTGATTGTTCAGGTAGAGATTCAAGCAGGTCACATAGTAATAATTATCACTGACAATCTTTAACATCAGCCGAAGTCCACACGTGAAGCAATATTACATCTCCCGGTCTCATTTATCTTACTGCTTATGGCCCCTCTGTGGTCAGCATGCCGCAAGCTTCGTGGACATTTAATTATGTGCACATCGTAAATGTAGCTGACAAGGCAGAGGTTGCCTGGGGAGGCTCCTGGAAAAGGAGTCAGTGTGGAAAGTAGTGACTTGATGCCCCCCACCACAGGGCAGGGCGAAGACACTTCTCCATGAAGTCCCTCTGAAGTGCCCTGATGCCCGCTGGCTGGACAGGGGCACCAGATGGGACAATACTTGGTGTGCTTCAGCCCCTCAAACTCTCAGATGCATCAGCTACACTGTCTTGAAACTTAAGGCCAGTTTGTTTTGTCTGTTTCTTTGGGGATGTTTTTTGCAGATTATATTCCCTTATAGGTTGTTACCACATATTGGGTAGAATTGCCCCTGCCATAGAGTATGCCCTTGTTACTTAATCTATTTTACATACAGTAGTTTGTGTATGTTATTCTCACACTCCTAATTTGTCCCTCCCTCCTCTCCCTTTCCCTTCTGGTAACCAGAAGCTTGTTCAATTTGAAAAAATAACAGGGACTTCCCTGCAGGTTCAGTGGTTAAGGCTCTGCACTTCCAATGCAGGAGAAAGCGAAAGTGAAAGCATTAGTCACTCAGTCATGTCCAACTCTTTGCAATCCCATGGACTTGTAGCCCCCCAGGCTCCCCAGTCCATGGGATAGAGTGGGTAGCCTTTCCCTTCTCCCGGGGATCTTCCCAACCTAGAGACTGAACCATCTCCCGCGTTGCAGACAGATTCTTTACCATCTGAACCACCAGGAAAGAAGCCCCCCAATGAAGAAGGCGCCAGTTCAATGCTTGATCGAGGAACTAAGACCACAGCTGCATGGGGAGGCAAAAAACAGAAGGCAAAAAAAAAAAAAAAATCACTTAAAAAAAGCAAAAAACCTAAGGCTGGCTGTGTTGTCCACTGTCCACTCAGCTCAGAGTATCTTGGTACTCCCTGCTATTGTCCCTGACCATTTACCTACCTGATGGGGTTAAAGAGGATGAGCCTCCACCCTAGAGCCCAGGGATCTAGGAAGCCCACCCACCCACCCAAACCACTCAGTTCTAACAGGGGCAAAGGCCAGTAACGGTGCTGAGAACACCCCACCACCCAGCTCTACTCCAGCAATAGCTTTCCAGTACATCAGACAAGGAGGCTCCTGCAAGACAGACCTGCCATTTGCGTCTAATTAGCCACCACTCTGCCGTGAGGGCCACTGCAGGGCACCCACGAGGCCGTGTCCCTCTGCATGGGCCAGGGCAGCAGGAGGACTGATGTGGCGTGTGTCAGAGCCTGTCTCTGTCCTCAGAGGGTCTAGGGCACCCCCAGCGCCCCCACCGTCTGGCAGACAAAGCATATAATCAGGGGGCGCCATGGAGGAGCTCCTAGGAGAAAGCTGAAAAGTAGCTATCATGTTGGCAGATAAATTCTACACACAATTATTCATTCCTAGCCTCTTGACATGTAGATTAATGAGTTTGATAACCCAGGCTTCTAAGAAGTAGATTCTACTCTGTTCGCCGGCTCTCTCCCCCTCTACCTACAAACAGCACATGGGTCTGTGGAGAAAAAACAAATCGATACATTTGCAGTAGCCATCACTGCTTTTTGTGATTGGAGTCCTATGTCAAAAATATGATATGTGCTCTCAAAACGGCCGCCCCTTCCCAGCCTGGGAGAAGCCAGTAGTGGCCAGGTAGACGCTGGAAGGCACTGGGGGCCTCAGACCTTGACCTCACTTGCACCCTGGACCATCGGTGGTGGGCTGGGCAGCCAGCATTTCCCACATAGACGCCAGGGGGAAAGGGCTGTTCGTTGACACAGCAGTACAACCTGCAATCATACTTCAGGTCAGGGTCTTGCTGGACATGTCACTGCCCATCCCCGGGGGGCACCAAGCCACTAGAGTGAAGCACACACCCTAAGCCTCCCCAACATTTCACTTTGGATATGAACAGCATCGACTTGGTTTTTCTCCAACCTCAGTGTGAGGAGTTCAAATCCTCGAAAAGAGGAATCAGGTCTTCTGTGCGCATTTATTATCCTGATTCGGGTTTTATGCCGTGGTTGCACCACCTCCCCAAACCAGGAGTGGGCAAAAGTTTGAAGATGTATTTGGAGTGTCAGGAGCGTGTCCGCTTGGTGTCCTCCTAAGCCATTAGGTAAAAGAGTTTCTAGAGCCCAGCACATTTTATTTCCTCTTGATCATCATCTGTGCTTATATTCTAAAAGCAACACATGCTTTTTGCAACAAATTCAAACAATATGGAAGGAAACAAATTCATAAAAGTAGATGCTTCTCCACCCACCCTCAATCCCAATTGCAAGGGACAGTCATGGCTAAAAGGACTGGTGTGAACACCTCAGGACCTTTCCCTACACCTTGGCCTGTGCTGAAAGGAGGGAAGTAGGGCTATGGTGCTGGGAATGGAAGAGGTGGAGGGACTAAGAGGAAGACCCCTTACCTGCTAATCTGCTACCTGCTAAGAGTCTTGCCACCATCTTCCCCTGCCAGGCAAGCACTATGGGAAACAGAGCAGACACCAAAAAACCCAGACAGGGACTTCCCTGGTGGTCCAGTGGTTAAGAATCTGCCTTCCAGTACAGGGGACACAGGTTCAGTACCTGGTCAGGGAACTAAGATCCCACATCCCGCTTAGCTCGGGGCAGCTAGGCCTGAGCGCCATTACCACTGAGCCTTCGCAATGCAATAAAAGATCCCGTATGCCTCAACTAAAACCCAACACAGCCAAAAATAAATAAATAAATATTTTTTAAAAAGAAGACAGTGTGATTGCCAACTAGAGAAGCCTATATGTACCACAACAAAGACCAACACAGCACAAAAAAAAATTTAATAAAAAACAAAACCCGGACAGAGCTCTCTCTGGGTACCAGATGCGCACATTCAGTGTCTTGGAATCTCTGTGGATACAAGGAGGAGGGGAGACAGGGGGTATTCTGCAAGGCACCTTCCTTTATCCTACAGAAATAGGAGTGAATGAAGCAGAAATCCACCCAGCTCACAAAAACCCAATGAGAGCTTTGATTAGCAACATGGACTAGTTGAAGCACTTCTGAAGAATTTCAGCATAACCTTTAAACAGACAGCCCTAAGCTATGCAAACACGGTCAAGACCCCTTCCCTAACCAAGTAGCCTTGCTGCTGCTGCTGCTGCTGCTGCTAAGTTGCTTCAGTCGTGTCCGACTCTATGCGACCCCATAGGCAGCAGCCCACCAGGCTCCCCCGTCCCTGGGATTCTCCAGGCAAGAACACTGGAGTGGGTTGCCATTTCTTTCTCCAATGCATGAAAGTGAAAAGTGAAAGTGAAATTGCTCAGTCGTGTCCGACTCTTAGCGACACCATGTCTTGAGTAGTAGGCAATTGGTGTCTCAAGCACACAGAGTCTTGGGTTAGCATTGCCAGGTTTCACAAATAAAAACTCAGGAAGCTGGTGAAATTTGAATTTCAGATAAACAACAAATTTTTAGTATCAGTGTCTCAAATATGCATGAGACATACTTATGCTTTGAAAGTTTCACTATATACTAACTACTAAAATAATACACTAAGAAAACAATTGTTAGTGTGTCTCTCTGGTGGCTCAGTGGTAAAGAATCTGCCTGCAATGTAGGAGACCCGGGTTCAAACCCTGGGTCAGGAAGATCCCATGGAGAAGGGAATAGCTTACCCACTCAAGTATTCTTGCCAGGGGCATCCCATGGACAGAGGAGCCTGGCAGGCTACAATCGGTGGGGCTGCAAAGAGTCGGGCACGACTAAGCAACTAATACTTTCACACATGTCTATAGTATCAGTTCAGTTCAGCCACTCAGTCATGTCTAACACTTTGCAACCCCACGGACTGCAGCATGCCAGGACTCCCTGTCCATCACCAACTTCCAGAGCTTGCTCAAATTCATGTCTACCGAGTCTGTGATGCCATCAAATCATCTCATCTTCTGTCATCCCCTTCTCCTTCTGCCTTCAATCTTTCCCAGCAGCAGGGTCTTTTCTTAGTCAGTTCTTCTCATCAGGTACCAAAGTACTGAAGCTTCAGCTTTAGCATCAGTCCTTCCAATGAATATTCAGGACTGATTTCCTTTATGATTGACTAGTTTAATCTCCTTGCAGTCCAAGGGACTCTCAAGAGTTCTCCAACACCACAGTTCAAAAGCATCAATTCTCCTGCACTCTTTCTTTATGGTCCAACTCTCACATCCATACATGACCACTGGAAAAACCATAGCCTTGACTAGATGGACCTTTGTTGGCAAAGTAATGTCTCTGCTTTTTAATACACTGTCTGGGTTTGTCATAGTTTTTTGTCCAAGGAGCAAGCATCTTTTAATTTCATGGCTACAGCGACCATCTGCAGTGATTTTGGAGCCCCCCAAAATGAAGTCTGTCACTGTTTCCATTGTTTCACCATCTATTTGCCATGAAGTGATGGGACCGGATGCCATGGTCTTAGTTTTTAAATGTTGAGTTTTAAGTTCACTTCATCAACAGTTCACCTCATGAAAGTTCACTTTCATCAAGAGGCTGTTTAATTCCTCTTCACTTTCTGCCATAAGGATGGTGTTATCTGAATATCTGAGGTTATTGATACTTCTCCCGGCAATCTTGATTTCACTTTTAATATGTGTATTAGTATTATATTAGAGACATATGTATGATAAAAGAAGATCAGTTAGGGAGTTTGGGATTGATTTATACACACTGCTATATTTAAAATGGATAAACAGAGACTTCCTGGTGGTGCAGGAGTTGAGACTCCATGCTTCTAACGCAGGGACTTAAGTTCGATTCCTGGTCAGGGAACTGGGATTGCACATGCAGCGCAGCCAAAAAAATAAAAAATAAAGAAAATGAATAACCAACAAGGACCTATTATATAGTACAAGGAACTCTATACAATATTATATAACAACCTAAATCGGGTTGAAAAAGAACAGATACATGTATATGTATAACTTAATCACTTTGCTATATGCCTGAAACTAACACAACTATTCATCACCCATACTCCCAATATAAAGTAAAAAGTTAAAAAATAATAGCATCTATCTCTGGGAGTTTTATGGGAATTAAATGAGATAATCCATGTAAAGTGATACTTTGTACTCAATGCTGCTGCTAAGTCGCTTCAGTCGTGTCCAACTCTGTGCGACCCCATAGATGGCAGCCCACCAGGCCCTGCCGTCCCTGGGATTCTCCAGGCAAGAACACTGGAGTGGGTTGCCATTTCCTCCTCCAATGCATGAAAGTGAAAAGTGAAAGTGAAGTCGCTCAGTCGTGTCCGACTCTTAGCGACCCCATGGACTGCAGCCTACCAGGCTCCTCCATCCATGGGAATTTCCAGACAACAGTACTGGAGTGGGTTGCCATTGCCTTCTCCTTGTACTCAATAAATGCTAGCAAAGACTCGTTGTGGGGGGAGATTAGTTATCTGAAATTCAAATTTAACCAGACATCGTGTCTTTCAGCTGGCAATCCTGTGAAATCTCTGTGAAAGTACTCAGGGCAGAACTTACGTGGGACCAGGGAAAATAAAGCAAAAACAGGGCACCATACATAGGAGCCCCCTCCACCCCTCCCTCCAGCCCCTCCTCAAACTCCCAGGATCCTGAGCCCATATTACTGGAGGAAGACTTGGACCCCAGGTCCCGAGCAGATGAGACGACCCTGTGTCTGGATTCTGGGGAACTCTATAGAAGAGCCTACGTGAGGGATATGAGGGTTTGGGGAAGTGGATCTTAGGCTGATACATCAAAGCAGCAGCACAAGAGATCATGGCCCAGGGGAATTCTGGACAAATCCCTCCCCACTCCCAGAACATCAGTCCCTCCCCACAACCTGGCTGAGGCTTCTTCTAGAAGACGGTGGAAGTTTGGAGGTCCCAGTCTCCACCTGGCCTGGCAGCCATCCCAGAACAGATCAACATAATGCACTTGGGGCAGGTGGAGAGGGGCGGGAAGAGAGGAGAAAAGCCAACTCTGCTTCCTATTTCAAGTCAGTTATGGCCAGACTGACTCATCTTCTCTCATAGACTCACATAGACTCACAAGTCTCACATCTTGTTGCTTCTTAATCATATGGAAACCTAAATAGAGATATGCCTGCAGAAGGACAAGCCTGAGAAAACCGGTGTCCTGGTTCTTACAAGGGAAAGCTCAAGCCTCATGATTTTCCCGAATTGAGAGTTCTGGGCTGCCAGGAACAGTGGGTTTGGGACAGTGTCCTTGGCATTGATCCTATCAGAGGGGGTGGGGCAGGGGCTTGTCAGAGTCACAGAGGTAACTCGGACCTGGCTCCAGGTTGGCTGCTGTGCAAGGGTTCCATGCACCCCCACTTACTCCCCTCTGGATAAATCTCAAGCTCCATTGCTCCATGACAGTGGCGCAGTGACAAGAACACAGGCACTTGCTGCATCACAGCAGAACGTCTTGGCCAAAGGAACACTCACTGCTATTTACCCTGGAGTGCCAGCCCTGGGCTGCAGGCTCTGGAGAAGATTTCTGCAGCAGAATCTCACCGAGTGCCCAACTGCTTAGGAATCACTGTAGCCAGCACCCGGGAGGCAGCAGGAGCCCTGCATCTACAGCCTTTCCAACATTCTGCATGCGCGCCAAGTCACTTCAATCGTGTCCCTCTCTTTGCGACCCTGTGGACTGTAGCCCACCAGGCTCCTCTGTCCATGGGACTTTCCAGGCAACAATACTGGAGTGGGTTGTCATGCCCTGCTCCAGGGCATCTTCCCAACCCAGGATCGAACCCACGTCTCTTATATCTCCTGTGTTGGCAGGCAGGGTCTTTACCACTAGCGCCACCTGGGAAGCCCTACATTATGCATCTGAGTTCAATTCACTTCACTCGATTCTGGGGAAAAGCATACAAGATTCCCCTTTTTTGAGAAATAGTTAAATACCCTTCAGGAAAATTCTTCAGGCTCCTTTAAAGGTTCCACAGGCTAGAGCACAGTAGCAAATACAGCTCTTTTGGAAAACACAGCTACAAATGAGACAGCCGTGAACAGTCCCAACAAACACTGGTTTGTCCAGGGAAAAATTTCAGAAGAGATCAACATCCTATCAGAGTAGCTGCTAAAGGCATCTCCAAAGCACAGTGAGCATTGCTTCCCTGGTGGTCCATAGCTAAGACTCCATGCTCCCAATGCAGGGAGCCTGGGTTCGATCCCTGGTCGGGGAACTAGATGCTGTATGACACAAGACTTCACATGCTGCAACTAAAGATCCTGCATCCGCAACAAAGATTGAAGGTCCACGTGTCACAACTAAGACCTGGTACTGCCAAAAAAAAAAAAAAATCTTTTTTTTTAAAAGCACAGCCATCAAATTAAGCAATAAGAATAATGAGACCTGAGAGCCTGGCCAACAGCCCGGATTCCAAGGCTTCACTGTCCAGCCCAGCAGGAGGACCCCAGGATAACCCTCCTCTGTCTCCACTGCATTCCCAGAACCCAATACGGATGTCCTCGTGGCATCCCTCAACTAGACACCAAAACTTCGCAGCTCACAGTCCTCAGTGCAAGCCATGGTCTTGTTTGGTTTGCACAGTAGTTCATAAAAGTTTGAATTAATTTCCAACATTTAAAAATTGTGATATTTTACAGGCAAATCCTGATTTCAGGTTTCCCTTGAAAAATCAGAATTTCTGACAATACTGGGCCTGGATCTGTCTAATTGGCAGGAGCCAGGGAATAGTGGCCCTCTTTGATGGGGTACACATTTGCCAGTTCTCCACAGTCATCAAACGTCCTTCAGAGGGGGCACCATGGAGGCCCTGCCCGGGACCCCGAGGAACACAACCGAACATGGACAGCCACTGGCCTCCTTTGCGGTCGTCCCACCTCTCAGAATAACCATCATCCAGACACTTTCCCTCTTGTAGCCATAGGTTCACTCCCCTTTAGATCCTCCAAAGCCTGAGACTTACCATCTATAATCGAACAGCAGCATCAGTTAATAAGACAAACAACTCCAGAGTCTTGGAAACCATTTAGAAAATAATTTAAACTGAAGAAGAATCACTTTGGCCAAAATGAGAACTGTCACGCCCAGGGCCCAAGGCAACAGTGAGAGCATGCCTTATATGCCCATTTCACAGATTGTGGCAACTAAGGTCACAGTCCTATTTCCCCAAACTGCATTCCTCTTAAATTCCAGGATGAGTGGCCCATCAATGAGGGCAGAGGGGAGCGAGGCTTCATCAATGTGCTAAATGTTGAAGGAAAAAAAGTTCTGATTGGCTGATGCAGGAATTGGGATTCTGGGCAGAGCTTTACAAAAGGATAATGTATCTTTAAGCCTAGGTGCCCTTCAGGGAATGTATTGGATAAATGTCTTCTGAAAAGCCTGTAAATATTCCATCGCCTCACTGTCATTACTACCATGAAATGATAATGAAGCATGAAAGAAATATAATTCCATATTCAGATGACAGCATTAGCCTCCATAAGCAAACTGAAATATTTATTAGTAAAATGTTCAGTATCTACGCCTGTAATCTAAAAAAAGGACAAAAATGTTTTATAATAAAAAAGAGATTGAATGCAGAGGTAAAATCTGGTTGGCTGATTTTATTGCTTATTATTAAATCCTGGCAAAACAATTATTTTTTTCTTTTCATTAGTAAGACACCCAAATTAAAACTATGCCCTCCGGCTGCAAGGTTTACAGTAGTGATTAAAACCAAGGAATTGTGATGCATGGGGCTTTTGACAATGGCATAATCAAATTCATTCATATTGTTCAATCTTTCACTGACAAATATTTTTACAGTGAAATATACCAAACAAAGAATCACATACAACAACTATCAATACAGAGAAATTAGGAAACCTTGTTATTATTTAAATAGTGAAGTGATACAACGTTGCTATAATCTTGAATACAAACATTAGAGTGTAGTTAATTAGGGTAATTATTGCCTAAATTGTGCTTAATTGTCTTATACTGAATAGGATGTGTGAATGAAGCCTTTTGAGCTTTTTACA
The DNA here is from genome assembly GCF_027580195.1 of Bos mutus. Lineage (NCBI taxonomy): Eukaryota > Metazoa > Chordata > Mammalia > Artiodactyla > Bovidae > Bos > Bos mutus. The sequence continues at coordinate 19,898,922 of NC_091634.1, read as the reverse complement.
ATACGTTAAGTGCCGCCAAACTCTTTAGTTATAATTTGATAAGTTTTGATGGTGTTTCCTGTAAGTCAAGAAATACATCTGAATACAAGCTGGGAGATAAGCATGAGCCACAGGCCTTGACCTCTGTTTCACCTTATCGAAAAAGAGGCATAAGAGAGTCATTTAGTAGCCCAGCATCACAGAATGTTCCGGAGCTGGCGCACATTCCTTTAAGGAAAGGGGAAAGAAAAAAATCAGGGTCTTTGAAGTGAATGAAAAATTAGAAATTCAAGTGACCACGATCAATTCTGAAACACTGCACAAAATTAATTACAGTTTTGCATCAGAAGCAAGAATGTAGATTTCAGACAGTCGGTGTCATTTATCTCGAGCCGCACAATATACAAGGCGATTAAAAAGCCAAATCTGTCCCCACCTCCCAAGTCTAAGGCCTCTCGGAGGCTGTGAAGTACAAATGATTAACTCCAAATTATGCAAGGGACTGTGCGGCCGCTTCAGCTTGAATGGAGTGTGTGGCAAGTCGCAGGAGCTGGAAAGGGACAGATTTTGCAGCTCTTTATCAAAATCCAGTCTGGCCAACACTGATGGAATCCAGATAAATTGCACAGAGATCTGACAGTGGCTGCAGAAAGCTTGCTCGGCAAAATCCAAATGTCTAATTTCTATCTGTTTCTAATTGTTAGCTTTAAATTTGCATTTTTCTACAATTGGTTTAAAGGATTTATTCTGTTCCATAGGCTACTCTGTCTGACCAAACTGCTTCCCATTTCACATTGCAGAACTCTGTCTTGGTTGAGGGCGGGGCAGGGGTGGAAATTTGGCTTGGCAATCACCTTTCACAAGAAAGCTCAGTGTCCAAAATACATCTTGACTGGAGAGGTCCTCTGCCCTCTCTGACCCTCAGGACTAGCCCAAGGAGCCATCAGCATTCAGGAGGCACCCAGATGCCCCAAGCCTTTGTCCCCAGAGGAAATCCAATGAGTGAACCTCCCACAAAGAAACCCAGCACCCTCCTTCTTTCCTCTGGGCCCCCCGCTCTCATTAGCCTCCCCCACTTGGGAAAGGCAGGACGGACATGTGTTCAAAATACATCTTATTCTGTTGTCAAAACTAACTCAGTATTAGAAAAGCTGACAGATTTTCCCCGACTCCAAGAAGCCACACATGGTGTTTCACACACACCCGCACACTCACGCACAAGCTGCGTGTCTGCCTCATTTAACCCTGCATTCGTAACCGACTTATTAACACGAGACATTGCCAAGTGAAAAACTGCCATTTTAAGATTTGTAAATTGAGCCTCACCTAACGAACTCTTAGACTCTGAGCAGTTGGCTCTGGATCCTCGTGAAACCCCAGCTGCCCTCCACCAGCTGCACCTTAATAAGCTCTACTCGACTTAACCCAGGTCCTCCTCAAAATGCATCTGCTGAATCCCCTCAAACCTGCCCCCAGGGGTTTTGTGAACACACATCTGGAGACATCACACCACAGAAGCATCTCTTCACCCCACCCTTTCATCCAAGGAAGCCTGTCTGTGTATCCCGATGTTCTTGAATACAAATGGTCACTGAGCCCAGAGAGGTCACACAGTGGAGAAGAAGGTAAGGTATGAGAAAAGACCGTTTCCCATTTCCCCCTTCCGGCAAAGACACAGAAACAGAGAGTTCTTCATTTCCTGTCAGAAAAATAACAATGTAAGCACAATATTAACAGTGACCTGCCAGCTGCCAGGGATCCTAGAGAGGGGCTCAGACTGTGGCTAACTTGAAACACTCTGCCTCTGCAGAGGCAGCTGCACCTCTGCTCAAACGGATGTGGCCTGCAGACAAGCTGCTCCCTGTGGCCAGATAGTCCAAACTTTTTTATGGAATCTGGACTGTTTCAGAGAATTTCTTCATTTTTTTCATGTTGATTCACATTTCTAAAGTAAATAAAAGAACCATTCTTCTAGCTGAATATAAGCTCTTCTGATGGCCAGATCCAGCTCTCGGCCCCCAGCTTGAGACTTCAGGCCCACGCCTCTGATGGATATATGTGTTTTCATTATAGAATGGTTGTAAAAAAAAAGATTCTAAAGGGCGGATCACCCTCTTGATCCCCTGTGATGGAAAGATGTTATAACCGAAGTCACTAAATTCCTTCCTGTGTTGTACTGACCACTCCCCAACAGCCCCACCCTGCAGTGACCACTCGTGCTCACAAGCCTGGACTACGTGTGGGCTTTGGCCCAGCTCAAGTGATGTTCAGGTTCTAGAACCAGCCTTGACTCACCTTTTCTTTTTTTTTCCAGTGCTTGAACTTTTAGAGACATTAAATAAATGCCCAAAAGCACAAGCCCAAGACTTGTACTCAACTGCGCTGGCCTGGCCACTGTGATTCTTGCTGCTCGAGGCTGGGCCCTTCCCTACTGGGCGCAAACGTAGGCTTCCTCCCCTCTGCTCTCACTGCTGGGCTGTGTTCCTTCTCTAGGTGGACTTTCCCATGACCCCAGCGGCACCTCTTAGAGAAAGAAAGATGTGTTCAGGCACTGCAGGGTGCCCTCAGGCTGCCCCTGCTGCTGCCTATCAGTAACCCTCGTAGAGTGAGGAGGAGGTAAAAAAGACATGATGCTGGGTCCCCAGCCGAATGCCTCGCTGAAAACACTCGGCTCCCACACCCTGGCTTCTTCCTGTCCCGGCTCTCCTGACTGTCGAGGCCACGACAGTGACCACATGAACCCATGAGCCTCTGGATAACACCTTGCTCTTGCACTGAGTTATTTATGCTCCACTCTGTGGCTGAGGGGGTGTGGCCTGAACGTAGATTCAGAAGCTCACGGATACTGTAGCACCCGGCAAGCCACGTGAGCTAAGAGCTTCTGCTGTCGCATCCAGAGTTTACACCACCTGCCTTGCAGGTGCCGGAAGAATTAAATTTGCTGTTCAAAGATGTCAAATCATCATGTAAACACCATGAATGAGTCTCTTCTTTTTTTAGGATTACACAGCTATGGGGACAAGGTGCAGTGACTGGGTTCAGCCTTGAGTCACAAAACTTCCCTTCTAGGACACTGGCTCAGCACACCTTTGAAATGACATTGGTGGAAATATATTTTGCTAAGAAACACACTCTAATCATTTTAAGATGCATTTAGGAGGCCCTCAGTTCAGCTCAGTTCAATCATTCAGTTATGTCTGACTCTTTGCAGCCCCATGGACTGCAGAATGCCAGGCCTCCCTGTCCATTACCAACTCCCAGAGTTTACCCAAACCCATGTCCACTGAGTTGGTGATGCCACCCAACCATCTTATCCTCTGTCGTCCCCTTCTCCTCCGCCTTCAATCTTTCCCAGCATTAGGATCTTTTCAAATGAGTCAATTCTTCACATCAAGTAGTCAAAGTACTGGAGTTTCAGCTTCAACATCAGTCCTTCCAATGAACACTTAGGACTGATCTCCTTTAGGATGGATTGGTTGGATCTCCTTGCAGTCCAAGGGACTCTCAGGAGTCTTCTCCAACACCACAGTTCAAAAGCATCAGTTCTTCAGTGCTCAGCTTTCTTTATAGTCCAAGTCTCACACCCATACATGACTACTGGAAAAACCATAGCTTTGACTAGACAGACCTTTGTTGGCAAAGTAATGTCCCTGCTTTGTAATATGCTGTCTAGGTTGGTCATAACTTTCCTTCCAAGGAGTAAGCGTCTTTTAATTTCATGGCTGCAGTCACCATCTGCAGTGATTTTGGAGCCCCAAAAATAAAGTCTGCCACTGTTTTCCCATCTATTTGCCATGAAGTGATGGGACCCTTAGGAAGAACCTAAGAAAATAAGAGTGTATGATTCCTGCCCTCATGGAGTTTCTAATCTCTTTTCAGTGGAGAGATGGTGGTGGGATAAAATGGCCATGAAGTGCAGACACCTGAAATCAGGACCCCACCTCCAGCCCTGGCTGGGGCTGCTGTCCTTACTTTCCTTGCTCCAGGAAACAGCTTCCCAAAGGCTCACACTAGAACCGAAAAGGGAGAACTAGTATTTTTGATGCTTACGTTATGTTGTTTGAATATCCTGAAAGTAAACACTCGCCTTCCTAAAAACAGAGAGCAGGCAGGGGTCTTTTTTTGTCTCTGCACCCCAAACTGGCTAGATGGGGAAGGAATTCAGGGGGGTTGCTGCTCCAAGTTGAGTTCATCACCAGGACTTCTGTGCTAATCAAATGAGATGACATTTGAGACAGGGTCTTGTAAATGAGTCTAGTCTTATGAAATACTCCAGTATTGTCTTCATCTAAGGGATTATAGTTTATGACCTCAGAGTATTAAGGAGAACACAGAAAGGCTGGCTTTGATAATCTATGAATCATGGAGCTCAGGGTTTAACAATTTAGGAAATCTTTTTCTATAATGTCACAAGTTTGAGTGAGTTCTGGCAATATTTATCAATAACATTTTTTTCACTCTGCATCATGATTTAAGATGCAAGAATTTACTATGAAATTAACAGAATGTCTGTCTTGTCATTGATTACATGAAATTAGAACCACCAATATTCATGTTAATATCTCTGAATTACTCCAAGTAATTTGGGCTAGGATGCCACAAATTTTCTTGAACAACCAAATTCTCTTTGAGGCAGAAAAAGACAACAGGCCCTGGAGCAAAGACCAGGGCCTGGTTTACCTGCTGGAGCTTTACAATTTGCAGTTTTCTGAATCAGGGAGTGGACTTACAATGAGGAAATGAGGGATCAGAGAGGTGGAGTGACTTACAGAAAGAGTCACAGCAAGTTGGTGACATAAGACTAGAATATAGAGCTCACTTTCTGCTCCCCCGGGGTAGGGAAACCTCTCTAGGAACCCTTGAATATCCCAATGTTCACAGCGGGTTTTCTTAAACTTTGAAGAAGGGAAAGGTTAACCATCAGCCAGCCCAAGGGCAGTCCTTACCTGACTGCAATTCCTGAGTTCCCCATCTGCTTCACCCTATGGATGGGTGTTATCAGAGAAGAACTGCACATCAGAGGCACTCCAAATCATCTGCAGATCTGGAAAAGGGAAACCCACGTAGGGTATTCCCAAGGTCTTCAGGAAAACATGAGTGAAACAAATCTCAAATTATAGGAAAATCTTCCCAAGCATAGCTGTTGGGAGGGTATATGTGTGGTTGTCTCTGAAAATTTTCAGAAAAAGGGACACTTCATTTAAACGAGAGATGCACAAAGTTTGTGGTATATTTTTCATTGACTCTGTCCTTGGCAATGTATGTACCTTAGAGAGACTCTGACAATGGCAATGCAAATAAGATGATTTTCATTTCAAATTAGCTATTGGATACCTCACAATCCAAAGCTTTGTCTTCTAGCAGAATATCTACAGTCAAAAGTAATTGTGTCACGCTGTTAAATAAGAGCCCAAAATGTTTGATTAGAAAAGAGAATGATCCAGGTGTCATAGTGGGCCACTACTGATGATGAGTCAGGACTCTGAAGCAAAATGGAAAAAAGATGAACAGTAGAGTCAGAATTCCCCACTCTGCAGCTGACCTTGGACAGCCCTCTTCTGATGTCTCAGTTTTCTGAGCCATAACGTGAGAGTTACATGATACTGCTCCCATCTTTCTCACAACACTGGTTTGGAGGCTCAGAGAGAATGCAGAGGACAGCATTTGCAAAGTACACGAAGCTGCGCATGCACCAGGGTTTACTAAGATGCTGGCCCCGGGAACTGGCAAAGCTATGGACTTGATCCCCTTGAAATGATTTTTTAATAGATTTAAGAAGAAAATTAATACATATGCACAACGGAATATAACTCAGCCATAAAAAAGAAAGAATGCCATTTACAGCAGAGTGGATGGACCTAGAGATTGTTATACTGAGTGAAGTTAAGTCAGACACAGAAGGACAAGTATCATATGCTATTTTTTTATATGTGGAATCTAAAAATGATACAAATAAACTTATCTACAAAACAGAAATTGGGTCACAGATGTAGAAAACAATCTTATGGTTACTAGGAGGGAAGCGGGTAGGGATAATCTGGCCGACTAGGATTGACATATACACACTGCTATAGATAAAATAGGTGACTATAAAGACCTACTGTGCAGCACAGGGAACTTCACTCAATACTCTGTAATGACCTATATAGGGAAAGAATCGAAAAAAGAGTGCATATATATGTATAACTGATTCACTTTACTGTACATCAGAAAGTAATACATCGCAAGTCAACTATACTTCAGTAAAAAACAAAACAAAAAGAAGATGATTAAGAATATTCCCAACATGGAATATGTCCTTGTGTCGTTTCTTTTCCCCTTTAACACGGGCCCTTACACGAATAATGGTGGCGTCAGTAATAACATCTACCATTATTAGAGCGCTCACTCCAAGTCCAGACGTGGAGAGAGGTTACTTCTGCATGTCAGTGTACGTTAATGGGTTAGATCAGCGATGCAGCCAGTGGCAGAAGTGAGGAAAGCAGAGGACAACACTGTCTGGCTCCTGCCCCAAAGGACGAGAGCCCACGCAGAGCAGACTGCAGGCGCCCCAGCCAAGCGCCAGCCTACCAGACAGGCAAGTCAGGCCAGCCTAGGTCACCAGCGCCCCAATAACCTGTCAGCTCACTGCGGACGCACGAGGAAGCCCAGCAGGCCCAGGCCAACCAGGCTGGTCCAGACAGTACAGCTGCCCGGCAAGCCACAGAATGGCGGTTCCTTGCAGCCGCTGTTTTGAAGTGCTTTGTTATGCAGCTGAGACACCAATTAAATGACTTCATTGTTAAAGATGACGCGATGGAGGCCCAGAGCACTCTTCTTCCTCTCCCCTTTGCAGCCTAGGCCCATCTGATCCACCCTCTCTCAGCCTCCAAAGTGTCAGTTCCAAACTTAACACATCTCTGCCTCCCAGGAGAGCCTTACGTGGCTCTTCTGCATCGCATAGAACTGCCCCAACTCCTCCTCACCTGACAGTCCTGGGCCCCACCTTCCATCCACGCCTCTCCAGGTGAGTCCTCAGCTACCCATCGGTGGCTTTCCCAGGACACCCCAGCACCACCAGCACCAACTTGTGCTGTCTCAGGGGATCCAAGCTCCAGGGAGACCAAGGCAGCTGACCCTCTCATGGCCTGGCACCCCCCCCTTCCTCCCCCTCCACCTTGCCCTGCCCTCGCCGCTTCTGGTACTGTCACTCAGAGTCTGCCCTGTCCTTAAAGCTCTGTCCCCAGAGACTAGGGGCCTCTTCCTCACTTCGGGACATCCCCGCAGAGCCTGGGAGGGATCTCAGATTCCCTGGACGCTAATAAGACTTTGTTGTGGCTACTGCAGTTGCTGGTGGCGATGCTTACTAACCCTAACAGGTGTAACACAGGGAGGATTCCAAGTGTATGATGAAATGGAAAGAATCCCGGGTTCCAGTCACTCCCCTTTACTTGTTACCTGTGATCACGGGGCAGGCTACCCGAGAGCTGCGTCCAGTCTCCTCCTTTACGAAAGGAAGCAGGTGAATCTTGTCCAATCCACAGCGAAATTGTGAGTTGAAAGTAATGTAGGTCTGTTTATAACACAGTTCGCCTGACCAGCATGCTCCTTCCACTGAGTAACAGCAAGGCTGCAACCTTCACATCCCGGCTCCAGCCACTTCAAAGTCCAAACACAGAGAGCCCCCACGAAAGTTGTGCTGCGCATGCACAAGTGCCCTCCCCCACCTCCCCTTCCCGGGGAAAAGACCACCCCAGTCTCCTTGGCAAGACAAAGACATCATATCTCTCTGCTTCTTGGATTTTAGAAACTCTACAGGAGGCAGCCCCCAACATATTTTGCAAAAAGCCCTCTCCAGGCCCCAGGCAGGGAGTCTGGGGGAGTCCCGTCATTTTACCAAATTGCCCCATTTCACAGATCCCAACAGTCCTTAAAACCACAATCTCTGGTCCTTGGCAACATGCACAGTTCTAGTTCTAGTTCAGTCTCTCAGTCGTGTCCGACTCTTTGTGACCCCATGAATCGCAGCACACCAGGCCTCCCTGTCCATCACCAACTCCCAGAGTTCACTCAAACTCACGTACATCGAGTCAGTGATGCCATCCAGCCATCTCATCCTCTGTCGTCCCCTTCTCCTCCTGCTCCCCAAAGTAATCCTTAAAAACAAGGCCTACCCTAGACAGCCTGCCAGTCTGGCTGGGCACAGATGACAGCGGCATCTAGATGCTGTTGTTCAGTCGCCCAGTCCTGTCCGACTCTTTGGGACCCCACGGACTGCAGCATGCCAGGCCTCCCTGTCCCTCACCATCTCCCAGAGTTTGCCCAAGTTCATTTCCATTGCATCTGTGATGCCATCCAGCCATCTCATCCTCTGACGCCCTCTTCTCCTTCCGCCCTCAATCTTTCACAGCAACAGGGACTTTTCCAATGAGTCGGCTGTTCATATCAGACGACCAAAATACCTAGATATGGGGGTTTAAAAGCAGCACCCTCCACCCCCACCCTGTGTGTGCAGCCCCTGCCCCCAGCCTCCGTTCCCCAGGCGGCCCACCACACGCTTGTTGGGCACACAGGAGCTGCGAAGAGCCACTTTAGAGAAATGAAAATGCAATTGTCTGACCAATAAAAAGCATCCCTGTATGTAATCTCTGTAATAGATTTTTAAATTCTCGGTGCTGACACACTGTTATGTGTTCATGGTTATTATCTGTCCACTTCCAAACCTTAAGAGGTTAGATTGTTTAAAGATTTGTTAGCTATGAACTGCTTAAAGAAGGCAAACTAGAAAACTCCTGGCTAATTGAAAAATAGCATTTTATCAGATTCTTCTCTGATATGAGATTGTAATGGTCGTACTTAGAGTACTCTCAATACTTCAATAAGTGGTAAAATTAAAAAAAATAACATCTTCAGGGCTCTGCAGAAAATGTGGCCGTTACCAATTTATACTGCTTTTTTAACCATTATTTTCTTATATTTCCCACAATGCCTCAGATCAGAAGCAAACAGAAACTGAGTGATTACCCCAAAGTGTGCTAGATGAACTGGAAAAAGTCTATTCAAACAAAGCTCATTAGTTCTGATACCTCCAGGGCTATGACAAATTAAGCGGCTGGTGAGTGTGCTTGCAGACAAAAGGAATATGCCGAAGCGAGGGCTGAGCTAGGCACCGTGTCAATAAATTCCCCTGAAAAAGGTAAAAATTACAATTGGAGCTAAAATGGAATCCCTTTAAGGAACATGTACAAAATAGATCATCCCTTCTTTCTTAAGTACATTTGTGAACCCGCCTGTGATGAATTATTGCAGCCGGGGAAGTGGCCACTCCGGAGGGGCTGCCGGGCCAGGTGTGCACGTGAGCTCGTTCCAGCGCATCCCTCCTCTCGCCTCCGCGAAGACTTGGCCCTGCCCAGAGGGAAGGGATTCCAAACTCAACAAGCAGAACGCGCGCTTTCGAAGCCAAAGAGCAGCGATCTGGCTTGCCTGCCTGGCTCCAAAAGGCCGCTGCCCCACTGCGAATGGTTCCTCGACCTTAAGATAACCTTGGGTTCCCAGCCAAAAGAGGAACAGCCATAGAACCACAGCTTTCCTTTTCCTGGTTTGCGAATTCACCGATGTGCGGAGTCTTAGAAAATTCTAAAATGTCCATTGTTCTTGCAACGAATCCAACTTCTAGGAGCTCTAATAATTATTCGCTGGGTAATTGAATGAAGGATGAGCAAGCCAGGCCTTCAGGTAGGGCCACCTGATGAGGAACTGGGTCCCTGGGCTTCTGGCACACCTACATGGTGGCCACGCATGTCCTTTCAGCTACGGCGCTTGTGGGAGCCTCGCGTCGAGTTTTGACCTCATTGGCAGTATTCCTGTGCCACGGAGAATCATAGTTTAACGGTATTTCCCAGATCAACAGAGTAGGGGAAACCCTCAGAGAGCACCCAGTCTCCAGGAGAGGGACTTTCCTGGCAGTCCAGTGGTTAAGACTCCACACTTCCACTGCAGAGGGCACAGGTTTGATCCCTGGTCAGGGAACTAAGATCTTGCATGCCATGTGGCCGAAACAAACAAACAAACAACAACAAAACTAGAAAATCCAGAGTCCGATTATACCCACAAGTTCTTAGCCCCATGCAGTGCTGCTTTTCTTTTTTATTTGAAATACTTGCCACATAAAAATTCAGAGATTTCTCACAATTGTTCAGACTCCCAGCTGCTTTGGAAACCTGAACGATCTGGCCAAACCGAGCCCGTATTTCCTCATGGCGCATATGACCAGGATGCAGTTACAGTTGCCCGTTTAACAGGGATGCCCATCTCAATGTGCTGGCCCCTCCCAGCCCCCTGCGTCCACATAGTTTACCAACCTGGCCCCTGAGGGCATCTGAGTTCACAGCCTCGGGTGTAATCAATCATCAGTCTAGTAGATAAAGACAAAATGAGACCCAGAAACTGGGGGTGGTTTCAGGCCAAGAGAGTGCCCGTGGCAGTGTCAGGATTAGATGCCAAGACTGAGTATTCTGAGGGCCAGTTTCACTGGCAATATCCATCCTCCTCTGCCAAGCAGAATGACTGCTTCCCTCTTCTGTTTTGACTTCTGTACCTTGTTCATCTCTCTCGGTGTTCTATCCAGCCAGCGGTGCAGGCAGGCGCCAGACTTTGGGCTGTATGTTCTCATGCAATCGCCTGTGTGCTCTCTCTACCACTAAACCTGGAGCCTTTCGAGAGCAGGGGGACTGTGGTAATCATCTCCATCTTCAGTGCCTGGTACACAGGGGGTCCTCAGCACAATCTCTGTTTCCCTCTCATCAGACAGTCTCATGGCATCCTTCAGGCTCTGGGTCCCAGATCTCGAGGGATGTGTGTAGTAACTGGAGTGGGTCACCCACGACCACCGTGACACCAGTCTCTTCTTCAGTCCTTGACTCATCACCCGTCTCAAGCCCCTCTTCTGGTGCAGATGTCCACATTCTGGCTTTCCTTAGCTTTACTAAGGCTACTAAGAGAAGCAACTGGTGGCCCCCGAAGGTTCATTTCATCCACATAGGCAGGGAAATGACTTCCTTCTTTGTGATCCTTCTGCTTTATTTACAGTTTACTTATATTTTCAGAATCAAAGACATTGAGGGGCAGTTCTCAAGCTGGTAAATGCTCTCACCTGTATGTGGACTTGCCCTTGCATTCCTGCCTCACTGTGACATGGCTGTGGCTTGAAGGTTTGTGATCATGGAGACTGAGGACCAGAGGGGGAGCAGGGAGTAGGAGCTGTGGGCCCCAGTGTTGGGGGAAACACCACCCGGTGAAGTATGGACCCCTGGGCTCCTCCCACACCCTCTTCCCCTCACAGACAGCTCATTGCAACACATACAGTATCGTAGAGAAGCTAAAAACAAAGGCACAAACAAAAAAGAAGATGAAGAACAAAACTTGCTAAATAAGCAGCATCTTTTTATATGTGCGTGTATGCTCAGTCGCTTCAGCCGTGTCTAACTCCTTGCAACCCTATGGATGGTTACCCGCCAGGCTTCTCGATCCATGGAATTTCCCAGGCAAGAATACTAGAGTAGGTTGCCATGCCCTCCTCTAGGGGATCTTCTCAACCCAGGCATCAAACCCATGTCTCTTACGTCTCCTGCATTGGCAGGTGGGTTCTTTACCACTAGCACCACCTGGGAAACCCATCTTAGCATATAAAGAGACCAAAAAAAAGGGATGAAGACTGCGGATTTTACAATACAATTAGACCCCTCCTGTTGGTTTCTTTTTGTAAAAAAAAAAATCTATAATTTTTAACAAAAATTATATATTTTTAATAAAAACTTAATAAACTAAATAAAATTTTTTCAGAAATTGTTTTTTTACTTTTATCTTTCAAATGTTGGGGAAATGTTCATGTCTTTCAAATGAAATAGTGGGGAAAAACTAATAGTAATGTGCAGTCCAGATGTTCCCATCACCTAGTCAGAATTTGTCTAGGGGAGAGGAGAGAGTCAGAAGGGGCCACAGGACAGAACATGGGCCCCACGTGGGAATCTGAGCAGTATCTTGAGTGCTGCCTAACTCAGTCTTAGCACGATCCAATGGACTGCTCAATTTCCTGCAGCACCAACGGAAAGGATAGGACAGAGTCAGTCATGTGGGGCTGGAACTGGCAGGTGTCCATCAGCTCCTTCCAGTTCCCAGGGGCTCCAGAGCAGCTCTGGAAGGCCACCCATCTTTCCCAGGCACCAGGAAATAAGGTGCAATTAGCTGGGAGAGAAAGCTCGCAGCAGAGGAGAGCACCTGCAGCAGAGTGAGATGCTGGCAGGTGTGAGCACATCACGGACCAGTGAGAAATCGCTAGGCAGCAGCATCGAAAGCTGTCTGCATGCATACCACCCCCTCCATCCCAGGGATAAGTGACTTGACTGAGGAACTCCAAATTAGCTATTTCTCAAGAACCAATTAGATCGAAGTTCTACAATTGGCACAATGTTTACTGCAACATAAAGAAAGAGTATGTCCCCTCTTTGGTACCTCTGACTCAGGGGGCTGAGAACTTGTCCCCATCATCTACTGGTTCATCATCATGAACCAATAGATTCACGAACCAGTGTGCTTCCTGCTGCAACCACAAAGCATGTTGGAAGGCATCTCTTCTGGAGGAGACCCCGGGCCTGGGAGAAGGAGGAGAGCAGATCCAGATGCTACCTGATAACTGCCAGGAGAGCCAGGGTCCCTGTGGAGGGGAGGCACCAGAGGGCAGGGCAGCAGGGCCCTTGAGTCAAACAGGGAGACAGTGTCTTCAGCTGGCCTGCAGGTGAAGCAGAGAGACCCTAGCACTGAGGCCAGCCTTCAGGGCCTTGACGGGTGGCCAGGATGCTGGCCTGAGGGCTGGGCTGGTGGATAGCTCTCTGCCACCCACCAGGGAACCTGAATATCCCTCCTTCCCAGAAAGGCAGAGTCCACATGGAGGGCCCTGCTGAACTCTCTGTGGGCCAACCTCCTCCCTGCTGTGTGCCCAGGCTAGGAGCTGCCCCAGGGGAGGCCTGAGCAGAGCTCACCTGTGACAGGTTTGTCCTCCTGCTTCCACCCAGGGGCAGCCAGAGGAGACCCTGTGGGGACATCAGCCACCAGCAGAAAAGGCTGGAGTGGCATCCCGACCCACCCTGGCCTTCTGTCCCCAGGCCCTCCCCCAACCCCTTGCCAGCTCAGCTCCCCTTCTCTTTAGAGTTGAAGGACTTCCCTGGTGGCTCAGATGGTAAAGCATCTTGCTTACAATGCGGGAGACCTGGGTTCGATCCCTGGGTCGGGAAGATCCTCTGGAGAAGGAAATGGCAACCCACTCCAGTACTCTTGCCTGGAAAATCCCATGGACAGAGGAGCATGGTGGGCTACAATCCACTGGGTTGCAAAGTGACAGACACAACTGAGCGACTTCACTTTCTTTCTCCTCTGCTTCACTCTGCTCCTCCCCACCTCCCTGACCATCCCTTCCGGTCCCTACCTAAATGTCAGGTCAGGTTGCCCTGAGATTCCGACCTCCTCTGTCCCATCTCCCTTACTGGTGGCCTCGTGTCCAGACTCTATAGGAGCAGCTCCTCCACAGGTCTGGTTCCCGCCCCCACCTCTCTCCCAAACTCAGCCTCCCGTCCCTGTGGCCCACTGGGCATGCCCGCTCAGGGCTTCCACCCAGGCTCACAGCACCTGTTTCTGCAATCTCCCTTCCATGCGTTCCTCCAGAATATCATCCCCATTTTAGCATGACACCCTTCCAAAGCTGGCGAACAGGGGTGTCTTTGTAGGAAGGGCTCAGTGATCATACCAGCCCTCCTGGCCACCACATCCTGCTCATCCCTCCTTCTTCACATCCCTGCTTGAATAATGCCACTCCCTCCAGGAAGCCTGCCCTGACTACCAAGATGGGTGAGTCTCTCTACATACATTCTCTTCCTTCAAAATATTTATCAAGATTCTGATCAATAAATGATGTGTGTAATAATTAATCTCATACATCCCTTCTCCTGGTTAGATGGTAAATTTCACAGCAGCAGTGATGGGTGATCTCTTGCTTGCATGGTGCAATAAGCTCTCAGTAATGCTTGAATGAGAGAGGGTCAGGCTCATTAATTTATTCAGGTGTTTATAATGCTTGGCGAAAACTGACCACATGCAAATTGGAGTTTGTATTACGTGTCCTTATTTGTGGTAAATTTGTACCAACATCCCCTATTTAGGGAGAACTTCCCTGGTGGCTCAGACAGTAAAGCATCTGCCTGCAAATCGGGAGACTCAGGTTTGATCCCTGGGTTGGGAAGATCCTCTGGAGAAGGAAATGGCAACCCACTCCAGTACTCTTGCCTGGAAAATCCCATGGATGGAGGAGCCTGGTAGGCTATAGTCCATGGGGTCACAAAGAGTTGGACACAACTGAGTGACTTCATTTTTACTTTCACCTATTTAGGAATCTAGAAGGCTAGACATAAGGCCCACATTTTCTAGAAAGATGGCCCTGCCCCTCATCAAGAAACTCAGTTATGCCCTGCCAATCTCCACCCTCAAAAAGAAGGCTTCCTTGGGAGCAAACTTCTTAATCCAGTTTAAGCTTTTGTGCTCAAAGCAAACACTAGTGAATAGCCCAGCTGAGAAAGATTGAAGGCGGGAGGAGAAGGGGACGACAGAGGATGAGATGGTTGGATAGCATCACCGACTCAATGGACGTGAGTTTGAGTAGGCTCCAGGAGTTGGTGATAGACAGGGAAGCCTGGCATGCTGCAGTCCATGGAGTTGCAAAGAGTCGGACACGACTGGGTGACTGAACTGAACTGAGCATTCCTGAGCTTCAACATACTAGGGGGCTCCAGAAATATGGCAGACCTGCCCCAGTGCCCATCATCAGCCAAAGGCAGGCAGGGAAGTGGCAGGACCAGTCATAGAAGTCCAGGAATCCAGCCCTGGGAGTCCAGACATAGTTAGGAGTGAGCACTTCTTGAGAAGCTGTTTCAAGAAGCTTCTGATCAGCTTCTTCTCTGCACATGCGCCTGTCAGCACGGCAGTATCTTTGAAATGTGGAAACCTTTTTCATTGCTCCAGGAATAGATGCTTATTCTTAGTTAAACAATACAATTGAAAAAGACGCATGGACCCCAGTAATCATAGCAGCACTATTTACAATAGCCAAGACATGGAAGCAACCTAAATGTCCATCAACAGAGCATGGATAAAGAAGTTGTGGTATATACACACAAGGGAATATTACTTAGTCATAAAAAGGAACAAAATTGGGTTATTTGTAGTGATATGGATGAACCTAGAGTCTGTCAAACAGAGTGAAGAAAGTCAGAAAAAGAAAAACAAATATATTAACGCATATAGATAGAATCTAGAAAAATGTCACTGATTAATCTATTTGTAGGGCAGCTATAGAGACATTGGAGAAGGAAATGGAAAGCCATTCCAGTATTCTTGTCTAGAAAATTCCATGGACAGAGGATCCTGGCAAGTTCGTGGGATCACAAAGAGTCGGACAAACACAACAGAGACACAAACATAGAGAACAGATTTGTGAACACAGGTGGGGAAGAAAAGGGTAGGACGAACTGAGATAGTAGCTTTGGCATATATACACTGCCATGCAAAATAGATAACTAGCGGGAAGCTGCTGTACAGCGCAGGGAGCACAGCTCAGTGCTCGTGATGACCTAGAGGGCTAGGATGGGGGTGGGAAGGGAGGTTCCCAACGGAGGGGATATTGTGTATGTAGAGCTGACTCATGTTGTCAGAAGCTAACACAATATTATAAATATTATATAACACAATATTATAAAGCCATTATACTCCAGTTTTAAAAAACAATACATAAAAAATAAAATAGAAAGAAAATACACATCAGAGTGTATGAAATGAAACAAAATGAAACCACCACCCATAATTCCACCGTCCACCTAAACCAACACCCCTGTTGGCCTTTTGCTATGATCCTCAGATAGTGACATTTTGGGCTCCACGGAGCTCAATCCTTGAGCTTGTCTCCTCTTCTGGTACTCCCTCTAGCGCAGATGTGAGAGTTGGACCATAAAGAAGGCTGAGCATGGAAGAACTGATGCTTTTGAGTTGTGGTGCTGCAGAAGATTCTGGAGAGTCCCTTGGACTACAGGGAGATCAAAACATCATCAATCCTAAAGGAAATCAACTCTGAATGTTCATTGGAAGGACTGATGCTGACACTGAAGCTCCAATACTTTGGCCACCTGATGCGAAGAGCCTACTCATTGGAAAAGACTCTGATGCTGGACAAGACTGAAAGCCAAATAAGAAGTGGGCAGCAGAGGATGAGGTGGTTAGATAGCATCACTGACTCAGTGGGTGTGAATCTGAGCAAACTCCGGGAGACAGGGAAACCTCCGTTAAGAACAGGGAAACCTGGCATGCTGGAGTCCATGGGGTCACAAATGGTCAGATGTGACTTAGTGATTGAATGAAAACAACCAGCCTCTTGGCTTCAGATACCAGCATTCAACTCTCTGTGCAAGAGGAGACCTCAGGCCAGCCTCCGTCCCCAGCCCCAGCTCTGAGCTCCCACTGCCCGGTCGTGACCACTCAGATAGCTATCCCACATCTGAAAACATCCCTTCGAACCTCCACATACATGAGCAGGATCAGTACTTTGTCTGAATCCCAGCCCTCTCCAATCTTGTCATTATTTACAATTTTGATATTTGTTCAGCATAAGTTTTTTCATTAATTTTTATTTATTTCTTTTGAACACCACGTTCAGAATGATTTCACCCAATTGCCGAGTTTGTTGGCATTCCCTTAAATTTTGCTCCTGGGGTGACAACCTCACTTGCCTGACCCCCATGTTGATCACCACTGTGCAACCAGTGGCCAAGCCACAATACTTCACGTTTCCGACCTCTCCAGCCAGTTGCAGGCTTGTGGGAAATCCCTCACCTCTGGCTATGGGACTAGTGCGGTGAGAAGCTACCAAAGATATAAACGGAAGATGCGCAGTGGGAATGCAGGGCATACCACCAAGGGGACGAGCTGTGACCAGAGGGAAACAGGAGATGCAGGTGGCGGGCACCCAGATTTCCTCTTTGCTTTCACTCCCAACTACTCTGAGGCAGAGTTTCTGCGCTCAGCCCACCTGGAGAAGACCACGGAGCCAAGCAAAGCCACCTGCCGAGCCACCTGCCATGTCTGTCCCGTCACCATGCAGGCCCAGTCGTGGCTCCCCGTCCCTGCTTGCCTTCCTTATCCTGCCTCACACTCTCTGCCCAGCTTTCGCCTCCCGAATAAAGCACTGGCACTTTCATCCTTGCCTCAAGCTGTGTTTTCTAAATAGCTTGGGCTACAACAGGTCTGCTTCTGGATTTTATTTTGTTTTACCTTGATCTTTTGTGGCTATAAAATGTGCTTTAATATCTAGTACAAATTCTCCATCCCTCTTTTTTTCCCAAAAAATATCCTTGCCTATTATTAACCATTTAATCATCCAAATAAACTTTCCCAAAAGTTGAATTCTGAGGAAAAGAAAGGCCTTTCTATTTTTTTTTCAATCATCATATTTTTTTTTCTAAATCCAACACAAAAATTTATCAACAGCTTGGAAGTAAGCACAGTGCTGGGCTCTACGGAACCCCAAAGGAATTGTATTCTAACCAGGGCATAAAGGCTAGTAAACAAACCTAAACCCTCAGGGTAGAGGGTAGTGTCCCTGGTTTGCATGGAGCTAGACCCAGAAGTTACAGAACTGCCTGAAAGGAACAGGGGGGAGCCCTGGTTGAGGTTAGAGCCCTGGTCCCTATGACCCCCAAGTCCCCGGTCTGCACACTTGCCAGCCTGAAAGAGGGTTGACTGCAAAGCTAGTGAGCCTCAGGAATGTGGAGGAAAGTCAGGGAATGTTTCATGAAGAACATAAGGAAAATGAGGTAACATCCTTCCAAGGAAAGAGAACATCTGCTGAAGATTCCAAAAGCAATTGGAATCGGATTCCAGCAAGGACCTGGAGGCATCCAGACCCCAGTGGACAGGGCGTGCATACAGCAGGCACTCATAAGTGCTGGGGTGCACCGCTGGCGGCCATCCATGGCTTCCCATGCTAGGAGTGCACACTCCTACCCCCTGAGAATTTTGCTCTGCACTCCCTGCTGTGGCCCCAGAGTGGGGAGAGCCCTGAGCTTGTCCCACGCACTGTTTGGTGGCCTGTGTCTCCTGGCCAGAAGGTTCCAGAGAGAGAGAGTCCCAAGCCAGGACAGTGAAGCCCCACCCTTGTTTTGCAAGACTTTTTTCAGGTATCTTCAAATGTTCCGTTTTCTTGAGCCTCTCAAAAAAACAGAATTTGACATGAAAATAATAGCTTTTACTACACTAGTGGTCTGTGTGCTTCTTAAATATTCTGCAACTGAAATCCGCTCACGTGACCACAATATGTCATCCACCCAGTCCTGTGCACATCCAGACTCCTCAGGGGCACCACCTCTGAAAAATGCATGATGACCATCTCCCCTCTGGGTGGGGACCTCTCCCTGCGTGCTGAGCAGTTATCACCATACCCAGAGCATAGGAGCATCGTGGATCCCTTAGTGAGTGAAAGAATGAGTAAACTAGGGCAGGCTCTGAGCCCCTGGCGCCCTTTTGAGCCAGGTGCCAGGGAAAGTGCACATGAGGGAGCAGCTGCACAGGCAGGGGACGCGGTTAGGGAGCTGAAGTGGGGACCTTGGTGGAAGCACCCGCCTGTTCTCTCAATTCCTGCGCAGCTTCCCTGATAGCTCAGTTGGTAAAGAATCTGCCTGCAATATAGGAGACCCTGGTTCAATTCCTGGGTCAGGAAGATCCGCTAAAGAAGAGACAGGCAACCACTTCAGTATTCTTGGGCTTCCCTTGTGGCTCAGCAGTGGGAAACCTGGGTTCGATCCCCTGGTTGGGAAGATGCCTTGGAGAAGGGAAAGGCTACCCACTCCAGTATTCTGGCCTAGAGGATTCCATAGTCCATGGGGTCGCAAAGAGTCGGACACAACTGAGCGACTTTCACTTTCACAACCAGGGAACCAAGACAGCCCATACTGTCCAAGGATCAGTGCAAATGCCAACTTAGGGTGTGGGAGTGTGGGGGGAGGGGACATGTTCCTGAAACAGGGCTTTTAGAATCCTCTGGAAAATCTTGACTTGGATATTTCAGGGAGCTGGGCAGGAGGCTAGAGTGTGCCGAGTCTGCAGAGTAGTCTGATGTAACTGGAGCCCCTGACTGCACAGAATGGGGCCAAAGGGCAGGGGTAGGGAATCCAACAAGGAAAGCCGGAGCAGAAGAATGGATGAATGCTGGTGGAGGGCCAGGGGAGGCTCTGAAGATACTCTGAGTGCCCCCACGCTATCCCAAGAAAAAGGCTCAGAGAGGCACGTTCATCAGTCAAATGTTGGCGTGCACCACCGACAGGCCGGGCGCTGCTCTGGCCCTACAGTTGCAGCAACAGGCAAGAGGGATGAGATGCCTGCCCTCGTGGAGCTGACATTCTAACCAGAAGACAACACCTCCTGGATGTAAGAACTTTGAAGAAATGCCACAGCGGCGGTGTGACAGAGCCACAGTCGGCCCTCAGGAAATCAAGACCCAGGTGACGAATTAACATTTCGTGAGCAGAATGACAAACACCGAGGCTCAGATTTAAGGAACCAAAAGGTCAGTGACTGGAGGCCCCTGAGCAGCAGGGAAAGTGACCTGGGATCAAAGGTCAGGCTGGTCCAAATCACTGAGGACCATGGGGACTGTGATGAGAGGTAGGGGGTTACTCTAATGCAGTGTGAATCCATTGGCAGGGTGGTGGCAGGACCAGGTTTCTGTTCTAACAATCACTGCCTCTCCCATGTAGAATCACAGGGAGAAGGTGGCATCCACAAGCCAGGAAGAGCTCTCACCAAAACCCAGCCATCCTGGCACCCTGATCGCAGACTTCCAACCTCCACAACTGCAAGAAAAGTCATTTCTGTTGTTTAAGCCATTCAGCGTGCAGTATTTTGTTATGAGAACTCGGGTTGCTCTTTGCTCTTTGCACATGTAGCACTTTGCTCTTCCAGGGCATGCTGTGGAGTGCTGGGGATTGCAGGTGCTAAGTTGCTTCAGTCGTGTCCAACTCTTTGCGACCCAATGGACTGTAGCCCATCAGGCTCCTCTGTTCATGGGATTCTCCAGGCAAGATACTGGAGTGGGTTGCCATGCCCTCCTTCAGGGGATCCTCCTAATCCAGGGATCAAACCCATGTATTTTATGTCTCCTGCATTGGCAGCTGGGATCTTTACCACTAGCCCCACCTGGGAAGCCCTGTGGGTTGAAAGGAGTCCAATTTTCATAGAATGTCAAGCTCTTCAGAAGCTAACAGCCCACAATGCACGCCCCGTAGAGGGGACCGTCTCACCATTCCAGGCTCTAGTGCAGATTCGTTCATGTGTTTCGTTATAATTCCCATCATTAAGGGGGATCCAAAAGCTCCCGCGAACTTCTTTCCAAAACATAGAACAAAAAGTAAGAAAAAACACCTCCACCAAAGATCTCAGAGGAACGCCTAAGGGACCTCAGATTGTTCAGACGAGCTCAAGCAGGCAGTGTCAAAACTGTAACTCTTGCAACTTAGTCACAAGATCTGGCCTACATGCCAGGCCAATTGCTAGGATGTTGTTTTTGTCCTTTGCTCGGGAAGATCCCCTGGATAAGGAAATGGCAACCCACTCCAGTATTCTTGCCTGGAAAATTCCATGAACCGAGGAGCCTGGTAGGCTACAGTCCATGGGGTTGCAAAGAGTCGGACACAACTGAGCAACTTCACTTTCTTCCACTTTCTATGGCAGTCTGCCACCATTCGTACCAGTGTGTATAAGGCACAGGAATAAAAGATGAAAGTCAAAACACCCACACAGAAGAGCAAATCTGCCTCGGCATTTAGACTCTAAAAGGTGGTCCTACATCACCTTTACAGCCGTTTTTTCCAGGACTCAGGCATCTTGTCCACATGCTCAGTTCAGTTGCTCAGTCATGTCTGACTCTTTGTGACCCCGTGGACTGCAGCATGCAGTCCTATCCATGAACTGTCCAACTCCCAAAACTTGCGCAAACTCATGTCCATTGAGTCGGTAATGCCATCCAACCATCTCATCCTCTGTCATCCCCTTCTCCTCCTACCTTCAATCTTTCCCAGTTCTTTCCTTGGAAGAACTTTTCCAGGGAGTCCATTTTTCATATTAGGTGGCCAAAGTATTGGAGCTTCAGCTTCAGCATCAGTCCTTCCAATGAATATTCAGGACTGATTTCCTTTAGGATGGACTGGCTGGATCTCCTCCCTGTCCAAGGAACTCTCAAGAGTCTTCTCCAACACCACACTTTCAAAGCATCAATTCTGTGGTGGCTCAGCTTTCTTTATGGTCCAACTCTCATATCCATACATGACTACTGGAAAAACCATAGCTTTGACTAGATGGACCTTTGTTAGCAAAGTAGTGTCTCTGCTTTTTAATATTCTGTCTAGGTTGGTCATAGCTTTTCTTCCAAAGAGCAAGCATCTTTTAATTTCATGGCTGCAGTCACCATCTGCAATGATTTTGGAGCCCAAGAAAATAAAGACTCTCACTGTTTTCATTGTTTCCCCGTCTATTTGCCATGAAGTGATGGAACTGTATGCCATGATCTTTGTTTTTTGAATATTGAGCTTTAAGCCAGCTTTTTCACTCTCCTCTTTCACTTTATTCACGAGGCTTTTAGTTCCTCTTCATTTTCTGCCATAAGGGTGATGTCATCTGCATATCTGAGGTTACTGATATTTCTCCCGGCAATCTTGATTTCAGCTTGTGCTTCATCCAGCCCGACATTTTGCATGATGTACTCTGCATTTAAGTTAAGTAAGCAGGGGCATGAAATACAGCCTTGATGTACTCCTTTCCCAATTTGGAACCAGTCTGTAGTTCCATGTCTGGTTCTAATTGTTGCTTCTTGACCTGCATACAGATTTCTCAGGAGGCAGGTCAGGTGATCTGGTATTCCCATCTCTTGAAAAATTTTCCACAGGTTGTCGTGATCCACACAAAGGCTTTTGTATAGTCAATAAAGCAGAAGTAGATGTTTTTCTGGAACTCTTGCTTTTTTAATGATTCAACAGATATTGGCAATTTGAGCTCTGACTCCTCTGCCTTTTCTAAATCCACCTTGAACATCTGGAAGCTCATGTACTGTTGAAGCCTGGCTTGGAGAATTTTGAGCATTACCTTGCTAGTGTGTGAGATGAGTGCAATTGTATGGTAGTTTGAACATTCTTTGGCATTGCCTTTCTTTGGGACTGCAATGAAAACTGACCTTTTCCAGTCCTGTGGCCACTGCTGAGTTTTCCAAATTTGCTGGCATATTGAGGGCAGCACTTTCACAGCATCATCTTTTAGGATTTGAAATAGCTCAACTGGAATTCCATCCAGTTGCTCACCATTTCGCCCATATGCTCACCCAGGACCATATATCAGACCCAAGCAGCAAGATACAGAGTTTCACTGCTTGCTGCTTGGGTCTGATATGTTGTCCCAAATGAGCATGTGGACAAGATGACCAAGGAAAGAGGGTTGACCAGCTGTCCCCAGGAGGCATCTCCACTTGCATTTCCCTTCCCTTCTGCATCCTTGCCAGCTCTTGAGGGTGAGAATCACCATTGACTCAGAGGCTGCATTGCCTTTGAGGAGCCTCAAGTTGTGAGAAGGACAGATGAAAAGATGAAACACACCTAAATAAAGAAGCAAGAAGTCTGGAGACCCAGAAGAAGCAAAGACCTGGGGGGAAACACAGGAAAGCCTCATGGGATAGTTTGTACCCTGGATATGGAAGATCAGTATGGGTTTCTGCAGGCAGAGAATTTCCCTCTGTCCCTTTCCTCTGCCCTCTTCCTTCCTTCACTGTCTGGATGCCTCCAGGTCTGCCTGATGGACAGTGGCCGTGACCTTCTCAATAACTTTCTCCATGTTCAAAGGTGTCGGTGCCAGGCTCTCCCCACCAGGCACACCCAAAGCCCTGGATGCCCCTCCCTACATATAAGACTGTGATCAGTCCCTTCGCTGTTCCAGAAGCCAGGCCTCCCTCCTGCCCCCTGATACTTCAGCAGTTTCACACAATTACAGCACCACCCTCATCCCCACTGTGGCCCTGGACCCCGGGTACCAGTGCCCATGTAGGCCACCACGAGGAGACACAGCAGAGAAAGGGAATGTGGAGAGTCCAGGCTGCCCCTATTGTCGAAAGGAAGGCGCATCCCTGGGTAGGGCAGGTGGATGGAGGCAGGCATAGCTGACATTTATACAGAGGGTTCTGAATTCCAGGGCTTCATTGTCTCAAAGCCTTAGAAGAACTCCATGAGACAGGCGCTTTTTTTTCCCATTTTACCAGGAGGAAATCTCAGCTCAGAGGGACCACATGAATTCCCAAAGAGGTCACACAGTGACCACATGTCTGAATCTATATCTGACTCTAGGCGCCATGCGGTTTCAGGGCACACAGTGAGGAAGAGAGGCTGGTTGGGCTCATTCATTCAGCACATTTGCACTGAGCATCCCCTCCTTGCTGGGGGAGCTGGGGAACAGACATGTCTCATCCTTGCCACACCCCCAGGAGTTGGGGTGAGCAGCAGGCGCTGCAGGAGGACAAGATTTCAGCAAGGAGACCAGCAGCTGCAGAGACCACAGTCTCCAAAAGTGGCCCCTGTCACCAACTTCGCATAAGGTGGAAGATCCTCGTGTGGGCTGCAGAAAACCCCAGATCCATCTCTGTTGACCTTGGGCAAGTGCTGGGCTGCTTTGCTCCTCTGCAAGGTGAGGAGAGTAAGGTTCCCTCTCTCCTGGGGGTGGCAGGGGGACCGGCCTCATTAACAGAGACATGAGCAAGCCCAGCAGTTGGCAGAGCTGCTCACATCCCTGGTAGTTCAACATCAGCCACTGCTGTGATGGGAAGAGCCATTTTGATGTGGCTGCTGTCACGATGGTGACCTCGTGTACATACGCTGTGCTGCGTGTGCCTGTGACAATGATGTCACAGGGCTGCCCACGCTGGGAAGGTGGAAGACACGCAGGAAGCATCCATCCTGGGGCTGCTGGAGCTTCCCTGATGGTCCAGAGGTTAAGAATCCACCTTCCAACACAGGGGACACAGGTTCAATTCCTGCTTGGGGAACTAAGATCACACATGACTCAGGGCAGCTGGAGAAGCCTGCGCACCACAACCAAGAACCCGCACAGCCAAAATTTAATAAATACAATCGTCCAATCCCTGACAACATACCTATTAAAAAAGGGCCGCTGCAGCCTCTTCTACAGGCACATCCTCACATCCAGACCATGCCTACCCATTCTGGATTTTACACCCTGATCACACCTCTGACTCCGGGTCCACACCCAAGTAGGGTGATCAACCAATCTGGTGTGCATGAAACTGAGGTGTTTCTAAGATGTAGACACTCAGGAGTAAAACCCAGAAAGTCCTAGGCAAACTGGTTCCAGTTTGCCAAAGTTCAAGGGCCCTAGAGACCAGAAGCCCATGGTCTGAAGCCCGGGGCCTCCAGGACGGAGTGGAGCCATCTTGCCCTGCCAGCCTCCACTCTTTCCTGCTGGCCGGGCAGTGATATCCCCCAGCAGGGCCGAGTGTGCTCTGCGGAGCTTTTTGGGTTCACAGTGTTTCTCAGCCTTCCTCAGGAGCCCTTTCTTGCTGGAGATTTCCTCAACCTGTCAGACACCTCACTACCCAGGTGGCCTCCGCTCAGAGCCATGGAAGCAGGCAGGTATGGACAGTTATCTCTTGCAGGTTCTGACTTATGGAGGGACACTGACCCCAGAAGAGAGGCCAGCAGGTGGGTGATGCCACAGCTCATGGGTCTGCAGGAGAGACCTGGGGAAGCTCTGGGCCTGCTCAGACACTTTTGTGCTCTTGGAAACCCAAGTCTTGACCACAGACAAAGGGCGTGGTCAAGTAGGGTGTCCAGACACCCAAGTAGGGTGTCTGGATGGGACACCAGAGTGTCAGAGTCAAGCTCAGAGTCTGGATGGGAAGGTCCTAGCCCCACATGACCGGCATCTTCAGACCAAGGCCCGACCTTCCCCAGCAGACCGCCTGTCACCTCCTAAATCCACTTGACTTTCGGACGAAATGGCTTTCCTCAGCCTACTTCTCCATATGGCAGCCTCTCTCTGAGAATCGGGAAGGACTCTCCAGAGGAAATGACCTAAAAGATCCAGAGAATTTCTCCTCAGGGAGATGGGGGACCCCTCCAGAGTGTAACTCCATTTTCCAGCAAAGGACCCCAAGGTGCATCACTGGTAACACAGCAGCTCAGTGACTTAAGCCTGTTTTTAGATGATGGTCATACCCCCGAGACTGTCCCTCCCAACAGAAGGCCACGAGTGGGCCCAGAATGCAGGGACATCTCTGAGACAGGCAGTCACGTTGCATAACCCAGTCACAGAAAAGCCCAGCAAAGGGACCCTCTGTACCTGGTATGGCTAAACTCCAGCCCACCCCACAGTCAGTAGGCTTTCTGGAAAGCAGTGGCCCTGGGCTACATGCAAAGCAACATTTAACCTGGTGTTGCTGAAGGCTGCGTCTTCCCACCACTGCATACATCACCCTTTATTGAATTCAACTGGGCCCCAACCTACCGGATGGCCAATTAACAAGGTAGTGTTGGAAAGGCGGGTCACTTCTTTAGTTGGACATTGTGGCAGCCCCGCTGTCCTCTGCTTTCATCATCTTCCCATTTCTACAAAAACTTTGTTCTCACCTCGCCAGAATGCCAAGACAGGCCAACATCTGCTAGGCAGCAGAGACGGTTCCTATAGAATGGCCTGAGGGACAGAAGGAGGTTGTTTGAGGCACAGGCTTCTCTCCAGAGACGAAGGACGAGAAGGAGCTATAAGCAAGAGGTTCCTGGGCCTTGACTATGCCTCTTGACTCTTGGGCCGAGGGATGTGCTATGGGACATAGGTCCTGAACAAGGCAACCACAGTGGCCAGCTCAGCTGACCTCCCTCCGTGGAGGTCACTCAGAAAACATGCCTGCCTTCCAGCCTCCTCACAGCCAGGGAGGCAGGCCCTGGGCAGAGTGTGAGCTGGATCCCAGGAAGGGGCTGCTGTGTGGAGCTGAGGGTTTATCTGTTTTGAAGCATCCAGGAGTGACCTGTTAGAAGCTGCTCCATCTGTCAATTACAGGCACAGGCTTTCCATAGGAGAGGAACACAGTGTAGAGAGCGTGATTTTCAAAAAGAAGATTGTAATGATGCAGATTCATGTTTCAGCAAGTAGGGGCTGAGAGCAGTTGGCAAAAGCTCTGTCCACATGTCCTCAGATGCCTCTCTTTTTGTCCCTTCTCGCTGTGCCCCTCACTCTGCTCTCAATGAGCAGTTGGAAATACCCAGGCCAATAACCTGATCACCAGCATAAATCAAGCACTTTCTCAGTGTGCAAGGAAAGGGTGGGAACAGACAGTGTGAACATTTCCTCCCCATCTATGCTTCTGCATCCCCCGACACTGAGCCATTTTCCATCAGCAAAGCTCTACGGGAAACTTCTAAATGAGAAGAAAAGAGGTAAAGTGCCTACAGGACCCAGGAAGTCCACCCAAACGAGTGATGCCAGCCAGGTGTAGGAAGTACTATAGTGCAAACCCAACTCAATGGGGACCACCCCTCACTGCAGGGATGGGAGAGGGTGCAGAGCCTTAGAGACCATGACAACCTGCAGAGCATGGCCTCGCCTGAAGCAGCCTGCTCAGCACCCTGATCATGATCATGTGGGAATCTCCGGATTGCTTTCAAGAGAAGCCAGAAATCTGGGGGTTTATATACAGACTTCTGATTTTTAAAGGTTGGCACCTAATTCAGGTTTTGGTAAAGCAAAGCACACGGGGAAAGAAGGAAAGAAAGAAAGGGAAAAAAGAGAAGGAAAGAGAGAGAAAGAAAGAAAGAAAGGAAAGAAGGGAGGGAGGGAAAGAAAGGCAGAGAGAAAGAGAGAGGGAGAGAGAGAGAGAAAGAAAGAAAAGGAAGGAGAGAGAGAAAGAGAGGGAGGGAAAGAAAGGGAGAGAGGAAGAAGGAGAGGGAAGGAGAGAGAGAAAGGAAGGAAGCAAAGAATAATGAAGGAAGAAACTGAAGACAGCAACCTGAAACTTCAACCTGAAGACAGCACCTGGGGCATCTGATGGCAACGTCTGTACTCCCCCATGGAAATCCAACCAGTAAAGGATCCTGGGCTGAAACCTCACTGCAGGCTCTGACTCAGGGATCTGCCCTCCTGGGTATTGGCCTGCCCAGCCCCCACCTCTGGTCTATGTGTGATGCTAGGACTTGATCTTGGAGAACGAGAGGGAAACCAGGGAGAGAGGGCCTTGTCCAGCTCAGACACCTCACTGCTGGCACACTCAATGCAGTGACCTCTGTGGGTGGTGAGGGGGGCGGGGCGGGGGGGAACCCACCCACAGCAGGAGCAGGAGGAAGGTGTGAGTTCCCTGCTCCACAGCCACGCTGTCACCCTGATTGAAAAAGGCTATTTGAACGAATTAAATTCCACAAAAAAGTTCTGTTTCCCTTCAAGGCAGCACCTATTTCCAAGTGTCTGTGATTGACATGACTCTTAATGTGCATTTTTAAATGAGACCATTTTGTGTGCAAATATTGCAGGAAAAAGAATTCCTTGGTCCAATGATCCTGAGGCTCCTCTCCTGGTGAGACGCTCAGAGATGAAATTGCCCTTGAGTGTTATCCTATTCTTCTATTATTTTTATCTTAGGTTCCAGACCACAAATGAGACACATTAGGAAAATAAGATTCTGTGGCCACTTATGGAAGCCTGTGGAAGGTGCTTCCATCCTCATTGATCCAGTGTCCCTTCCCCAGGCCCCATCAAACTGACCTGACCACAGCTAAGGTAGGAGAGGACCAGTTCTGTCACCAGGGGACCCCAGGCTCCAACTTTGGGTCTCTTCACTCAAGCTATAGAACAGAGCCTGCCACCTATGCAATGCTTGCTGCTGCTGCTGCTGCTGCTGCTAAGTCACTTCAGTTGTGTCCGAATCTGTGCGACCCCATAGACGGCAGCCCACCAGGCTCCCCTGTCCCTGGGATTCTCCAGGCAAGAACTCTGGAGTGCGTTGCCATTTCCTTCTCCAATGCATGAAAGTGAAAAGTGAAAGTGAAGCCGCTTAGTCGTGTCCGACTCTTAGTGACCCCATGGACTGCAGCCTACCAGGCTCCTCCATCCATGGGATTTTCCAGGCAATGCTTAGGGTCCCTTTTCAGAAGGGTTTAAGATTCTGCTCTTGAAATTCTTAATTTTGCAACAACGGCCCATGAATTTTCATCTGACCCTGGTCCCAACAAATCGTGTAGCTAGACCTGCCCTGAAGGGCACACCCCCTCATGGCTGCCCTGCCATCAACTTGAGGGAATTCCCTGCTCCAGAAGGTGACAGCACACTGAACTTGGGGACACCTTCACAGCCAAGGAAGCCTCACCTAAAGCTGTAAGTGTGGTGGTGTGTGAGGTACCCGGGAGCCTGAAAGGATGCTCACCAGAATGCATAGACACACCACTGGAAAAGCAGAGTCCCCTGTGGGCTTCTTGGAGGAGGTGGCTCAGATCTGGGGCTGAACTGGATGGATAGGCAGGGTCTGGAGGAGCCATGAGGATGGCAGGTGGGGTATATGAAGCACAGGAAGAAGCGAGATCAGCAGGAAGTGGGGCCCGCGACTGGGGAGGAAGGTGTCTCGGAACCCCTTTCCCCGGCCACCCCAGCCACTGAGCCGTGACTTGACTCATCCTCCCAGGGTCACAGCACCTGCCACCCCCCAAGCGCCCCCAGCCTCTCATCTCTCCACACAAAGGGCTGCTCCAATTCTCCTTGCAGCCCGGGTGAGAGGCAGTCAGGGAACAATGCTATCTGTGCATGGTGGTGCCCAAAATACGACTGTCATTTATTTCGTTATATGAAATTAGAGCACGCCTTGTAGCCATAATGAATCATTTCCTTCTTGCCTCGGCCACGGTGTCAGGCAGGAGCTCGGCATCCCCCATTCAAGGCCTTTCACTTCATCGCAGGCTAATAATAACCCACCCGGGTGAGCGCACATCTTCCCCAGACAATGGAGGGCCTGGACAGGCGTCATGGGCAGGAGTGCAATGCCCGTGGGGGGACGAGGAAAGACCAGGGTGGGGGTATCACGGCAGGAGGAAGACAATGCCCATGGGGAGGGGAGGGACAGCACCAGGGCGGCGGCCCCAGCGGGAACCTGGGTTCCCCAGGTCCCTTTTCCAGCTGCTCCACCTGATGCGGGCAGGAAATAGAGCCCCCTCCTAGGCTGCCCTTCTACTAGCACTTTTTCCAATCAGTGCCCAGGTGCAGCTCAGAAGCCTCCTTCCTGAGGAAGCCGTAGCCTGATCCCCCATCACCCCTAGTGTCCACATTCCCATTCAAGGGTGAGCTTTCAAGACACTGATTGTTTCCACAGCCTCGTTCCAGCCCCGCCCAGGCCCGGAGCTGCCAGGAGCTGGCCTCTCCACTCTCATCTCACATTCCACATCCCAGTGTTGGCTCAGCATTGGCAGATAGATGCTCAGTACCTGAGCGTGTCCTGCTGGGGCCAAACCTCCAGATGTTTCCATTGGGACTAGGACTGGGAGCCACATCTCATCCTGGGCAGAGAAGCAAGGCCCAGACCCTGAGCCCTAGAATCTCCTCCTCAAGGACAAGACAAGGTCAGCCCAAGAAAAAACGTCCTCCCAGACCCTGTGGTTACTCTTTGTCTCTTCCACTAACTGTAACTCATAAGGTCTTTCAATCACTGTATCTGCAGAAATAGGCTAACACCAATTTTGTTGAATAAATGAATGAGGGCCAATGGCCACGTGCTAGATGACACAGAACAAATCCCCAAGGGAGAGTGATCAGGGAAGGGAGACTGCCACTGATCCCAGAGGAGGTAGAAAGACAAAAGTAGATTGGCTAGGACCTCAAGGCCCAAGAAATGACATAGTAGTCAGTTCCCTTGATTTTCTTTTTGCTTCATATATGCTAGACTTGGAATAGAAGAAGCCAGAAGTCTGGAAATTACAATAGGCACACTCAAAAGAAAGTCCCAGTGAGAGTCTGGTCTCTCTGGCCAAAGGACAAGGAAAAGGGCAGCCTCGTAAGAAAGAAAACTTTTAGGCAATAATCAACCACTCTACTCCACCCACTCTACTCTAATCTGCCTGCAACACAGGAGACCCTGGTTCAATTCCTGGGTCGGGAAGATCCACTGGAGAAGGGATAGGCTACCCACTCCAGTATTCTTGGGCTTCCCTTGTGGCTCAGCTGGTAAAGAATCTACCTGCAAGGCAGGAGCCCTGGGTTCGATCCCTGGGTTGGAAAGATCCCCTGGAGAAGGGAAGGGCTACCCACTCCAGTATTCTGGCCTGGAGAATCCCAACAGTGTCTGTGGAGACAATGGAGAGCCTGTACTTCACCTCTCTCTTGGCAGTAACAAAACACCGCTCCCATTCCTGATGTAGTTTAAAACAGGCCTGGTGGAGAATTGAGACTTCACCATTGCCCAGGTAACAAGGCCAGCCCATCACTCTGTCAGTGGAGTCCACATGGGGAGCCAGTTCACCGACCCACATCCAAAAGCAGTAAGGATCCTATTTCCTCCATAGACAACAGCATGGGAGACCTGGAAGTAGACTGTATTTCTATCAGATGAAACTGACTTCAGAGCAAAGGAAATTATCAAAGATAGAGACGTTTCATAATAGTAAAAATGTTAATTTACCAAGAAGACATATCAATCCTAAATGTGTATGCACCAAACAGAGCTGCAAAATATGTTCGTTTTGAACTCAAAACTAACAGGCAGCAACCCCTTTCCCCAACTACAACGGTGTCAGAGAAAACCATCTAAAACAAAAAGTTTAAGTAAGATCCAGAATCTCCTAAGATAATGCAAACTTCCAGGTTTCAATAAAAAATCATCATACCACAAAAAAGAAAGATCTCAAACTGAATTTTAAAGGACAACCAGATACATGGGAATAGAATCTAGAAGAGAGTGGATATATGTCTATGGATAACTGATTCAGTTTACTGTACAGCAGAAACCAACACAACATGGTAAATCAACTATACCCCAACAAAAATTAATTAAAAAAAAAAATGTTGTACAAAAAATAAATAAATAAATAAAAAGACAATCAAATGCCAACAACAATATGAAAAAAAAATTTGTTAGAATTATCTGATGAAGAGTTAAAGCAGCCATCACTTAAAATGCTTCAATGACCGATTAATTACAGACCAATTTGAAACAAATGGGGGGGGGGGGAAGAGTCTCAACAAATAAACAGAAGATATAAAGGAGAACCAAAGGGAAATTTAGGAACTGAAAAATACAGTAACCAAAAAAAAAAAAAAAAAGAGTTCAGTAGTTGGGCTTAAGAGCAGAATGGAGGAGAAAGAGGAAATAATTAGTGACCTGGAAGGTAAATAGGCATTACCCAATCTGAACAACAGAGGGAAAAATAGGCTGAAAAAAATAGTAGAGCCTCAGGTTCCCATGGGATTATAACAAAAGACCTAACATTAATGTCATCAGAATTCTAGGAGAGGAGAAAGAGGACAGGACTGAAAAGTATTCAAAGAAAGAATGCTTGAAACTTCCCAGACTTGACAGAAGACATAAATCTACAGATTCTAGGAGCTAAGTTTACCCAAACAGTATACATTTTTAAAAAATCTATACAAGATGCACTAGCAATAAACTTCTGAAAATTAAAAACAAAGACAAAATCTTGAAAATAGCCAGAGAAAAATGATACGTTAACACTGGAAGAAGGCAATGAGAATAACAGTAGATTTCTCATCAGAAATCATGGAGGCCAGGGGAAATAAAGCAATATTCTTTGAGTTCTGGGGAAAAAAGACTGTGTACCCCAAGTTTTATACCCAACAAAACTGCTCTTCATTAATTAAAGGGAAATCAAGACATTCTCCAGTGAAAGTACACTAAGAGAAATTGCCCCTTGCAGACCTACCCTAAAAGAAAGGCTGAAGAAGTTTCTGTAAACAGAAAAGATTCTATTCAAAAAAAGAAAGAAAGAAAAGAAAACCTGGAACAGAGGAAAGAGGAGTGAATACAATAAATAAAAATATGGGTAAATATTATGCAATAGGTTTCCCTTCTTTTGAGGTTTCCAAACACGTTTGATGATCAAAGCAAAAACCAAAACACTGCTTGATGTAACTCTAAATGTATGTAGTGAAAAAATTTTAAACAATATTATAACTGGGGAAGATAAAGGTCAAGGGAAGTAATGTTTCTATACTTTATTCAAACTCGTGAAATGATGATACCAGTAGAAGCCGATAAGCTATATATAAAGAATGCAATGCCTAGGGCAACCACTTAAAAAGTTACACAAACAGATACACTCAAAAACACTACAGATAAATCAAAGCAGAACTTTTTAATGTTCCACAGGCACACAGAAAAACAAAAACAAAAAAACAAACCACAGAAAACAAATGAATGACAATAGCAGAATTAAGCTCTACTATATCAATAGCTATATTAAATGTAAATGGTCTAAGTATACCAATTAAGAGAGGTGGCAGAAATGAATCAAAAAACATGACCTTCCATACATCTCACCATCTCCTACCATACGTAAAATGGATAGCCAACGAGAATTTGCTGTATGGCTCAGGAAACTCAAACAGGGGTTCTGTATCAATCTAGAGGGATGGGACGGGGAGGGAGATGGGAGGAAGGTTCAAAGGGGAGGGGATATATGTATACCTATGGCTGATTCATGTTGAGGTTTGACAGAAAACAACAAAATTCTGTAAAGCAATTATCCTTTAATTAAAAAATAAATAAATTATTTTTAAAAGAAAAAAAAAGCATGACCTAATGACATATTGTCAACAAAAATCTCATTTCAAATACAACAATATAGGCAGGTTGAAAGCAAAAGATATATTGTGCAAATGTTAAATAAATAAAAGGAATATTTGCATTAATATCAGATAAAATGGACTTCACAGAAAATTACCGTAGATAGAAAAGGATACTACATAGTGATAAAAGGATCAGTCCATCAAGAATATGTTGTGCTCTTATATTCAGTATTCTTGCATACTCGTACATACACTTACAATGTGTGTATATTCTAGATGTGTTCATACCAAACGAAAGAGCTACAAAATATAAGAAGTAAAAACTGACAGGACTGAAAAGAGAAAGAGATAAATCCACAATTACAGTTGAGAGCCTTAAGTCCCTTCTGTCAAAAACTAGACAGAAAACCAAGAAAGATATGGAAGAACTCAACACCATCAACCAAGAATTAACTGACATTTATAGAACCATTCACAACAGCAGTAGGAGCCACACTTTTTTCAAGTGTCCATGGAACATATACAAAAATAGACTAGATCCTAGGCCATAAAAAAATCTCAACTTGAAGGAATTTAAGTCATATACAGTATGCTCTTCAACCACAATAAAACCAAATGGAAATCAATAATAGAAAGATAACAAAACATTCCAAACATTTGGAAACTAAACAACACACTTATAAATAACCCACGGATTATGAAAAATCTCAGTGGAAATTTTTTAATGAAACAATGAAAATGAGAATACAAAAATCAGAAGTTGCAGGACACAACTAAAGCAGTGCTGAGAGGGAAATTTATACCACTAAATGCATACAGTCTGAGTGAACTCCGGGAGTTGGTGATGGACATGGAGGTCTGGCGTGCTGCGATTCACGGGGTCACAAAGAGTCGGATACGACTGAGTGACTGAACTAAACTGAACCTGAAATGCATACGGAAAGGAAAGAGGAAAAGTCTCAAATAAATAGTCTAAGCTGCCACTGATAAAAGAAGAGCAGAATAAACTCAAGGCAAAAAGACAGGTGAAAGCTAATAATAAAGATAAGAATCTAAATAAATGAAATTAAAAACAATAGAGAAGATCAATGAAACAAAAAGTTACTTCTTTGAAAAGATCAATAAAACTGACAAATCTTTGGCAAACTGACAAAAAAAGAAAAAGTAGAAAAACACAAATTGTCCTGATGGGAATAAAACAGAAGATATCAGCACAAACTCTGCACTTATAAAAATGATGATAAGGAAATCTGTAAACAACTCCACACAGGTAACTTTGAAACTGAAACAAAATGGGTTGATTCTTCAAAAAACACATACTTCACCCAGTGTGAAAACAAGAGTGTGAATAGTCTTATAATGATTAATAAATTTGCATTTGAGATTCTGAATATCCAAAAAGGAAATCCCTAGGCCTACATGGTGTTACTGATGGATTCTCTCAAATGTTTAAAGAAAAATTAATGCTATTCTATAGGATTTCTTCCAGAAAATAAAAAGAAGGAACCACTTCCCAATTCATATTATTAAGCTTGTATTACTCCGCTACCAGAATCAAACACTGTGAAAGAAAGAAAGAAGAGAGAGAAGAAGGGAAGGAGGGAAGAAGGGGAGGAGGGAGGAAGGAGGGAAAGAAGGAAGGTAGAAAAGGGAGGGCAGAAGTGAGGAAGAGCCAGGAAGCAGGAAGGGAGGGAGAAGGAAAGAATGAAACCACATGAATGGAGCTGCAAAATTCCTTCACAATATTAGCAAATTGAATTCAGCAATATATATAAAGAATTACACACAGTAACCAAATGGGATATGTCCCATGGATGCAAAGCTGGTTCAATATTAACAAGCTAAAAAAATAAAAATTATATGATATGATGTTGACAGAATATTTTGATAAAATATCTCAGAAAATTAGGAATAGTGGGGAATTTACTCTATTTAATACAGGGAACCTATAAACAACCTACAGCTAACATTACACTTAATGATAAAAGACAGTATTTTTCCCCAGGGATCTGGAACAAGGCAAGGTGTCACGCTCACTGCTCTTATTTAACATATTGGTGAAAGTTCTAGCTAGTGCAATAATGAAACAAAAAGGGAAATAAAAGGCATGCAAGTCAGAAGAGAAAAAACAAAACTATTTCTGTTTGTAGATGATATGATTATCTATGTGTAAATCTGTAAAAAGTCTCTTAGAAATAACAAATGAATTCAGCTAGGTTGCAAGGTAAAAGATAAATATACAAAAATCAATTATATTTCTATAAACTAGCAATAAATGCATGAACATAAAAATTTTGTAATATAATACATTAATAACTTCTCAGAAAAAAAATTAAGATATAAATCTAACAAAATTTGTATAAACATTGTGCAGACAACTACACAATGCTGATGAAAGAAATCAAAGAAGATCTAAATAATTGTTCATAGATTAGAAGACTCAACAAAGAGATTCTCCTCAAATTGATACACAGGTTTAATACAATTTCTATCAAAATTCCATAAAGACATATATATATACACACACACACACACACACACACACACACACACAATGGTATTCTAAAATTTATTTCAAAAACAAAGGAGCTAGCATAGCAAAAACAATTTTAGAAAAAGAAGAATAAAGTAGAAGGAACTGGTTTACCCAAGTTCAAGACTTACCATATAGCTACAGTGATCAAGATTGTATATTGGCAGAGAGATAAAACTGCATATCAATAGAATAGGACAGACAGCCCCAAAGTAACCCACAAAAATATGCCCAGCAAATTTTTTATTGAGATATAATTGATGTACAATTTTATATGTTACAGGTATACAAGAGTCACAATTTTAAAGGTTACACTTCATTTATAATTATTATAAAATGTTGGCTATATTCCCTGTATTGTACAATATTGCATTGTAGCTTATTTTATACACAGTATTTTGAAACTCTTAATCGCTTACCCCAGAGTCCCTCCTCCTTCCCTCATCCCACTGGTAACCACTGATTTGTTCTCTATAACTGTAAGTGTGTTTCTTGTTGTTATATTCAGTAGTTTGTTGTATTTTAGATTCCACATGTAAGTGATAAGATACGGTATTTGTCTCTATCTGACTTATTTCATTAAGCATAGTACTTTCCAAGTCCATCCATGTTGTGGCAAATGGGAAAATGTCATTCTTTTTATGGCTGAGTAGTATTTTGTGTGTGTGTGTGTGTGTCCATCTTTTTTATCCATTCATCTGTTGATGGGCACTCAGGCTGCTTCCATATCTCATATATATCCAGTTGACTTTTTACAAAGGTACAAAAGCAATCTAATGAAAGAAAAATACTGGTTTTCAACCAATGGTTCTGGAGCAATTGGACATCCACAGGCGAAAACGAACGAACAAAAAGAACGTTGATATAAAGTTTAACACTTTACAAAATAATTAACTCAAATTGATCACAGACTAAAATGTAAAACTACAAAACTTTTAGTAAATAGCATGTGAGAAAAATCTTTAGAATCTAGAGCTAGGCAGAGAATCCTTGACAGGAGAAACGATAGGAAAAGCACTAGTCATAAAAGAAAAAGCTAATAAAGTCTATTTAATCAAAATTCAAAACTTTTGCTCTTCAAAAGATCATGTAAAGAAGATGAAAAGACAAGGTCCAGAAAATATTGTATATCTGACAAAGAACTAAAATCTAGACTATAATGATTAAGAAATTTGAACTTGAGATTTAAAATATCCATAAAGGAAATCTCCAGGCCTAGATGGTGTTACTGATGGATTCTATCAAATGTTTAAAGAAAACCTAACGCTATTCTATAGGATTTCTTCCAGAAAATAAAGAAAAAGAACTCTCAAAAACTCATCAGTTTAAAAAAAAAATCAAATTTTTTAAATGAGCAAAAACCAAAATAAATGTGCATATTCGTTTGCTAATCAAATAACAAGGTCTAGTGACAGATCCCATAATTTCTTAGTAGAGATGTGTGTGTGCATTCAATCATGTGCAACTCTTTGCGACCCCATGGACTATAGACCACCAGGCTCCTCTGTCCATGGAATTCTCCAGGCAAGAATACTGGCGTGGATTGCCATTTCCTACTTCATACTAGAGATGAGCACAGATTATATTTTGAGACACCCACAATAGCTATAATGCTACATGGAAATACCTGTGGTTTCCATTAGTGACAAAGTCACAGGATATATAAGAAACAAAGCGACAAAAACAAAGCAATCAGCAAAATCAAGTCTGTAGGAAATGGTACAGTTTATCCAGTTCTTTCAGTAAATTCTAAGGGAAAAAGAGGAAGAGAAGGTGGGGACTTAGAGATGGAAAAGATGAGTGGACCAGTTGCAATGGCTGGAACTTATCTGATTCAAATTCCCAAGAAAGCAGTCTAAAAGAAGAAAGATTTTGAGACAAGTAGGGAATATTGACCATTCACTGGATGTTCGACAATATGAAGGAATTTTTGTTAAAATGAGATAAAGTTACTGTGCCTCTGCTTTTCTAAGAAGTCCTTGTCTGTTACGGATGTCTTCTGAATTATTGAAGGAAGAAATAACACAGTATCTGAGATTTGCTTCAATAAATCAAGGGACAAAGAAAGGGAAAAACAAATATCGGATAATATCTCTTATATGTGGAATATAGAGAAATGGTACTGCTGTGTGCTGTGCTTAGTCATTCAGTCATGTCCAACTCTGCAACCCCATGGACTGTAGCCCACCAGGCTCCTCTGTCCATGGGGATTCTCCAGGCAGGGATACTGGAGTGGGTTGCCATGCCCTCCTCCAGGGCATCTTCCCAATCCAGGGATCGAACCCAGGTCTTTCACATTGCAGGCGGATTCTTTACCGTCTGAGCCACCAGTACAGATGAACTTATCTGCAAAGCAGAAATAGAGACGTGGATGTAGAGAACAAACTTATGGATACCAAGGGGGGAAGGTAGGGTGGGATGAACTAGGAAATGGGGATTGACATACACACACTGCTGCTGCTGCTGCCGCCGCTAAGTCACTTAAGTCGTGTTCGACTCTGTGCGACCCCATAGACGGCAGCCCACCAGGCTCCCCCATCCCTGGGATTCTCCAGGCAAGAATACTGGAGTGAGTTACCATTTCCTTCTCCAGTGCATGAAAGTGAAAAGTGAAAGTGAAGTCGCTCAGTTGTGTCCAACTCCTAGTGATCCCCATGGACTGCAGGCCACCAGGCTCCTCCGTCCATGGGATTTTCCAGGCAAAAGCACTGGAGTGGGGTGCCATTGCCTTCTCCGATACACACACTACTGTGTATAAATGAGATAACTAATGAGAACCTGCTGTATAACACAGGGAACTCTACTCAATTCTCTGTAATGACCTGTATAACAAAGAATCTAAATAAGAATAGATATATGTACACGAATAACTGATTCACTTTGCTGCACAGGAGAAACTAACACAACATTGTAAAGAAACTATACTCCAATAAAATTTATTTTTTAATAAATAAAGGGACAGGAGGGGCCCCGGGAGTTGGATCTGGGTGGGTACATGTGGGTTTGCTTTTCTGTTCATGCTACTTTGTATGTTTTTTTAGTTTTGTACAATAAAAAGTCAAAAATAAAGTTGCAATAAACATCATTGTATATGATCTTCTGTTTCTATTTAAGATTATTCCCCTAAGCAGACATCGCCTGAAAGTAGCATTGTGGCATTCAAGGCTATGCACAACTCGACACTTTTGAAATGCACCGCCTGCATGAATTAGAGGAATGTGAAAAGCCAGTAGTAGCCAGGGAATACTGTCCCAGGTGAGGACTGGCCCCCTCTGCCCTGCCTCTCCTCCTTGCCCAGATGTGTCTCTCCTCTAGAAAAAAGACAAATGGTAGTCAGCTTCCGACCCCTGGTTTTCACCATTGTTGCAGCCTCCTCGGTTCCTGCACCCATCCGTTGCGTTTAAGTCTGAGCACACTGCTGGATTTAAAATGGATAACTAACAGGGAACTACTGCATAGCACAGGGAGCTCTGCTCAGTGTTGTGTGGCAGCCTGGATGGGAGGGGAGTTTGGGGGAGAATGGATACATGTATATGTATATGGCTGAGTTGCTCTGCTGTGTACCTGAAACCCGTGTACCTGAGTACCTGCTCTGTTGGGTACCACAACATCAACCTCAGCTATGAAAGAGTGCTACTTGCTCAGTCATGTTTGACACTTTGCGACCCCATGGACTGGGGCCCGCCAGGCTCCTCTGTCCATAGAATTCTCCAAGAAAGAATACTGGAGTGGGTAGCCGTTTCCTTCTCCAGGGAATCTCCCCAATCCAGGGATAGAACCTGGGTCTACCGCACTGCAGGCAGATTCTCTACCGTCTGAGCCACTATACTGCAATATAAAAAAAAGCTTAAAAAAATCATTTCATCTAGTTCAGTGATTAGACTTGTTTCATCAGTAACCTCTTTTTATACGAGATGCTGTAACAATACACCTGTACTAAATTACTGTGCTCATTTTTAATAATGTCCTCAGGATAAACCCCTAGAGAAGCCTGCTGGGTCCGAAGAAAGCATACTTTACCCTCCTGGAAACTCCTCTCCCAGGCAGCCAGCAGGGCTGCTGGTTCCTTGCCTCTGAGTTCGCACCATCAAGTCTACAAATAAACAGCGACCAGTTTGGGGGGTTAAAATAAAGTCACCTCACGATTAACATTAGCGTCTTTTATTACAGGGAGGTTGACTCTTCTCATGTGGTAAACCCTTAGGAGCACAGGAGAAGGTTTAATTCCTTAGACTCCCAAGGAAAATGTCTAGCATGGATCCTTCCTCTGGAGCGTGGATTTTCTGTTACCAACCCTTCCACAGCCAAAGCCCACATGTTCCCCGAGCTGTGATCCCTGCATGGGGCCCCAACTCCTGGCACAGGAACCGCTGGAGAGGAGGCTCCCAGAGGGCAGCGTCTCTGGGAGTGGAGACCCAGCATCACTGCGGAATGCTGATGAAGACTGCTGACCAGCGCTGCAACCCTAAAAACTGAGGGGCTGTGGCAGTTGGGGCTCTTTCCCAGGAAGCAGGCAAGACCACGGCTCACTGAATGAAGCAATAAGGAAAAAAGAAGGAAGGGAGGAAGGGAAAGGAATTGCTTAATTAACTGAGCAATAAATTCATTAATGAACAAATGAGTTAATTCACTAACAAATGAAGAAATGAGTGAGTGGGTGAGTTAATAAATGAAAGTCTATGAGTGAGTTAGGGGACCCGGCAGAGATGGAAGCCTGCCAGCCTGCCCTCTGGTACAGGCAGCCAGGTTAGAAGAGACAGAACTACATCCTCCCTGGAGGTGCCCAGGGATGCTGACTGGTGCACCCCAGGACCAGAGCACCAAACAGCACCCAGGATGCCACCAGCACAAAGTATCAGAGTTTTATGTTTTATGCATGTTTTTTCAAGAAAGTTTTGCAAGTGTCCCCAATACAAATAAAATGATTATTTTGGGGCAAGGGATGGGGGGAGGAAAGCTTTAAATATCTGAAATAAAATAACAGAAGCTGCTGAGAAAATGAACTCTTGCCTTCTGAGTAAGCAGAATGGATTTTCCAAATTTCCACCAGAGAAGAGCGCTCTGAGCAGGTTGGGACCTGGATCCTTCTTCCCTTCTCTCCTGCCCACTCCCATCTCCATCTTTTATTTCTTCGTCTTCCTAAGAAGGATTAGCACAGGCCAAGAAGAAAGCCACTCGCCACCTCCTAGGGTTCCCAAACCCCTCCACATAGCGGGCAGGAGGTGGGGGCATACACCCCCTGGCCCATCCCCACCCACAGGCCAGAGGAATGAGGACATGTCTGGGGCCCCTGGGTAGCCAAAGGCACCAAACAAAGTTTGGGGTCTCTGCTGTCTGTGTCGAAACCCCGACCCCAGCTTCCTGGGGGACCCACAGGCACATGGGATGGGATGAGACCCCTGACAGGGACAGGCAAATGGCCACAGGCTGGCAAGGGACGCACTGCTCCGTGTCTGCAGCAGCTCTCAGCTACAGCAGACTTTTCTCCATAGCAAACCTGAAATGACTCATTTCCACTGCTTGCTCCCACAGGTTCTTGAAAACGAGTGGCCCAAAACTTGCGCAGGTTTTCCCAAGGGGTTTCTTTTGCTCCTTTGCTCTGCCTTCTAGAATATATCTCCCCCTCCCAGCAAAGCAGCGGGGCCTCTGCAGCCGGGGAAAACGAGGATGGCTCAGCTGTGCCTCGCTGCTGTTCAACAGTCAGCACCGCCCCCCCCCCCGGCCTTGTGTGCGTCACTACCCGGTTCTGTGACAAAGAAACGGCCCTGGCTACACCTGCCCCCGTCTCCACCCCGGAGGCAGCCAGGGTAGCAAAAATGGGGACCAGCCCCTCGGTCCCCAGGACGCTCATCACCTGTCAGTCCAGCGGCACCCACTCTGGGCTCTTCCTCGGCTGCCAGCCGGCCCTCCTCGCTTACCTTCAGGGGGACCCGTCCGGCCATGCACCTCTTCCTTCCAATGTTACTTCAACTTCTCGTCATAAAACGAAATGATTCCGCTGTTTGCACTGTTGGCTACATTTATCTTTAAGAGCAAAATGTTGAGTTTAGTTTTAATGATGAAAAAAGCCTTTCAAAGGATAACTCATTGGAACTCATTATGTACCATAAAGGCCACTATTTAAAGATTCAGTAATTCCAGTGATGATTTTTTTAAAGCAGATTTATAGCAGAAAATAGTTAGATTCTTTGACTTCGGTTATAATTTTCCATTCTGTAATTTAATACTCCTTTAGTTTATATTTGCACATTAAAAATATAGCATCTAAAAGTCCATCATTAAATACTTTTAATAAGTGCAATAAATAAGTTTTACAGTGTGCATAAATCTAAAAACAAAACCCAACATAAATTGTTAATCTTACACTTTTTCTCATTAATTGCAATACATAAACATATGTTTTATACAAAGATATTTGCTACAAAATAAGTATAATAAATACAGTTTACCACATGTATTAATCTTAATAGTTACAAGCTGTTAATCTTATATATTAGGTAATAATTTGCAATAAATAATTGTTTATTATCTTGATG
This sequence comes from Bos mutus, assembly GCF_027580195.1. Lineage (NCBI taxonomy): Eukaryota > Metazoa > Chordata > Mammalia > Artiodactyla > Bovidae > Bos > Bos mutus. The sequence continues at coordinate 19,856,991 of NC_091634.1, read as the reverse complement.
TTTGCTTGTCTTGGGTTTTAGCAATATGCAATAAAGAAATGCAATTTTGAATAATTTGATTGTAAGACTGCTGGAGAAATACTGTATGTTATAATTAGCTGGGAGACGATTCTGTTCACAAGAAGAACTGTGGAAATGGGATGAAATAACCAAAGCATACTTTTAGTGAGTCCATAAATAATTTAAGAAAAGTTCAGTTTCAAATAATATATTATTTTGAACACTTAAATGCAAATGCAATTAGTGAAACATGTCACATTCTCTCATGCTTTCATCATTACATATTCAAAGATGGAGAAAGGGGGAAACATCACGGAAATCGCCCAGTTCCAGGGTGGGATGTAAGTGTGGTTGCCTTTGGTGGAAAGAGCGGACTGCCTGCCCCACCGGCCTGAGGCTCCCATAGCCTGTAAACGCAGTTTCTGGAACAGCTGGCAGGAACCTGCACAGAGGCAGCCCCGCCCAGACCCAACCTTCCGCGGGCGCTTGCCCCATTCCACACGAAAACCGAAAACCGCAGGCTCATTTTTCAGGGAGGGGCCGTCACCTTTACCGCACCTAACGGAAATGGTTCATCTTATATGTAAAAGTAATAATTTGTCATAAATAATTGTTCATTATCTGGGTATTTGCTTATCTCGGAGTTTAGCAATACGCAATAAAGCAGTGCAATTTTGAGTAATTTGATTGTAAGACTGCTGGGGAAATGAGGTGGATTTGTAATGATCTGAGGGAGGGTCCTGTGGGGAGAGACATCGAGACGCTGTCTCCCAGCAAATGTAAACCAGGGTCCTTGCCGATGACAACATGAGGTCTTTATATATTCGAGACAGAGAGTGAATCAGTTTCCCTTTCTTCCCGTTTAGAGGACACCAGCTCTGGCTGAAGGAAGACTTGATCCCTCAGTGATGCAGAGGGGGCTCAGGCGGTGTTCACGGGTGCTGGGGCTGCAGCTGCAGAAGAAGGCCTTAGCCGAGCCCCGCCCCCAAGGCCCTCATGCTAGCCAGTTGCCATCAAAGGCTCACCAGTTGGCCTGATGCTGCGCCCTGCAGTGGCCACACCCTGTCACACCCTTGCAGGCACAGAGCTGGAAGGACGCCAGCCACCACCACGAGATGGTATTGGTCTGGAGCCAGGACCCTGTGAGCTCTGCCCTCATGCCACCCCAAGGTCACGTCACGAAAACATCCCCCAGCTGAGAAAGGAAAAGAGGGAGGGAAAGACAGAAGGAAGGAAGGCAGGCATGGAGGGAGGGGGGAGAAGGGAGGGAGAGAGGAAAAGAGGCAGGGAGAGGAGACAGAGAAAGAAAGGAAGGAGGGAAGAAAGAAAAGAAGGAAGGAGAAAACAGAATCCAGGATCCATTATAACCATGAACAACTTTTCCCACTGTAGACAATATTAGCATACACACACACACACACACACACACACACACACACAAGTGATGCAAAAGACTCCACAGTTCATGTCAGTAATTCTTGTGGCTTTAACATCTCCAGCTTCTATGCTTCTGTTACCATGTGTTCCCGGTATAGCCAGCCTGGCTTCTTCTTTTTACACTCAGCTTCATGGGCTTCCCAGGTGGCACCAGTGGTAAAGAACCTGCCTACCAATGCAGAGGACATAAGAGACATGGGTTTGATCCCTGCATCAGGAAGATCCCCTGGAGGAGGGCATGGAAACCTACTCCAGAATGCCACCTGAGTTTGAGCAAACTCCAGCAGACAGTGAAAGACAGGGAAGCCTGGCATGCTGCAGTCTATGGGGTTGCAGAGTTGGACACGACTGAGCGAATGGACAACAACAACACACACCGTGGACAGCCCTCTCAGCCTCACCTGGAGGGTGAGCCCCTGGCATCCTCTACCCAGGCTGGGTGTGTCCCATAGGCTGGGAAGAGGCGGTTCAGCAGAGCAACAGATCAGCTCAGTCCCTGGACGTTTCTGTCTAGGGCTGGGCTTCAGGCACACCTGGTTCCAGGTTCCTGGGAGCAAGTTCCATGAGCCTGAGGCTTAAGGGGTCTTTTGAAGATATAACAGACTCACTGACTTGTCCTCGCCTTGGTCACAGTCAGCAAATCCCATGGCCTGGCCCGGCTCTCTGCTGGACAGGGACAGAAGCCCACCCCACCACTCACAGCTCCCACCTCCGCCCACGCACACCTCTCCAACAAAGCCCTCAGTTCTCTAGTGTCGCTACCCCAGTTTCCCCAACCCCAGCTCTGGATATAAGACCACAGGCCTCAGGAGGCAGCTAGGACTGGGAGAGTAAGGGCTGGCCCATCCACACTCCATCTCCTATCTCATGACTCTGGAGAGGCCTCCTAAAGTTCCTGAGGGGTCAGCAGAGCCCCATCCCAGCTCCTCGAAGGGAAGGAATTTTAGAACATCCCTGGATAGCCAGGAAATCCTGGCTAATCTGGACTTCTGTTGGAGCGCCTGGCTTGAAATCGGGACCACTCTGAAACACCGGAAGATGATGCGACAGCCCCAAAGGGGGAGCCTTGGGCTCCTCTCAAACTTAAGGGGAAGGAAAAGAAGTCTGGAAAAGTCTGCCGTTCAGAGGCAACTGCCTCTAAAACCCAAGATGACGAACACTAAAGAGCGTTCCGGCAGATGGAAACGCGCCTGCCTCCTCGCCTGAAGATGCAAAAAGCAATCCAAGTCCCTGGGCGGCGCAGGGCAACTACGGAAATCTCGCAGCCAGATGAACCTCATAAATTTCCCCTATGAACAATTGTTTTCATTTCCCTCCCATGCCACTAGATATTATAAGTGGAAAGCAAAACACAAGTAAATATGTTCATTCCACTCTTGTGATCAGTGATAAACGAGAGGCCGCCGAGGCTGACAAAGGTCAGCGGGCCGCGCGGTGAGTCTGCGAGCGGACACTGCCACCCTCCGGCCGCGCGCGGCACTGCGCTGGCCAGCGCCGACTCCCCTGCCCGCCCGCTAGAGCCACAAGCGCGGTCTGCAGGCTCACTTCCCATAAATGTTCACTTTGCTCCAGTTAGGGCATCCATACATATGAAGTGCAGAAAAATGAGACAGTACCGAAAACCCCAAATTAAAAATAGAGATCATTCATAACACGTCTCCTAAATATAACCAGTCTTATTAACATTTTGGTATATTTTTCTCTTCTTATTATGTGACCATCCCACCAATACATATAGAAGATCAACATACAATATAAAAGTGTTCATATAATATTCAACCCTGGTTTCCTATGTAACATTTCTACTAAAGTAATTTCCATAAATGTGGAGTATCTTTTTAAGGGCTGCATAATATTTTGACTTACAACTGAATTAAAAGTTCTTTAATTACCTTCCAATTATTGTCCATTTAAAGTATCTCTGATGTTTAACTCATCTAATCCAGGTTATAATGTAAATAATACTGTGACTGACATCTTTACGTATAGATCTTTGTTCACATTGTTAAGACTGATCAATAAAAGTGGAATTACTAAGGGAATTAGTTTTTCAAGGTTCTTAATGACACTATTTTCTAGATGCGCAATACCTATGTAAAAAACGTTACAGAAAATGATGGGTGAACATAAAACGTGCTCAAGTAAATAATGAAAGGTGAACCACGAGCTCCTGGACTGTCAACATGTCAATCTCCCCATATCTAATCTTTCAACTGAATGCAAGCCCAATCCAACTTCCGTCAGAAGTTTTCTGAGATTTTTGTCACATTGATTTCCAGTTTCATCCAAAAGTATGAATAAGTAAAAAATTTCCAGGTAACATTTTTTAAAGGAAAAAAGGGAAAAGAGAGAGAGAAATTAGAAGAAACTTGCTCAGCCAGTTATTAAAATATATTGCAGGAAGCAACTACTTAAAAAATAATTTTTTTTTTTTTTTTGGCTGTGTCAGATCTTGTTTGGGGCATACTGGCTCTTCACTGAGCATACAGGCTTCTCTCCAGTTGCAGCATGAGGGCTCTAGAGCATGTGAGCTCTGCAGTTTGTGGTGCAGGGGTTTAGTTGCTCCCGGGCCTGTGGGATCTTAGTTCCCCAACCAGGGATCAAACCCTCATCCCCTGGATTAGAAGGCAGATTCTTAACCACTGGACCATCAGGGAAGTCCCATCAATGATTAAAACAGCAAATATATATACATTTATGAAGGCATTTATATCAGTGAGGGAAGGATGGATAATTGATAAAGTTATGGGTACATTCTATCACTCGTTCAAAAAATAAGTAAAGCCAGCACCCTACTTCATGTCATATATCAAAACAAGTCGTATATGAATTCAAGAGTTTAATTTTTAAGTGAAACTACAAAAGTACCATTTACATAAATTGTAATGGGGAAGGCTTTTCTAAGACCAATTCCCAAGGCAGAAACTAGAAAGAAAAAAAAAAGATAGCTAGATTTTAGTTCTGCAACTCTGAAATATTCATAAGTGAAAAATGCAGTTTTGAAATTTCAAGGTAAAGCAAAAACAGGGAAAAAACATTTTTAATATATATAGCAGAGAGAACGTTAATGCCCCCAGTGTAGAAAGCTTTCTTACAAATTAATAACAAAGACAAATACTTCAACAGAAAAAGAATGTATTGAGGACCTGAGTGGCAATTCACAAAAGAGTACATACAAAGGACAAATAAACACATAAAAGATGCTCAAAGACATCACAAATTGAAACAAAAATGAGAAACCATTTTTGCTTCTATATTGGTAAAGATAAAAGCAATGATAATATATGGTGCTTATGGAGGGGGCAAAATGAATTGTTTCAACATCAGTGATGATAGGATAAATTAGGTGACCTTTATAAAGGGTAATTTAGTAATACTATCAAATTCCTTAAAAATGCATGAGCCAAAGATTCTACTTCCAAAGGAATCAATTATGTATATGTATAAGGATTTAGCTGTAAGTTGTTTGTTGTTATTGGAAACAAACCAAATGCCCAAAAATAGAAGAGTAGAAAATTATATATATTCTGCATACAATAGAGTCCTTAAAATGATGTTACAGAAATGTCCCTCATAACTTTTAGGGATGTTCATAACATACTACTAAGTAATAAGAAGCAAATTACAAACAATGTAACTATGTTCTCTACACACACAGGAAAAAACTATAGGGGTGTACCTCCAAAAAATAATTGCAATTTGTTTTTTTCATCAATGGTGCTGAGTCTGTGCAGATAATCAATACAGATAAACAGGTAAACTCCATATGCAGTTATCAAAACTTTTTTCTCTTTCATTGAAGTATAGTTGATTTACAAAGTTGTGCTAATGTCCGCTGTATATAAAATACATATATATACATAAATATATATTCTCTTCCATATTCTTTTACATTATGGCTTATTACAGGATATTGAATATAGTTCCCTGTACTAAACAGTGCGACCTTTTTGTTTATTCATCCTTTATACACTAGTTTGCATCTGCTAGTTTGGAATTAGCAGTGCAAAGCAATACTTTCTTATACAGTTCATGTTTCTGTATTTCAACACTATTTTATTTACACTCTGTTGATACACGTTAGAATCTAAAGTCAGTACATTGTCAACACATTTTATACAGTAATTTACAAGGCGAATGTAGTTAATAGTTAATTTCATATATAAGTAATTTGTAATATTTTTGCTGATTGGTATTTTCTCCATTTAATGATTTCTTATCAATTGTTAATGAGAAAAGCAGTTTTTAGGGCTTTTCTAGGAAGGTACTGATTTACATTCCTTACCAGCAGTGCATTTGGCTGTTCATTCACTTATTCATCAAATTTTCTCAGAAAACAGACTCAGAAAATTTTCTCAGAAAACAGCAAGGCACATTCTAAAAGCTGCCAGGCATGAACCTTTAAGGAGTTCCAGGGTCAGAGAGACAACCAAGGAAGGAAGCAGTGCTGGGGTGAGATATGTGCTGAGCAGACATCGGATAAAGAAGGCTGGGGAAAGGAGCTATCTTAGGGAAGGCTTCGGGAAAGCCGCTCTCAGCAGGAGAGGAATGAAATGAGTAGCAAGGCTTCCTGGCAGAGGGAACAGTGCAAGGCTGAAGGTGCAAGAAGGCTTGTATGGAGACCTCCCTGGTGGTCCAGCAGTTAAAAATCCACCTTGCAATGCAGGGATGCGGGTTCGATCCGCCTTGGTCGGGGAACTAAGCTCCCACATGCTGCAGAGCAACTAAGCCATGCATGGCACCTGAAGAGTTCAACAACTAAAGAGTCCGTGTGCAGACTCACTTGACGCAACTAAGAACCGTCACAGATAAATATATATTTAAAAAAAGAAGAAGAAGAAGCTAGTCAATGGCACCCCACTCCAGTACTCTTGCCTGGCAAATCCCATGAACAGAGGAGCCTGGTAGGCTGCAGTCCATGGGGTCGCTAGGACTCAGACATGACTGAGCGACTTCACTTTCACTTTTTACTTTCATGCACTGGAGAAGGAAATAGCAATCCACTCCAGTGTTCTTGCCTGGAGAATCTCAGGGACGGAGCCTGGTGGGCTGCCGTCTATGGGGTTGCACAGAGTAGGACACGACTGAAGCGACTTAGCAGCAGCAGCAGCAGCACTGTAACTGCAGGAGAGAAAGCAAAGGTGAGATAGCAGAAGAGGGGGTCCGAGACATCGAGGGAAAGGATGGGTGGCAAAGCCTGGAGAACCTTCTAGGCCACAGTGGGGAGTTTTAATTTTCTTCTGGATGTAATGGGAGTCATTGGAGGTTTTATGCAGAATGACGTGATCCAGTTTTGTTTGCCCATGAGACCACTGGTTCTGGGCTGAGGGTGGTGCACAGCAGGCACGTTCAGAAGCCAAGAGACCCCAGGCACTGGAGACCCCAGATGCTAGGCTTGGGCTGGAGTGGCCTGGCTTGTGAGAACTGGGCAGCACTGGCCATCACGCTTTGCTAATTTAGTGAGCAGCCACAAGGCATCTTGGGGTTGGAATCTGGAGGGATTTCTTCTTCTAGTCACCAAGGATGCTCAGGAAGCCCATCCCTCAGTAGGTCTGGACATTCCTGAAAGCGAACAAGCTGAGGGGATGACCACCCTATCCCTCCCGAACCCAGAAACTGTCCTTGAGTCCAAAATGTTGACCAGTTGGTAGCTAAATGAAGAAAGGAGAACAGGAATCATGGAGTCAGAGTTGCCACCTTCCCATCATCACATGGACCAGCACAGAAGGCATGCTTCCCAAAAAGTGTGGATCTGAAGTTTTCCTGCATTCAATGCCCCGTGTTATGGAAGGAGGACTATATGTGATCTTACATTTTTTTTCGGGATTAGGATATTACTAATGGCTTTCTAGGACCTACTTTCTCCCAATGTGAGTCCACTGTTTATATGGGGGCAGGGGAAGGAATCTGTGTCTTCCCTACTAAATCATTTTTTAAATCATTATCATCTTTTGGATAATAAAAATGAACCCCTCAAAATTTAATCATTCTTGTAAAACTGTTCTAAACCTATGTATCTGATAAACCATCAATTACAATATCTTTGCCTTTCCTGGCGCCCTATTTCCATTTCTTTGTGCACTAGGTCCCCAGTTTCTGAAGCAGTCTGGGTCTCCTCTGTTTCTCTGTAGCCAGAAAGCACCCTTGGGGTGTTGGGGATCAGAGGACCTGGGGGACAGGCCCTGGGGACAGTCTTAGGTTGGTCCTGTGCCTTTCTAGGGCTCAGACACTAGGGTTCACAGCCTCTGTGCAAACACATCAGAGAGGAATTAGTGACTTCCCTCATCCTCACCCAGAGCTGGCTGTGGCTGTTCTGTGTGTATCTAGAGGGCCATATGGTCAGGATAGGGGTAGGGGGGTTCTCTCATACCAGGCAGCTTAGGAGTTCAATCAGTGCCCTGATGCCCAGAGGTATCACCCCGTTGAGTAAATGTAAGGGCACCAGAGAAGGGGGTGCCTGTGTGGTTGCAAATACTGCAACTCCAGTTTGAGGTCCTCTCAGCCACTTAACGGTAATCCATTTGTCTCCAGGGCTTCCCTGGTGGCTCAGACAGTAAAGAGTCTGCCTGCAGGGTGGGAGACCCAGGTTTGATCCCTGGGTCGGGAAGATCCCTGGAGGAGGGCATGGCTACCCACTCCAGTATTCTTACCTGGAGAATCCCCATGGACAGAGGAGCCTGGAGGGTTACAGTCCATGGGGTCACAAAGAGTCAGACATGGCCAAGCAACTAACAAATGCACAAGGGATGTGATAAGAGAAGGTCATCCCCCAAAGAGTCCCCAGGCACGGTGCTACCGGAACCTGCTGCCTTGGCATGGAAAGGTCTTGGGAAGTGACATGCAGAGCCCACCATGGACATCTTAGTATCAGCAGTCTCTGATGTGCCCCCGGGACCCCTGAGGTATCACAGCTGGCCAAATGCCATGGTCCTGCCTGGACAGCATCACCACGGCATGAAGTCAGAGCCCTTTCCTTTCCACTCTGGCTGCAACAACAAAGGAACTCACCTAAAAGAAGCTGAGAGAACACATGCAGCATCTGTGAGCATCTCAACCCACTGCTCAGCCAGCGCTCAGTGAGATGCCTGGGACACGGTAGAGGCTGAACAAGTGTTTACTAAATATAGGAAGGCACGGGGGAGAGTGGAAGGGATGTGTAGACACAACCCAATGGCTTGTTTCTCTCCCGGTTTTGCATCCAAAGGCAACACAGCATTTGGATCAAGCTCAGTGCCGGGTCAAGCTCAATGCCATCATCAATTTCATACTGAGAGCGTTGGCTGCAGAAGAGTCAACAATCTGTGTGGCTCTCACCTCTGTGACAAATTACGGTCCAAAAGACACTGTGCAAGTGCTGCTGGGGAAGGACTCGCCAGAGTCAGAACTGCCCCCGGGGATGCCTGCAAAGCTCAGCCTGGAAGCTGAGCACGTGCTACTCACTTGGCACCAGGGAATCTTGGACCAAGCTGGGTCTCTGCTTCCCCATCTGTGAGATGGCTCTAATTACCAGGCTGGTCCCAAGACTCTAATGACGTAATGAGCACAAAAGCCCCTCGTTAACCGAGGCTAAAGGCATTGCTGTGCAATGTTTGAGAGAAGTCCTGTGTGCCACTGGCCAGAGCAGGAAGGAGGATGAAGGGATGAGTACCCCCCCAGCATCACATCAAGCCCCAAATTTTAGCCCATCAGCTCCGGCCCCTCTGCACAGGGACCAGAACTGCCCGGTGGGTGAGTCCCTGCTGAGTGTTCAGGTGTAGGTAGCTCTGCCCCGGAGGGTGGGGAGGGCTCGTGGTTGAGGGGCAGGGCAAGGCAGCCCCCCAGATAAGGGTCTGTGCTCCAAGTTCCTCCTTTCTCCAGTTCAAAAGTCCTCCCCACCGGCTCAGCGTCTGTCTGTCCAGGGTCCTAACCGAGCCAGTGAGTTCCCAGGAACATTGAGGCTGCTCCACCACCACTGGCCATGACAATTGCATGTCCAGCGGGGTTCCTCAACTCCTTCTGTCTCAGAACAGTTAAGGGATGAGAGGTGACACAAATCAGGATATAGATAAGCACATTTAATAGACATCAAGATGATCTTTTTTTCTTTTTGGTCCCAACTCACAGGGTGCAGGATCTTAGTTCCCTGACCAGTGAGCGAACCTGTGGCTGCTGCAGACCACCAGGGAAGTTCCCATTAAGACAACCAACTCTTTTTGTTTTAACCCAACAGGGGATTCCTCAGCAGACACTCAGCCACGCCCACTCCCCAGGATTAGTGTTGGACGGTCCCACCAGGCTATGTGCTCTGGGAATGGTCTCTGTCCTGCTGCTTCCATGACCAGGGATGCCCCTCCGCTGGAAACGCAGGGGAGAGCCCATCAACAGCAAAAGCAGCGCTCACTACCCCCCTCCCGGCCTGCCCCCACCCCACATACACCTGCCGGCAGGAGGGTGCCCCCTGCAGTGACCTTTGCCATGATCCGGCTCACCAAAGAGACACAACACGTTTTAATTCAGAATGCTCCCCTTCGAGCTGTTCCATCAAGGGACCCAAGGACAAAACCAGGAAGCTGGGAACTGGCAAGTGCGTGCTGAGAATCCGTGGCACCCAAGCCCTCCTCAGGCCTGAGATCATCAGAAAAGGGAGAGACGGTTCCAGCCCAGGGAGCCTGGAGGAAGAAGACCCGTGCAAGGAGGGAGCCCTGGAAGAGGCGGCACACAGGGCATTGCCCTGTGCTGTGTGGCCGGTCCAGCAGAACTGAGCAGGCAGCAGTGGCCCATCCAGGCTGGGCAGTCAGGGCCTTTATAGAGCAGTAGTCCAAAAGTGGCCTTGGAGGAACACGATTCATTGACTCCCTGACCTGGGCATGGCTGGTGGCCCAGGGGAGCTGGCTGGGCCCCTCCATGCTGCCCCTTGGAGAAGAGCATGAGAACCACAGGGAAGATCTCATTTTGCGCACGCCTGTGGCCGGGCACATCTTACTCACACCTCTGAAAACCAAGCTGGCGGTGAGAGACATGAGCGTGCTGCTCACAGGAAGCCACGGACGGAGGTCACAGGGCATTTTGCTGGGAGGTAACTGCCCTGAATGTCTGGGGGTGGGGAGGTGGTTCACGGAGCCCCTTGTTCTGCTCTGCTCAGCCTCACATTGAGCACACCAAGCCCTCTTGCATCTACAACAGAGTGTGCGTGTCCCTCTCTCTGGGATGTTCTTCCTGGTCATCCAATAGCCATGCATCTGGTTGTAGGCCAACCCCCCTTCCTTGGGGGCATCTTCTCCACCAACCCCAGACCTGGTCTAGTCGCCCTGATTCACAGGAACAGGGCCAAACACTCAACAACTGGGATAAGTGCAATATTTTTAAACATCTAAATTAATGGGGAAAATCTGTATGAGCAAAATCTCAAATTTTAAAATAAAGATGACCCCCACCTCTGCGACTCCCCCTCAGCTCAGCCCTGCCACGTCACACTGTCACGTGCCCGGGGCTTTGTCCTCACTGTGCACACCACGGCTATAATTGAGCGTTCGTGGGGAAGCGTCTCTGAAGCCACAAGGATAAGGGCAGAGCACCTCACCAACCCTGGTGTCCCTGGCACCCGGCTGAGAGCGTGGCACGTGTAAAGAGGTACCTGGTCATCCAGGAGTGGACATCACAGGCGGAAAACAGACAACTGCATGTCAGCGTTTCCCTACTTAAGATGCCACAACTCAACTGGAGCCCCAACTCCCAGCCCTGGGGGGTCTTGCCCGCTAGACTAGTCGGTGCCAGTAGACAAGCCCCCTCTTCCCACAGGAAGGAGCCAGGTTGGGCTCTGATGAGCAACTCTGCTGTCATTTGTGAAATGACACATTAAGTGCAGCGCCGACGGGATGTGAGAGCTGATGAGACACACAAAACTATCGGGCAGATCCTGAGACAAACCACCCATTCATCTCCTATGGATCCTGGGACTTTCCCCACCTTTCTCACAAGGGCCACTGCCAAACAACGTGGGAGGGTGGGTCCTGCCAGTCCAGGCACTTGGGTGCCTGGGCTTCCGCCCCTGGGGACCCAGGTTGGATCTGTTCCAAGGCAGTCACTCCCTGTCCAGTTCTCTACAGAGAACATGTCTATTTTGAGGAAGTGTAATTTGAGACTGGTCGGAATCACAGTGGATAGGTTTGCCTGAAACATGCTAAAATGCAGACAACCGCTAAATAAAAATCCCCAAATAACCACACTCTATTTTTGTGCCTTTATAAGTTCTTTGAAAGGAAAGAGAGAAAGAGATTAAGAAATGCATTTTTCCACTTTCTTACCTGATGCGCCGGTCACAGGAAAAACGGGATGCGTCGGGCGAGAGCAGGGGGAGTCCCACGCGGGCCATCGGCTGGACCACCCGGCACTCCTGCTCTGTGGGTGGGCACGGCCCCAGCTCTCCGGATGCACCCGCCTTGTCCCTCTGGTTTGAAGGGGCGGCTGTGCTGTTCTACCTCAGAGGATAGAAAAGGGGAGAAGAACCCCAATTTTCAGCATTGGCTCCCCAGCTCCTGGAAAGATGCCCAGCTGGATAGGTGCCAGAGCATCAGCCCCGATGTCAGCCGCCCAGTGCTGCTCCTGGGGACCCAGGCCAAGCCAGAGACCAGCCTGGGCTCATGGCTGAGGAGACAAGGATGAAGAGGGAAAAGCAACACGCTGTTTCAATTCTTTGTTTAAAAATTCACCAGCCCTGGCAAAGGGTCAGTCTCTCTTCCAGAAAGGACGTTAGGCGCCGTTTTCCTCCTGGAAGCCCCATAAATCCCCACGTCTCCTCGATATACAATTCAAAAAAGGCCTCAAAATTGCCACTGCTGTCATGCTAAGCACTGGAAAGTTCTGCTTGACCTTTTATTAACATTTTTCTAAACCAATATGCTTTTTTTTTTGCTACAAGCACCCTGAGGAATTATGAAAAATACTTTTTTCTGTAGTTTATCCCATATGCACTTAATAGGCTCACAAATATAATACCATTATAAAAAAGAAAAACTGCCAACTCGGCTAAAAAAATTGTCATAACACTAAATTATTATATAAATATAAAAGGAGTGTGTCTGTAAAATATTCACTCAATGAACATCCCAAGGTGATGGTTTTGCTATGTTGTTTTTATTCCTGAGAGATCCATAACGCATTTGGATATGCCACATGTCACCACATGAATCAGGCAGTTAATGCATGTGCTTTTTAGAAGCAGGGATGTCTTCCCAATAGAATGTGCTATAAAAAAATGTAGAGATCCGGCTGCTTTGTCTGATAGGCATAATTTAATGTCTTGCTTATAATACTGCATCTTAAGGAAAAATACACAGTGTCCTATGTAGTTATTTACAATATATTGCTAAGTCTATGCAAATATGTTTCCCCAAGCCTGGGATTATATAACAAAGGTCAACAATGTTTGAAATATTTTGAAGCATATTCCCAATATGCTTAGTGTATGATGCTAATGTCCAATATATGCACATATATCTTAATATATTTCCAGATATTTCTGTTCATTGTTCTTGCCGTAGATTCCCACAGAATACTATTAGAGGAAGGTTTTCTTCTGAAGAAAGCCAAACATCACCTATCCATCTTGGAAAAAATTTATTAAGGTGGCTAATTATGCGGTCCTTAATATTGCATTAGTATGAAGGTTGCTCAGTGCCCCTGCAGAAGAGAAAAAGATGGAAGCCAGTTCAATAATCCTGAAACCAGAGATTTGACACGTGTAGAATGAGCACACACCTATGGGATCTTATTTTTCTGTCACAGATTTCCAAAGCTGGCAATGACACAGAGGCATCACACCCATGTGTGCGCATACACACACACACACACACACACACACACACGTGCTTGTGATCTGGTGCACACAAAACAAAGACGACAAGCCACACAGTCTGCCTCTCATTTCTAAATATTGCAAATTCTGGCCTTATTTTTCTGAGGGGAATTTTGTGATCCCATGTAAATTTCATTCAGACCACTTTCTTAAGGAAATAAAACCTGGTTAGTTGCACAAGGATCGGGGGGAGAGCCGTAAAAACCATACCTCCATCAGTTACCCACTTCATACATAGCAGTGTGTGTATGTGAATCCAACCCTTCCAATTCACCCCGCCCTCCCCTTCTGCCTTGGGTCCATACATTTGTTCTCTACGTCTGTGTCGCTATTTCTGCTTTGCAAATAGGTTCATCTGTACCATTTTTCTAGATTCCACATATATGCATTAATATGCAATATTTGTTTTTCTGACTCACCTCACTCTGTATGACAACCTCTGGATCCATCTGAGAACATATTGTATAGCACAGGGAACTCTACTCAATGCTCTGAGGTCACCTAAAGCAGAGGGAAATCCAAAAAAAGCGGGGATACGTGTAGACACATGGCTGATTCACTTTTCAATACAGCAGAAAGTAACACAACATTGTAAAGCAACAATATTCTGATAAAAAAAATTTTTTTTAAAAATCATACCTCCAGTATCCAAGCTATGCCCAGAAGAGATCTGTTTGTATCAAAGGTATCTGAGACCTGGACCCTCAACTCCATTCTCCATTCCAAACATGCTGTTCTCGTACCACTCCCCAATCACTGGGTTGAACCAAATTTTATTTTGTTTTGTTTTATTTTTTTGGCCATGCTGTGTGGCTTATGGGATCTTAGTTTCCCCTACCAGGGATTCAACCCAGGTCACAGCAGTGAAAGCAATGAGTCCTAACCACCGGACCTCCAGCGAACTTCCGGAAACAAATTTTTAAAACCTACAGTCACCCAGACAACAAAACAAGCAGTTGGTGACTTTAAGAAGTCAATTCTAGGAAAAGATACTCATCCCCAGTGTGTGGACCAGACTGGACTGGTCAGCTGGCTTTTCATATCTGTTCTGCTGTGACATCATGTAGCTGTCACCACCCCTGAGCCACATCATTGCAGAGGTTCACTCTGCCAGCTTCACACCCCACTGGTCTTGAAGGTCCTCAGAAACCCCAAGGCAAAACCCTTCCAAAGAATCCACCACTTAAGATACTACAGGACTTCCCTGCTGGTACAGTAGATAGGAATCCTCCTGCCAATGTACAGGAACACAGGTTTGATCCCTGGTCCGGCAAGATCCCATATGCCACAGAGCAATAAGGCCCATGCACCGAAACTAACTGAGCCTGTGTGCTGTGGCTACTGAAGCCCACACACCGAGAGCCCGCGCTCCACAAGAGAAGCCACCGCAATGAGAAGCCCCCACAGTGAGAAGCCCATGCTCGGCAACAGAGAGTAGCCCCTGCTGGCCACAACTAGAGAAAAAGGCCACAGGCAGCAACGAAGACCCAGGGCAACCAAAAGTAAATAATACATAATTTAAAAAAAGGTACTACATTACCCACTTTCAAGGACTATGAAATATGTCTAGGTGTCTAGATCAGCACATTTTCTTAGAATCCTTTTCCGTGTGATCAATCCAGTTGACCACACAGCCCACATTTTGAGGCCTCTGTAAAGGGCCAAACTATGAAATCAGCTTTCCTCCAATGAATGCTTTGCCATCTGCCACCATCAGCAGAAATGAGCTACCCAGAGTGGCCTTGAACATGGAGTTCTCACAGGAGCACAACCCCAGGCACACAGGGCCGGCTCCTGGTGAGAAGGCACACCCTCCTTTGTCTCCAGAAGGAAGCATCACTAACAGACTTTGTTCCAGACGACCTTCTTCTTTGACTCTGGCCGTGAGATCTCTTGCGCTCCAGTGGTGATCCCACATGTATGGGGGGATGGGGAAATAGGACAACATGCATGTATATGTGTGCCAAGAACCACCCCGAGTCCTGCTAAACCATACACTGGCTTTATGGAACATTCCAGAAGATTTTCAGAGAGAGTCTCACAAAAGCCAAGATAGCTGTGAGCATCTTTGTTCTCCCACTGGAAGCTCAACTGTATATAAGGAAGAGCAAATGTTAAATCATTTAAAGAGAGCTATTTTTCATCGTTTCCAGGACATAAACGTGTTTCCGTGCATGTTATTGTAAAATAGTGTTTCTACTTACGTCCTTATACATCTGTTGTGTTTACTCATCCTCTAGTTCTGACTTTTAGAAATAGCAATAAATCTATTTTTTAATCCCCTCTCCTGATGACTGATGATTATTCATCGCTAAAAGGGATGGAGAGAGGCCCATGTGAGGAGTGATCCACCCTCTGGATAAGCTCCACTTTCACAAGATAAACAGGGTCCAGGGAGATTCCTCTTCTGTCCTGGGTAGTTTATGCAAATGAAATAAGAAGTCGGTGGCAGCTCAAATAAATATGAATTACCCTCAGGTGGAAACCCCGACCACTTGTTACAGTCAGTTTCAGCAAGGAGGAGTCAATGGTGACATCTACACAAACAGTACAATTCATTCTTATACTGTGTTCCTAATACAGAGATCACAAATGGCTTCGTGAAAAGTCAGTCATCCCTGAGCGAAAGCCAACTGGATGGAGGAAGGAGGAAGAGAAGCCTCCACTTCTGGGCCCTGGGAAGAGGGGAGAAGTTGTCAAAACCAATGCTTAGAGAGTTGTGCAAGCAAGGACAGCACAAGCTTGCGCTGCTGTAACAAACAACCCCCAAAGCTCACTAGCTTAACAGTGTTACTTTCTTGTTTTCACAAAACACAATGAGCTTCTGGGAGACTCGCAGGACAGCTGTCTACATTCCATGGAACTCAGTGGTCCAGGCTGTATTGATCTTGTGGCTCCTACATTTTAACAGAGGCCTTGATGAGCAAAGGAAGTGAGCCATGGGTAGCCATACAAAGGGGCTTCGATGCTTTCGCCTGGCAGCAGCCCTTGGACCAGAATAAGGCATACTCTCTGTATTCACAAGGGAGCTGGGAAATTTGGAAGAACAGGAGAGCATGTTTGGTGAACACCCCCCATCTCTGCCAGTGGTGATAAACCATGCCACAGAGAGCCAATCACAGCAGAAGGAAGACAGTTCCCAAGCAAGACACATAACAAAGGATGTTTCGAGCACTTTCCTTAAAAACTTTTCTCCCTTTGTCTCCAACTCAACTGTGCTTTGTTTAACTGGATTCCTTAGGCTAAGGGGTCAACGAAATGTAATTTCCTCATCTGTAAAATGAGGGTAACCAGTGCCAACCTATTATAAAGATCTAAGGCTTTATGCATTTGTAAACCTCACTCAATTGGTGCACACATGTAGGTTAGTAGAAAGAACAGCCACAGCATTTCAGCATGTTGGGCCATGCCCTGGTTCGACGGCTAGAACCATGACATCCAGAGTGGTTACCAAATGGCGATACCCAACCAGTTCTATCTGATGTCTAGCTGGTTGCTTTTAAAGCCACTTTTGCTTTTAATACCTTTCATTGTCATATCCGCATTAACATCTCTGCCAAGGATTTACACTTCCCTATTTTCTACACTGCTTTCTTTTTTTTTTTTTTAATTGATTGAATCTGGACTTTATTTATTTTTGACTGTGCTGCTTGGCATATGGGATCTAGTTCCCAAACCAGGCATCAAACACACACCCTCTGCATTGGAAGCACGGGGTCTTAACCAGTGGACCACCAGGGAAGCCCCTACTTCCCTATTTTTTGTATGCACAATCCTACCAAGTGTCAGAAGTTTTCTATTTCATGTGCTTGATCTCAGAGCAGAATGCCTAGATTATTGGCTAGAGTTTTGTGGGGTTTATAATGAATTCCAAATATGTCCCAGGATATCTAGCAGGTTCTCGGATTTACATTTAGCACAGAGTTAATCATGTCAGTTTTCCCACACTAAAAAGTTAATTCTAATGAGTATATTGGAGGCTTGTGGGTCCAGGTGTTTTTCCAGTGGTCTAATACTGATTTTCTTGGATTGTAGTTAGATATATATTGCAAACTATTCTTCTTAAAAGCTTCTTGATGTCTTCTCATCTCTGAGTCACATAAGAAATGACGGCTTGCAAACAAAACCAACTTGAGACCTGACAAAAGGAAAAAGATGAAGTGGAATCTCTTTTACTTCATCAGGTTCGGTGGAGATGGCATGACAGAGCAGAAGAATCTTGACAATGAACTTGAGTTCCAATCTCAACTCTGCCTTTTGCTCACTTGGCCTTGAGCAGATGGGATCCTCTCTTTTGGCTTCTGCTGCCTGGAAAGGAGGCCAGTACAAGGAGGATTCAATAAGACAATGTACCCAATACTGGTGGCTTGGTGAGTGCTGAGTGTTCAGTGAGGTCTAGTCCTTTGCTAAACTTCTGTTGACTCCCTCATCACTGGGCACCCAAAGTGCAGTAAGACTCTGCCCATGTGGGTGTCAGGAGCATGTTGATTCAGGAAGTATGTGGGAATAGTCTCCTGTTTATAATGCTTTTGGTAAAATGTGGCCACTTATAGACAGGCGCTCATGAGATCTCCTTGTGGCTTGAGCTGGGACCCCCGAGAAGCCCCCAGTAATGGGGCCATCCAGCCATGGGTCCTCCTGATCAAACTCACAGGGCAAAGTCTAACCTTTGCCATTGCCACCTCCTCCAACATCACGGATTAGAATTCATATTGAAATCATCCATCCATTCTCAGACTACACCAACCCACGCCCAAGCTCAGCTTTCTTACCCAATCAATTGGTTATTTCAACCAAATTACCAAAGCACAAAGATAAAATCATCAGAAAAGCCAATTTGTCACTGAAAAATCTGACCAGCAAGGCCTAGACTGTGCAAGCAGTGTTGATATTGTACTTTTGTACTTTCCTAAACTAATTTAGCCTACTAATTTTCTATAATTACCTGAATGCTCTTAGCCTCCGCTGGTCAGATGAGTTCTGAGACACTTATATAACCAGCATTAAAAAGATGCATTTAGCAGCTCGGATTGTTAAAGTAACAAAGCCTATAGAATCCGGAGGTTATTGTATTCTCCCAAAAGTACTTAAATAATAGCCTAAAATCTGAAGAATTACTTTAATACTTCAATAAAAATAACCCAATTCAAAACATTTTCAAGGAAACAGAGTTCTTTGCTCTAGGCTACCAAGTAATGGCTGAGAGAAAGTATATAGCCTGTCACTTCTGATTAGAGAACTGTGCCTCTGTGCTTTGAATGAGGGGCATGTCTGGTAATAGGAAGTGTAGATATTAAAGTTAATAAAATAATGTGGAATACGATATATATGAAACTTGACCAAGTATAGCACAGAATATAACATACATTACCCTGTTCAGTCAACTCCTGTGGCCCGGCATCTAATGACAAGCTTAATTTCTGTTTCCAATGAGAGTACAGCTAAAAATACAATTTCCAGATTAGACAAATATTTTATCCGACCCCCTAACAAATGTAACTGGAATGGCTGACATGTCTACACAGATGCCCGGCGACCATGAGAGGGAATTACTAGGATTGCAAACTGCTCAGCCTGAAAAGTCTGTGAAACCTCATCATCTTTGAGGTCATTATAAATAATTAGTTGCAAACATGGCGATGTCAAAGCTTCACCGCTGGAAAAGGAGGACAGGGGCGCCTCCATTTCTCTCCTACCCTGAGAGGTTCCCGGCTCCCTCTCGGCACAATTAGGCCTCCCCAAACAGCTTAGCATCCAGGCCCTGCACACCCATTATTGCATCTTTAATCTAAAACCCCAACGCCAACCGTAATGGTTTGGTTTCTTGATACATTAACCTTCAACTTGTATTTTCACTATTAAATAACCAGCTTGAGAACCTCCTAGAATTTTTTTTTCCCCAGTCACCTACATGAAACCATACGGTCCCCATGATGTGACCCTCTTAAGGGATTTAAAAGCAATTCAATGAGCTAATCTCGGTAAGCCTAGAATCAAAGTTCTTGTTTCCATATTTCACTTTCAAAATATTTAGAACTTTGACAGATATGACATTATGTTTTCATTAAAACAGCTGATTTCAAAATGCTGCACTGTGCAGAAACGCCATAAACAGTTTATGATGAACTGCCACGCTCTTAATTAAAACAATAAATCCAGCGCACAATATTTGTGCAGCCTCCGGTCTGACCTTTGCCTCTTGCTATCCACCACCAAGCCGCGGCTGCGTTCCCAACGCCAGACGGGGAAGGTTTTAAAACATGATCTGAAAGGCACTAAAGATAAAATAAGAGAAAACGTACCATTAGTCTTCGCAGTTATGATTAATTCAGTTCATATTTTACAATCTGGTTATGGAGTAAAACTGCAGACTTTACATCAAGTATTTGCCATTCACTATACCTAATGTATAAAAATGCTTGATATTTTAGAAAATGGCACCAAGCTAATTCACCACAACCCCACGAAGGACAGAAATTGAAATCATAAACACAGAAAGTGATTAGCTATCCATCTGAACTGACGAGCAGAACTCACTCGTTGGATGGTCAGCCTCGGACGATAAATATGTCGATTGCAGCCCAGCCTCGCCACGCCACTCTTATCTCCCTGCCGCTAGATTTCAGATTAAAATATTCCCTTAAATCTCTCTTGCATCAGCTGCTGGAGCAGGCAGCAAGGGTGTTAATTACCAAGCGGGAATAACAGTAAATTTGTTGTACTGGCCCGGAGTCACCAAGTTAACCTGGGGCCCTGCCAGCTCCGGGGGTGGAAACTATTCTGAGCTGGGTCTCATGTGCACCCCTCATTAAGAGGGCAGCAGGTGGCTGGAAGAGTCCATTCCGCAGCCTCTGATCTGATGCACAGACAGACACCTAGCAACTACACTCGAGAAAACTGTGCCCCAGCCATGGAAGAAGCAGAGACTTCATGCAAGGAGGGGAGGGCATAGCCTAGCTCCTTTGGGGACTAACCCCATGGTGTCTGCAGCAGACTGGTCCCCAGGCATTTCCCTTTGCACCTAAGCATCTGTGTCCAGGCCTTTCCTCTGGGCTCTGTCCCAGCTTCATCTTCCTGTCTTTGCAACCCTCCATCATCACCCCCACATGCACATTCCCATGACAAGCACAGGCACTCAGTACACAGCCCTGCTGACAGATGGAGACAGCAAAGCCTCAGAGTCTGGAGGACTAAACAGTGACGGTGAAAGGTGGGACACCTCCTTCAGGTCCTTGTTGGAACTGCAGGTAGAGCCTACCAGAGCTCCAGAAGATGGAGGAGGGGAAAGCAGTGCCTGCCGCAGGAGGTCATGCAAGCTCTCAGTCTGGGACTTGCATCCCTTCCGCCCCGATTAGGGAGAATGGAATGCCAGGTGGGTCACTGCCCACTGTGACAGCAAGACATAACTTAGCCAACCTGATTCTGGCCTTCGCTCATCTCTGCAGCCTCTTGCTTTGTCCTTTGCCCACTCCAGCCACGTTGCTTAACTCCAAGGGCCCCTCCCTGTCCATGCAGCTGTGAACTCACTACTCTTACCCATGCCCAAGTCCTGGAGGGGACTGCGTACCTGCTCACCAGGCCTCCAAAGGCGGCCTCCAGGGGAGATGCCTCGCTAAGCCCCCAGCGCTTCCTCCCGCCCTGCCCTAAAGACATGTCTTGGCCCACATTTAGTTGGGGGATTCTGTCTCAGGTTATCCTAGCAGAGAAAGCTCCTCCAGGAAGGCTGGGCTCTGGGGTCCCCGAGCACCATGCAGGTTTCCTGTGCCCCCCACCCCCAGCGTGAACCTCTCCAGGAGCCATCACTCACATCCTCACATTTAGAATCAAACATCATGGTTGGGGTACATTCCATTCATCTCCCTATCATCACAGAGGGCTTCCCTGGTGGCTCAGATGGTAAAGAATCCACCTGCAATGAGGGAGACCTGGGTTCGATACCTGGGTTGAGAAGATCCCCTGGAGAAGGGGATGGCTACCCACTCCAGTATTCTGGCTTGGAGAATTCCATGGACTGTATAGTCCATGGGGTCACAAAGAGTCAGACACGACTGAGCAACTTTCACTTCATTTCATCACAGAAGGTGCCCCAACAGGAGTCAGAACCCCTGCCCCCACCAGCTGCCATCATGCCCAGACCTTGGGACAGAAGGATCAACCCCAGACACCACACAACGGTGGTCCCCTCCATGTACCACACCGTCCAGTGGTGCAGCCCACCCCAGCTGACAGAGGTCACATACACACGTCCTGTGGTCACATTTGGCCCCTGCTGTCATTTGTGAATCAGAGAAAGCAATGGCACCCCACTCCAGTACTCTTGCCTGGAAAATCTCATGGACGGAGGAGCCTGGTAGGCTGCAGTCCATGGGGTCGCTAAGAGTCGGACACGACGGAGCAACTTTACTTTCACTTTTCACTTTCATGTATTGGAGAAGGAAATGGCAACCCACTCCAGTGTTCTTGCCTGGAGAATCCCAGGGATGGGGGAGCCTGGTGGACTGCCGTCTATGGGGTAGCACAGAGTCGGACACGACTGAAGCGACTTAGCAGCAGCAGCAGCAGCCATTTGTGAATACCACTGTTTTTCAGAAAACTAAGACCCAGAGAGCTGAGGGCTCCATCCTGAAGTTGCCCAGTCAGTGAATGGCCCCACAAACTTAAAATCCTTTCCCTCTATCTTTGGGGCACTACTTACTCCTCCTGTAGGCAACATGTGAGACTCTCAAACTGAGACCCGTGGATATGTTCTCAAGAGTCCATACCTCCTTCTAGTAATTTTCAACATTTTTTTTTAGTATTTTCACATCAGTTAAAATCCATCTAAAAGACAGAATGAAAATATCCTATAACAAACCATAATGGAAAAGAATATTTTAAAAAAGATTGTTTGTATATATGTATGTGTGCTTAGTCACTCAGTGGTATTCAGCTCTGCAAACTCATGGACTGTGGCCCACCAGGCTCCTCTGTCCATGGGATTCCCCAGGCAAGAATACTGGAGTGAGTTGCCATTTCCTTCTCCAGGGGATCTTCCCGACCCAGGGATCAAACCCAGGTCAGGCGAATTCTGTACCATCTGAGCCACCAGGGAAGCCCGTGTGTGTGCATGTGTGTGTGTGTGTGTGTGTGTATCTGAATCACTTTGCTGCCGCTGCTGCTGCTGCTAAGGCACTTCAGTCGTGTCCGACTCTGTGCGACCCCATAGACGGCAGCTCACTAGGCTCCACCGTCCCTGGGGTTCTCCAGGCAAGAACACTGGAGTGGGTTGCCATTTCCTTCCCCAGTGCATGAAAGTGAAAAGTGAAAGTGAAGTTGTTCAGTCGTGTCCGACTCTTTGCGACCCCATGGACTGTAGCCTACCACGCTCTTCCGTCCATGGGATTGTCCAGGCAAAAGTACTGGAGTGGGGTGCCATTGCCTTCTCCGAATCATTTTGCTATGTAGCAATAATTAACATGACATCGTAGTAATAAATCAACTATATTTCCATTTTTAAAAGAACAATGGATACAAACATATTCTGGATCACCTATCAACTGTCGAGTGATTTCCATCCCAAGTTTGTGTTTTCCGTTGTTGGGATAAAAAGCACGCTCTTCAAATCGGCAAAGACTAGGACTTCTCTGGTGGTCTAGTGGTTAAGGAAATGCCTGCCAACACAGGGAACATGAGTTTAATCCCTGGTCTGGGAAGATCTCACGTGTTGTGGGGCAACTAAGCCTGTGCACCGTGACCACTGAAACCCCCGTGTTCTGTAGCCCTTGCGCCACAACAAGAAAAGCCCCCACAATGAGAAGCCCAAGTATCACAACTAGAGAGTGTCCCCGCTCACCACAGCCAGACAAAGCCCTCGCAAAGCAACGAAGACCCAGCGCAACCAAAAATAAAGACTAAAGAGCAGGGGCCAGAGTGAGTGGGCCTGGGGGCTGAGGGAAGGCCAAGCAGAGTTGCAGGATTCTGTTCATGGGAGTGTAAGCCCTGTGTTACTCCAGCCTCAGAGTGGGGAGGGGATGCGCGCCCTGGAAGGCTGACCTGGGATCCATCAGAAGAGTACAGGAGACAGCACATTACATGTCCACTGAGTCACCTCTGGGTCCATATGGAGTTCACCCAGATGGACATCTGGGGTCTTCACCCTCTCTTCCTCTCTCTTCTCTGCTATGCTCTTTGTCTCTTTTAATCCCTGCTCCTTCTCTCTAGATCAGTGGCCCCCAAACTTTTTGGCACCCGGGACTGGTTTTGTGGAAGACAATTTTTCCACGGGGTGGAGGGTGGATGGGGAGTGGCGGGATGGCTCAGGTGGTAACGGCAGTGATAGGGAATGGCAGATGAAGCTTTTCTCACTCACCTGCCACTCACCTCCTGTCCTGGACCCGGGGGCTGGGGACCCCTGCTCTAGATTCACATCCCGTGCTGGAGGGGCAGGGTCAAACCGTTAAGATTCTATATTGCTTTGAAATTTTAGCTATCTCAGATCCATCAGACTGTATCAATGGTATTTTCTTGTTAAACTTGACTGCTCTTAGAGCTTCACTTTCACGTGTTGTTATGAAATTATCTTCTCTTTGCTCTTCAGCAAAGAATGAGGGAGGTCAGGGAAGAAGGAGGCAAAGAAAGAATTTCCCATGCTGTCACCGATGATGCTTCAAGTTAAACAAAGTGGTGGAAAAATTGAATCAGCAATGTCCCCACCCCACTCCCAAGATATGTAATCTTAACAATCTGGAAAGAAGCTAGGTCATATACGTCAGTCCCAGAATCATATTAAAAGCTGTGAATTCATTACAACAAAACAGCATCATCTTTTCCATTAAAAAAATGTTTCATTTTCAAATGTATTGGTTTTATAATTTTGTTAGCTTCTAATTTGTAAATGAGACCTGGTGTTAGAGTTGTCTAAAAGCTATAAGCACAAGGAGTTTAAATCTACTTTTGTAAGATCTGTAGTCAAGAATATTACTATCTTTCTCCTTGAGTGGTTATCAAGATTAAATGAAATCGTGTAGGGAACATGCTTAGCACAGTATGCCTCGCACATTGGAAGAATTCAATGTGTTATTAAATATTTTAATTGAAGTATCATTGATGCATAACATTATATAAATTACAGGCATACAATATAGTGATTCATAACTTTTAACTTTATATTCCATTTATAGTTATTATAAAATATTTGCTTTATTCCCCCTTGTTGTACAATATATCCTGGTGTTTATTTTATACCTACTAGTTTGTACCTCTAACTCCCCTACCCTATGCTGCTCCTCCCACTGGTAACCATTATTTTCTTTTCTCTGTGAGTCTGCTTCCTCTTTGCTATATTCACTAGCTGTGATTTACAGACTTACACATATAAGGGACATCATATAGGATCTGTCTTTCTTTGTCTCACTTATTTCACTTAGCATAAAGCTTTTGAACTGTGGTGTTGGAGAAGACTCTTGAGAGTCCCTTGGACAGCAAGGAGATCAAACCAGTCCATCCTAAAAGGAAATCAATCCTGAATAGTTATTGGAGGCACTGATGCTGAGGCTGAAGCTCCAATACTTTGGCCACCTGATACGAAGAGCCGACTCATTGGAAAAGACCCTGATGCTGGGAAAGATTGAGGGCAGGAGGAGAAGGGGATGACAGAGGACAAGATAGTTAGACAGCATCACTGACTCAGTGGACACGAATTTGAGCAAATTCCGGGAGATGGTGAAGGACAGGGAAGCCTGGCACACTGCAGACTCATAGGGTCACAAAGAGTCTGACACAACTGAGCAACTGAACAACAACAATGCCTTCCAAGTCCATGTAGGTTTCTGCAAATACCAAAATGTCATTCTTTTTGACAGCCGAGTAGTATTCCATCGTATATACACATTTTGCTTATCATTCATCTGTCGATAGACACTTCGGTTGTTTCCATATTTTAGCAATTGTAAGCAACGCTGCTATGAACATTGGGGTGCCTGTATCTTTTCAAATTAATGTTGTTTTTTGTTTTTTTTCAAATTTGTATATTTGGATTTTTCAGATATATATCCAATGGCAGAATTGCTGTATCATATGGTCGTTCTATTTTTACTTTTTTTGAGGAACATCCATATTATTTTCCACAGGGGCTACATGAATTTACATTTCTACCTGTGGTGTATGAGGGACGGTTCCTTTTTCTCCATATAAGTATTATTAAATTTTGTTATCATTTTTAATAATTAATATTATAGCAAAAATAAATCAAGTTACTGATGGTTTGCAATATTTTTTTCTTAATAAGCTACATCAATCAAGCTCTTTGTACCTTTGAAAACTCATATGTTGAAGTTGTAACCCCCAGAACTTTAGAATGTGAATATTCAGAGAAGTGAAGTGAAAGTTGCTCAGTCGTGTCCAACTCTTTGCGACCCCGTGGACTTTACAGCTCATGGAATTTACCAGGCCAGAACACTGGAGTCGGTAGCAGATCCCTTCTCCAGGGAATCTTCCCAACCCAGAGACTGAACCCAGGTCTCCCTCATTGCAGGTGAATTCTTTACCAGCTGAGCCTCCAGGGAAACCCGAATATTTCGGGTTTAAAGAGCAAGGGCCTTTAATGAGGTAATTAAGTTAAAATGAGCTCATTAGGGTAGGCTTTAATCCGATATGACTAGTGTTCTTATAAGAAGTGATTAGGACACAGACACACACTGAGGGAAGGCCACACGAGGACACAGAGAGAAGATGACCATATACAAGCCAAACAGAGAGGCCCCAGAAGAAACTAACCCTGCTGACACCTTGATCTTGGGCTTCCAGCCTCCAGAGTTGTGAGAAAATAAATTTCTGTGGTTTAAGCTCCTTAGGGCTTCTTTGGTGGCTCAGTGGTAAAGAATCCGCCTGCCAGTGCACGAGATGTGGGTTCAATCCCTGAGTCGGGAAGAGCCCCTGGAGAAGGAAATGACAACCCAATCCAGTGTTCTTGCCTAAGAAATCACATGGACAGAGGCACCTGGTGGGCTACAGTCCATGAGGTTGCAAAGAGTTGGACACGACTTAGCGACTAAACAACAATAATAACAAAGCTCCTTAGCCTGTGATATTTTATGACAACCCAAAGGAACTAATGGATGTTTAAACTCCGAAAATCAGGAATAGGCTTTTACTTCCCTGTGCTCTGCTGTGCTGTCCCTTCCACAAGAAAAATCCTGTGTAGTCAGGATGAAGAAGGTAGGGAAACAATAACTATGAGAGCTTGAGGTCACACCCCAGTTGCCATTCCCCTACTAGGCTTGCCCACCAGGCCATGAGACCATGAGCTAAGCCATGTCCTTTACACCTGGGTCTCTCCTCAGTACCACTGTGGTCCCCCACCATCTGCACCAAGTTGGGCACTTCTTGGCAAGCATCTCACTGCCCTGTGCCTCCTAGCAGGGATGCAGGTGGGGAGCAGCATGGAGTAGGGCTGGGGGGTGGCCCCTGGGAGGATGCAGGTTCATGCAAGGTGTCCACCCCAGGCTCTGAAGTCCAAGGAGCAGCATTTCATGCTCCTCACTTGCTGTCCATCCCTCTTAAGGGCATCCTGCCAGAGGGCCAGAGGCAGAGACAGGACCACAGAGGCCCCCCAGGGCTCAGATCAGCTTTCCAAGGGGACAAATGGACCATTTCACTTCCCAAAACAGCTTTCTAGGAACACTTTCCATCCAGGGCCATAAAAGAAGATTTCAAACCAAGAACTTTTATGAGTTTTTTTATCTGCCTGAGTGTCTATTGAGTTTTACACCCCTTCAGGGTATCTGTTGGCTGTAGGCAGAGTAGGAACAGGCCTCTCATTAAATGCAGGAAGAAACAGTCAAAAAGGAGTTGGACTCTTCACTGTCCGGTTTTAAGGTAATTCTTCTAAAACCCCACATTCACACCTGAGCTCCCATCTGAGAGCAGCCAGTGGACTGAAGATGGCGCCCTCTGGTGGTTGGTGGTGTTCTGAGTCCTAGCCTGGGGTCCAGTGGGGCCTGAAGCCCAAACCAAGGCCACGGGCTAGCTCGGCATAAAAGCTTCTTGAGGGCAAGCAGGGCCAGAGATGATGAGGGACACCTGAACTGCCAGACAGGAAGTGTCTAGGTCCCCGTGTCCACTGGATCTTGGAGGAGAGGGGCAGTCAGCTACACATGTGCCCAATGAGACCTTGGGCCTCCCCGCATCTCACGACCCACCTCAGAGCAACCTATCCAGCTGGAAGGAATCTCACCACTACAGGGTCAGCCTGTGCATTAAAGGCAAACTGTGGGCTCCCAGGTCCCAGGTGAAGAAAGCAGCTGCTGCTACTGCTGCTGCTGCTGAGTCACTTCAGTCGTGTCCGACTCTGTGCGACCCCATAGACGGCAGCCCACCAGGCTCCCCCGTCCCTGGGATTCTCCAGGCAAGAACACTGGAGTGGGTTGCCATTGCCTTCTCCAATTCATGAAAGTGAAAAGTGAAATGAAGTCGCTCAGTCGTGTCCGACTCTTAGCAACCCCATGGACTGCAGCCTACCAGGCTCCTCCGTCCATGGGATTCTCCAGGCAAGAGTACTGGAGTGGGGTGCCATTGCCTTCTCTGAAGGAAGCAGGGGAAGGTTTAAAAGAGGCAAGAGCAGGCCAAGAGTCACCAGGTCTGCAGGGCCCCCATTAGCACCTGCCATAGCAAGGTATAGAGCGTGCTGTTGGTAACAGAGGCTTGAGAGCTCTTCCTCCAGCTCCAGTGCTACTGGCTAACTGCATCTATGCCTCAGTATTTCCATCTGTACAATGGGAGATGCACAGATCTTGTTGCAAGAGTAAAGAATACACTGCACAGAATTTCAGAGCAGCAGCTGGGCCTGTGACAAGGCTTTCAATGTAAGCCATCATCATCTTACCAAGATCATGGCTATTAGCTTCTTACCAACACTACAGAGGCTAGCCAATACAAACAACCTCCGGGAGACCCGCAAGGGATCCAAACCTTTCCCACAGCCAAGGCTATATTTTCCACTAACTTGTAAGGAAAGAGGCGGGGCAGAAACTTTGGCCTAGGATCAACCCCACCCCCAGGACTCAAGCAGCAAAGAGATTGGGCCCTGTCTGTCTGTCTTTCCTGTTTCTTCTCTTACTCTGAACTGCCCAGCTTCACCATCAGACAACCATGGACGCCAAGACAGCCAGAGCTGAGCTCGAGGAAAAGTTCATGGCAACTAGGAAGGACACTGGCATCCCCATGCCTATTTCCATCTCGAGACACAGAAATTCTCCAGACATCCTTCGATCTGCCGTGGAGGCAGTTCTCTGCCAGAATTGCACCCACCTCCACTGCTCCCGCAAGCCTCCATCCAGAGCCCCCCAGCAAACACAGGTTGCAACTTTAAAAGCATGAAAATCAGGAAATGGAACATTGCTAATTCTCACGGCAGCATTAACTCATTCGCTTGCACATATGGGGTATTTGGACCCCAGTAGGTCTTCTATATATATAACTTATTATACAGTAGGTGCAACTTGGAGAATTAATGTTGCTATAGGAACATTCGGATCAAGGCTGGCTTCCAGAGTGAAGAGAGAAAAAATAAGTTTTCCTCCACAGTGTACTTCTCTGTTTTGAGTTTTCAGAGAGGAAGAAGCAGTGTGATCAAGTCAAATGAGGCTAGGAGGGGCTTCCCCTCGTGGTTCGGGGAAGGTGAGAATTCCTGGAAGCATCTCACTGGGGAGGGGAGGGGGAGCTCAGCTGAGCCCAGAGCCCACATGACTGGGAGGACTGCAGAGAGAGGCCTGGGGGGCAGTGTGGGGTGGGGAGCAGGGCGAACACCTGTTCCGGCCAGGAGCAAGACCCGTGCCAAAGCTGGGGCACTGCCTTATGGCAATGCCAGAAACTCCCCCCGAGGAAGGCTGAAAACCCTGTAAACCCTCAAACATGAGGCACTCATCCCCCAGGGAGAAGATCAAGGGAAAGGGGAGCTCAAGGGTGAGCTTAGTGGTCTATATTGGTCCCTGGGTGGACACCGCAGGGACCCACCTCTGGCTGAACCATGCTAGAAATTTGTGTCGACCATGGTATGAGCCCTTGGATCTCTTGTTTGGACCTTGTGTCCACCTGTAAATCCTCCTCCAAAACTAAACTGTTAAAAATCTGAGCGTTTGGCTCAACCATTAAAGGTTCTCCGGACTAGTAAATCTGGACATGCACTGAATCTCCTAAGTGCTCTGAAAACTGCAGTCCCCAACCTTTTTGGCACCAGAGACCGGTTTCGTGGAAGACAATTTTTCCATGGTCCCTAGGGGGTGGGGATGGTTTCAGTTTCACCCACTGCTCCCCTCCTGCTGGGCACCCTGGCTTATAACAGGCCACATACCAGTACCCATCCATGGCCCAGAGCTTGGGGGCCCCTACTCCAAAATGTGTAAGCCTACTATCTCCTTCAGGGACAGGCAGGGTTCTAAGTCTCCCTCCCCGCTACCTTTTCTACCCTATCCAGGGGTCTTAGCTGTCCAAAGCCACTGAGGCAGTCACAGCACAGCCAGAAATTCTACCCATGGTGAGGGCAGCCCCAAGACAGCCCAACACAACACACCCAGGTTGACTGCATGACCCAACCTCAGCATCCGGCGACGTGCTGGGCACACAGAGGCAGCCAGAAATGTACTGACTGAAGGAGTGGATGCTGAACCCAACATGGCAGCAAAGCAAAGGGTGAAGGAGGAAAGCCCAGCATTTCTATGCCACTTCCAACTCCATGCTCTCCGGGTGCCCACAGATAGTGCCAGGCACTAAATTCTGCCCAAAGGATACACAGACAAACAAAGACATTACCTCTGCCCTCAAGATACTCAGAGTGCATCCAGGGGAGGGCGACAGAGAGGTGTAGAAATAAACAGCCAAGGACCATGTCTTGCTTCTGGTCTCCCCAGGAACAATGCTTAGGCACCTGCAAAAGCCCAGGGGATGAACATGGAGGAGACAGAATGGCAGGGACCTGCCCTAGGAGAAGCGTCAAGTGTTCAAAGGAGCCCAGAGTTGGGGAGATTCATTCCGGTCTAGGATAACATCCCACAGGCTGATGAAACCCTCCAAGTCCAACGGTGACTCAGGCTTTTCTTCCCATTAGGTATTTCAGACACGTTCCAAATACTCGGGCTGCCACTACCCTGAGCTGCTGGTTTGCATTTCATTTGAAGCTGTGTCTACTTTTAAATATATATCTAAGAGTCAAACAGAATGTCTAAATGCGTCCATTCCAGTCCACTCCACTGTAAACTGTGTGCTGAGCATCGCCACCAGGGGAAGGGGGGCCGAGCCCTACAGACGGGGGCGGGGGCTGGGGGGAGCACCTCCACCCTCAAGGCAGGCAGGCACCACAGGTATCAGCAAATTCTCCGCCCCACCCTCTCACATCTCCTACATGGTTAAAATAAAGGTGGGTTTGCGGCAGCCGTGAGTCAATTGGCCAAATGTTACATGACGGGCCAGCCAGGGAAAAAATGAGAAGTAAGCAGCAGATATCAGTTATTCTACACTGGGGATGGGCACGGGTTACAGGTTATCTGTTTGTTTAATAGGTCTTCCAGGCATCTCTAAGGAAAGACTTTGTTCCAGAGCTCCTGGGTCCCACAGAGCACACTACACATGGTCGCTCTGCTCTGTGCTGAAAATGCTTCTCTTTGTTTCGCTCACTTTAACTCAAGTGTGATGTTTTTAATTCTGTCTGTGGTGTGATTTTGAAATTAAGCAGTTTGTGTGCTGACAGCTGGTGTTACAACTGGCCTATTCCCTTCCACCCCCACAAAGAGCCAACTCGGTGGGTGTGCAGCCTCAGAGGAGCTCATGATCGTCCCAGTACCCACCTCCTCTCTCGGGTTGGGGGTGAGGGCACCATGGGACCAAGATGCCAACCACCTCACACAGCCCTGGGTGCATCCTGGGGTGGCACGAGAAACACCCCTAAAGCATTACCTCCAATTTCCAGCATACCTTCAGGACACTGTTAGGGTTCAAGACAAGCTCTTCGCCATCCGAGACCTTACAGCACCTCACAGGTCAAACTACAGGTTCAGGCTAAGTGCCATGCCCCTAAAGCGTAGGAGGGTGTGTCCCCAGGATTTTACAAGTGAGACTTCTGGGTACATGGTAACCTCCAGAACGCTTTATATTCTTTAGTCTTGTCCTTTTGTCTCAACACAGCCCTAGAGTGCTACTAGCCTGGTACCCTAGATCGGGGCGGGGTGGGGAGGGAGGGGGTGGAGAGAAGCAATTTCCCAGGGGGCTGGCATTTCCAGAATTCTGCTTAGTTCATGGTGCAAAGAAATGGTCCCTAACACAGAAGTAAATTCAAGAAGGTGACCCTACAATGACCCAGTCACCACGTGCACTTCCAAGCCTCATCTATATCAACCTGTTGTCCACAGCCAGGCAACCCCCACCCCACTCCCATCTCATCCTTAACCTTCCCCAGTGCACAGCAGGTCCTAGCATTTGACAGCAACCAACAGAAATGATCCAATCCCCAAAACGTACACCCATGAAATTTCAGCCCTCTGACCATCCTTGATGTCATCTAACTTACATCAGAAGTTGCCAGAGCTGTTTTTCTTTAATTAACTAATTTAGCTGCTGCGTTGGGTCTTAGCTGTGGCCCAACACAACGTGTGGGACATGGTGGGCAGCACATGGGCTCTCTAGCTGTGGTGCTCGGACTTAGTCGCTCTGTGGCATATGGGACCCTAGTTCTCTGACCAGGGATTGAACCACATCCCCTGCACTGCAAGGCAGATTCTTAACCACGAGACCGCCTGGGAAGACCCCAAAGCTGTTCTTTTTTCCTCTAGGTATTGGTATCTTCCTCATGAGTTAAACCATTTTGCATAACCTGACAGAAAGTGAAATTTCTAGAGTGATGTTTTTGAGTACGGAGTTTTCTAGAACTCAGGATCCATAAATAAGTCAACAGCTCATCTAAGTATCCAACTTCCCCTTCACGTGAATGCAAGGTTGAGATGTCTGTAAAACAAAGAAGATGATGCTGTTTGTTGCAAAGCTCAGTAAGTGGTTCACAAAGGTCCTTCATCCTACGAAACCTTTCACTGCCTCCCGCAGGTCTCACAGTGAAGTCCAACTGCCGCCGAGGCCCACAGTGCCGCCTGGTCCGTGCCCCACAGCAGCTGTGTCAGACCTGCCCCCTCCACAGGCTGTCTTACTCCTCAAACACGCCAGCTCCTCCACTCCAAGGCTGGTCCCTGTGCCCACGCCTCTTACTCTATCTGGCCAGCTCTTCCTCATTCTTTGCAAACGATGCTTTTCCAGGGAAGCAGGTCTTTTCAGACTCTGTCTCATCCTCTTAGAATCCCTACTCTTTTTCTTGAGACCATTTTCACCAGGACAATTATATAAGTACTTCTGAAATTATATTTTTACTTATCTGTCTAACTCCATATAAGCAAGAACAGTACATTCTTCTGTCTGCAGTGTCTCCCACCCTAAACAAGTGCGTGGGGCTTAGTAGGTCCTCAGGAAATACGTATTTTTAACGCAGCATTGGTTCTCATTATTAAGGCAGGCATACAATTAAGCTTAGAAGTATATGAAATTGACACAATGGACCTTATCAAAAGTAAAAACTTTGGAGTGTGCAAATGCCACGTGATTAGGATAAAAAGAGAAGCTACCCATTATGAGAAAGGAGTGGCAAATCACACATCCATCAGAGAACTAGCATCTAGAATAAAGAATCCTAAAAACTCAACAGTTAAAGAACACAAGCCAATTTGAAAATGGGCAAAAAAAAAAAAAAAATTAGCAGACATTATGTGTGACAAACGTTACTGACGTCCTTTTGGGGCGTCATGACAAAGATTCTCTGTCATTCTCTGTCCGTGTGATTTCCCAGGCAAGAATACTGGGAGATCTTCCTGGCCCAGGGAAGGTGGATTCTTTACCATTGAGCCACTGGGGAAGCCCCCATTTATGTATACATGCTGAAAGACAAAGGAAAAAAAGCACGGCATTAGTAATGGCTATCTCTGGAAAATGGGCTCTTAGGGGATTTTTCACTTCCTTCCTTCTCTCTTATTTCCTTTGCTTTTTGAGTGTGTGTTTTCTATCTATTCCCAATTTTCTACGAAGAACGTTGATACCCTTTTCAAACAGAAAATAAGACAGTGGTATTTTTTAAGTAGTTTTGAATCTGTGCTGAGATGCAGTGAATTCTGTGCAATGATAGGTTCCAGGGGACAAGCCCTGCCCTCTTGCCACCAGCACCTCACAGCAATCTGGCAGTTTCCCGGACTACAACCATCCACATGGCACCTTCAAGATCATTCCCATTAACCAGCATCATTTGGACTCATACTTACATAATACTCTTCTTAAACAGACTCTTCTTATTTAAAGGAATTTATTTAGAAGGAATCTTTGTCATTACAACAAAGGAAAGTTAGTATCATTTGTCACAATAAAACATAACTACAAAATAAATACCTTTTTAAAAAGTAGCTTTTTTTTTTTTTTTTTGCTGCAGCTGGATACTGTCCTGTGAATAATATTCTGAGTTCAAGGCCCGTCCTGGTTTTTTTTTTTTTTTTTCATAAAAGAAGGTTAGCAAACATGAGAGTTCAGGTATGAAAAACACTTTCACACCAAAGAATTTCTCTTTGACATAATCAGAAACCTTGAAAATGGATTAAAGGAAAAATGATATGTGACTCAATATCTGTTACAGCCATGCCTCTGAAGCAACTTAAACATGTCACATGCCCTGAGTGGTACCCATCCTATTGCAGAGGACACTGGGCTTCATGAAGGAGCCCAAACAAAGCCCTGGAGGAGTCTAGCCTCTGGAAGCACTTTGGGTTCTGAGCTGGCCCTTCCTAGATGTGGGACAGAGGAAGGGCAACAGCAGAGACCCAGAGCCTAAGGAGGGACCCTGACCGTTGTCAGGCCCTTGGAGGCTCAGCAGGTCACTCTTTGACCTCAGGGAGGGTTTTCTCCCACCCCGGGAGGAGCACCTCTCTCCAGGTAAGGTGTGAGATGTACTCTTCTGGGACACCAGACAGGAAGAACTGGAGTGAGTGATCTGCCGTCATGTTTGCATGGTTACAGAACTAGGAAAAATGACCCTTTTCTGCTCAGAGCATTACCAAGTGAACTGCACCAGCTCCATTACTGTTGGAAGCATCCATATGAAATTATGGAACTCATGATGGCTTTGTCTGGGAAACTGCTCATTTCTGATCGGAAGTTCTATTACACATGAATTTAATTCTAAACAGTGTTACCAACAGATCCAAATGATTTACATTTTAAGCAGTCTTCCTTCATTATCTCATACCTTGTCAGACAGCAAAAGATGGGTTTCATGAGCTTCTATGATGAGAAATGATGCATGTCTCTAAATGGGAATCTTTCCGTACTCCAGGTATTCTGTGGTGGGGTCACATCCCTCAGGCCTGCTTCCGTGGGCACACTTGAGAACTGAGATCAAAGACACGGCGTGCAGAGACAGCATCCCAAACTTTCCTGAAGTTGGATCTAAACAAGGTAAATGTTTCCAGCTGGGGCATTGAACATCACTTGGTACCAAACTTTCCTTCCATCTAGAGAGAGAAAGGGAGAGGGGGATTATCTACTAATAATGTTCCAAACTGTTACACAAGCTTGAACAATTATAGGAGAAATAACCTGGATTTTTTTCTCTATGCATTTTTTTTTAACTGGAGGATAATTGCTTTACAATGTTGTGTTGGTTTCTGCCACACAACAACGTGAATCAGCCATAAATACACATACGTCTCCTGTCTTCCACTCCCCACCCCATCCCACCCCTCTAGGTTGTCACAGAGCACTCGGTTGAGCTTCTTGTGTTACACAGCTACTTCCCCCTGTCTGTTTTGCATATGGAATGATGGACGTGAGTCTGGGTGAACTCCGGGAGTTGGTGATGGACAGGGAGGCCTGGCGTGCTGCGATTCATGGGGTCGCGAAGAGTCGGACACGACTGAGAGACTGAACTGAACTGAATGTACATATTTCAATACTATTCTCTCAACTCGTCCCACCCTCTGCTTCACCCACTGTGTCCACAACTCTGTTCTCTATGTCTGCATTTCTAGTCCTGCCCTGCAAATATTTTCCCTGCATTTTTATTTGTGGAACTTACATAAAACAATGTGTTGATAATCAATTTCATATTTTCAATTACTTTCTCACTTAATAAAGATTGTTACTGACAACTTTCCAAACCAGCATAATATGTAATCATTGAACCTTTTCAAAGACAAAATATAACAATGACAAATAATGCTTATAGAATTCTAACTATGTGCCACAAACTATTTTAAGCACACTTCATACATTTGAATTACTTGGCCCTCACACACAACATATGCAGCTGCAGTATAATTCTCATCTTACAGATGAGGAAGTTAAGGCATAGGAAGTCTAACTTGCTCAAGAACATCCAGCTTATGTGTGGTAAGGCAGCATTTGAACCTCAGCAGGATCGTTTTGGGGGCACTGGTTTATCAAACATTTTCTATAAATCTTCAGAAAGTAAATACTTTAGGCTTTGAGAGCATTGTGGTCTCTGTTCCAGCTACTAAACTCTACACCTGCAGTGCAAAAGTAGCCCCAGATAACGCATACATGAAAGCGTGTGGCAATGGTCCAATAAATTGGAGAAATAACCTGGTTTTAACCTTGGGCCAGGACAGGAGTACATGAGTAGGGGAAGTGGCCATTGATTCCCAAACAGAAGCAAATCAGTTATTTTGAAGCTCATTGGTACTTTGAGTCATCTCAATGCTAGAGGGTAAATATGAGGCAAGCTGGGTCTCTTGCTTGCTTTGTATTTGTCTTTGGGTTCATTCTATCCAGGGGAGACCTGGAAGACCAGCCCAGAGATACCAGGAAGATGGGATGAAGATGAGGTTGCTGCGTGAACTTTTCTGGAAACCTCTGCCCACACACCAGAGTCAGATGAGACATTCATTGAAAGGCAGATTCTCTTCCCCAGTTTCCTGCAGTTAATTCCTTCCCTACCGTCAGCCCAAGAAAGAATCCTCTGACTCAAAATGGCTGGGATGAGCCCTTTGGATTGAATGGTTTGGTTAGAAGCTGAGTCACTGGGAAGGAAAACAGAATGAAACCTTCTTGGGGCTGCCCCACAGCTAAGTGGCAACTCTAAACTTCACCCAGACCATATTATGTGTTAAAACCCAAAAGTTTAAAAAGCGAACAAAACAAAATGCAAGCAACTCCATGCTCTGATTTCCAAATTTTAGAAAATAGGCAAAAAGAGCCTCTGAGACCTCATCTTTGCATCTTCCAGAATCCTGCTGCCCTCTAGGTTTGGGAAACCCCAGAAGGCTCCTCCAAAATGACCAAGAGCAAACAGAGGGGCAGGAAAGCAAACCATGCTGCAGAACATGAACTGCCTTCCACTCAGGGAAGGGGTCACGTCCTTGACGCAGGGCCCACGGTTACCCAGAGTCCCCTAGAAAGTCTCCCCCTCCCCCTTCCGTTCATGATATCTTTAGAATCAAGGCTACAAACTGCATGAATAGCGAGTAATTCAATTAACTCTATAGTCTGAGATGAAAAAAGGGCCATTTTGCTAGCTCGAGTGGAGCGCGAGTTTAACCCTGGTGCTCAGGAAATTCCCAGGCCAGACAGCATATTAAACCAGCTCTTCAACTTAAGAACAATTACTGTCATTTATCAGCCTGAATAGCAATAATGCACAAATCGACAGCTTTCAGGAGGCAAAAAGCTAGCTAGGTGTAATGATATGCAAAGCCACAGCACTCTACATTTTGAACTGTCTCCATCCCATCAATACATCTCCTACCACCTACAATTTATCAATACAAATGTGGTGCCCAATGAAGGCAAGACCAAGAAGATAAATATGAACGGGGTGAGGGGAAAAAAGGCTCAGGAATGTTTGAATTTTAAAATGATGAAGCACAGATCACATTCTTAAAGCATTTTACATGCAATGACCCGATCACACCAAGTTCTCTTCTGAAAGAGGAAAGAGAATAAGGGGACTTTTCTACTCCAAGGTTGCAGGTAGATGCAGCTTTTATTTCTTTTTCTGTTCCCAGATCATGTCTTTCACTGAAGACTGTGATCATTTAGGGACCTAATATTAAAAGGAATAGCAAGAATACTAATCACAGTGGTGAATTTGCATAGGGCCTTTCTTGTAATTCCTCTCACATCTATCATTTTAATTTCATAATATCCATAAGCGATAAAAAGATAAATATTATTATAGCTTTTTTGGAAGAAGGGGAAACTGAGGCATGGTGGGAGTTTGAGATACCCTCCACATCACTCACTCGGGGCTAGAACCAGGTTATGAACTCCCAGCCGACCCTTGTGAAGTCACAGCACATCTAAGAAGACCAGCCCTTCCAGAAGTGATGGGGAGAGTATGAGAACTCCAGTACACAAAGAGACCAGCGTGGACAGACGTGGGGGCCAGGGAGGTGGGGCAGGGTAAAGATAAACGGATTTCAGAACCGGACAAGTGGAATCCTATGGTTGCAGCACGGTGACTGAGCCCCTGCTGTGTGTCAGGTGCTGGGGGAGGTGGGGACAAGGCCACTGCCCATCTAGGCCCTGCTGGTGGTCCCCACTGCCCCCATACCCACCACACAGTGACTCTTTTTGCTTAACAGCATCACTTAGCCTAATAGAATGAATTTACATTGAGGGAAGCTGAGGAGGGTGGTACCCAAGGTGGAAAACATGTCTGGAAAGGTGATGGGGACCATTTCCCCACCCCCCGAGTTTTGGATGCAAATCAGGCAAACAAGGCCTGCCCAGCCCTTTGCTGGAGGAGTTCTGGGGGTCTTTAGCCCCTTTAGCCACTTTGATCCTTCACCTTCCAATTATTCCACAGACCTATCTAGGCCCCCTACTGGCTCCATCACAGGTCTCATCATCTCAGCCCTAACATTGTGCAATGGTGTCTAACTCTGACATGCAAACTCTTGGCCTTTAGGTAATATTTTTAACCAACTTAAAAGGGAAAATAGTGATTGGTGGTAAGATTTAAGGGATTTCTAGGACTTCCCTGGCAGTTCATTGGTTAAGACTCCACACTTCCACTGCAGGGGGCACGGGTTCAATCCCTGGTCAGGGAACTAAGATAGTGCAAGCCGCATGGCACAGCAAAAATAAAAAGAAAAAAAGGCATTAAAAAAAAAAAAGACTTCAGGGATTTTCTTGCTCGCTTGTTTGTTTGAAAGGTTGGGGTTTTTTATTCTGGGTGTCTTTGTTTCCTAACGTAATACCTACCTAATTTAAAATCCCATTCACAAATAAAATGATCATCTCTTATAAAACACCAAACTAATCATTTGGAGGAACCACATCTTATGTCTTAATTTTTAGATGGGTGGGAGAAGTCTTGAGCAGTCTTATTTTCTGACATCAAATAAGAATGCGGGTGCCTTTCCCTCCCTTTATAAGAAATTACACCTTGCTCTTACTATTAAATTAGAATCTCCTCTCCTCTCTCTGAAATTTGGCTGCTTTACAATAAATACATAAATCAAAGAGGCACGGGATCCAGACGCCAATTGGCAGACGGCACTATGAAATAAGCACCAGGACATGGGCGTGCGGAAGTGTTACAACCTGTTCCAATCTGCTCCCTGTTCTCCTTCATAACAAAAGAGGAAGAGAGTCCAAACCCTCCTACACGTGCGTGTACACACACACACACACACACACACACATATACACACACACAGAGCAAAGTTTGGGAGGTTTAAATAGAGCTAAGCCTGCTGAGAAGAGCCACCCAACTGCTCGGGACACGGGTTTCTCACTCTTACCGCTGAGCTGCAATATTTGCCACATCTTGCCAACAGAAGATGGTGTGAACCTGCCATGCGATTGCTGAGAAGTTTGGAAAAGTCTGGGGTTTTGCCAGTATTGTTATCACCGTTGTCGCTGTTGTCTTCAGGCCAAGGAAATTTTCCCAGCACTTGAGCTTAGGTTTTTTTTTTCCTCAACAGCCATGAGAGGGTGGCCATGAGAATTATTGTTACGATTCTTGTGACAAAACCCATCCAGAGAGAATAAGGTGGGCATAACAATTAGAACACTTTTGGAGGCCAGTGACAGAAAATCCAACCCAAATAGGCTTGAAATGAAAGAGATTGTATTCAGAAAACGGAACCCTCGTACACTGTTGGTGAAAATGTAAATTGGTATGGCCACTATGGAGAAAAGTAATGGAGGTACCTCAAAAAACTAAAAGTAGAGCTGCTGTATGAGCCAGCAATCCCACTCCTAGGCATATATCCACAGAAAATCATAATTCGAAAAGACACACGCCCCCCAATGCTCACTGCAGTGATATTTACAACAGCCAGGACATGGAAGCAACTTAAATGTCCATCAACAGAGAAACAAAGAAGATATGGTGCACATCTACAATGAAACACTACTCAAGCATAAAAGGGAACGAAATAGTGCAATCTGCAGATACGTGGGTAGACCTAGAGACTATCATACAAAATGCAGTAAGTCAGACAGAGAGAAACAAATTTATACATGGATTCTAGAAAAATGGTACAGATGAGTTTATGTGCAAAGCAGAAACGGAGAAGGCAATGGCACCCCACTCCAGTACTCTTGCCTGGAAAATCCCATGGATGGAGGAGCCTGGTGGGCTGCAGTCCATGGGGTCGCTAAGAGTCGGACACAACTGAACTGACTTAGCAGCAGCAGCAGCAAAGCAGAAATAGAGACACAGATGTAGAGAACAAACTTACTGGTGCCAAGCAGCGGGGAAAGGGTGAGGTGAACTGGGAGACTGGGATTGACGTACAGACACTGCTATGTACGAAACAGATAACTAATGAGAACCTCCTGTATAGCACAGGGAACTCTACTCAACGCTCTGTGGTGACCTAAGCATGGGAAGGAAGTCTACAAAAGAGGGGCCATGTGTATACATACAACTGATTCACTTCACTGTACAGCAAACAGTACACTGCAAAGCAACTATACTCCAGTAAAAATTTATAAAAAAAGGAAAGAGAATGCATTTGCTCACATAAGTGAAACATCCAAAGGGTGAGTTGGCTTTGGGCAGGAAAGAATCAGAAA
The DNA here is from genome assembly GCF_027580195.1 of Bos mutus. NCBI lineage: Eukaryota > Metazoa > Chordata > Mammalia > Artiodactyla > Bovidae > Bos > Bos mutus. The sequence continues at coordinate 19,816,625 of NC_091634.1, read as the reverse complement.
CCTACCACTCCCGATCTCTGCCTCTGCTTCTTGGGGTAACCTTCTTTCTCAGCTCACCGGGGTACACTGGCAGCCTAAGGCTCATGTCTACATAACACATAGGCCTATACTACTACTACTACTACTAAATCGCTTCAGTCGTGTCCGACTCTGTGCGACCCCATGGACTGCAGCTCACCAGGCTTCTCCGTCCATGGGATTCTCCAGGCAAGAACACTGGAGTGGGTTGCCATTTCCTCCTCCAACGCATGGGCCTATAGTTGAGTCCAAACCAAAGCTCAGAACTGAAACTGATTGGACCCAATTGACTTGGGTCATATGCACATGCCTGAACCAATCACTGCAGCCAGAGGGATAGAGTACACTGATTGGCTTAGAAGGGGTCACAGGCTTCACCTGGGCAAAAACTTCCCCAAACCATGTGGACTCAGAGAAGTGAAGTGAGAGCCCCACCCAGTAAAACCAGGGGAAGCGGACATTGAGAGGTAAAATTCAGCAACTGTCTGCTTCAAAGCATCATAAGATCTAATCTTTGGCTGGACCAAAAGTCTTCAGTTCCAATAACCAAGATACTATGCCCAGAGTTCATTTCACAGCTTGAGTAGAGAGTATAGCCACTTACACTGAATGCCGTGTATTTTTCAGCATCCAGACTACGTATAACCACTGCATCTCCAGAGCCTGACAGGCTCACAAAAATGATTCCTAGAGGTGAGCTTTGATCCACTAGTGTCCAGAATTTTAATAACTGCCACTCTCAAGTTATAAAGCTTACATGAGATGATTAAACCCCTCTAGTTAAGAACTAGTGCAATGAGGTGAACTGCAGGACCAAGTCACTTGTGCTTTATATATTTTCTAAAATTTTAATTAAGATTACAAGTCAGATTAAGTAATTGCTTTCTAAAAGATAGATAAACCCAGAAAGACAGATACAATCAAGATTTTTTTTTTTTAAAGAAACCATTTAGCCTCAAATTTGATATCTTCTTTGCTTTTGTGTTCATTGAACTCTCTTTGTTGAAATATATCAGTTCAGTTCAGTCGCTCAGTTGTGTCCAACTTTGTGACCCCACAGACCACAGCACGCCAGGCTTCCCTGTCCATTACCAACTCCCGGAGTTTACTCAAACTCATGTCCATAGAGTCAGTGATGCCATCCAACCATCTCATCCTCTGTCATCCCCTTCTCCTTCCTTCAATCTTTCCCAACATCAGGGTCTTTCCTAATGAGTCAGTTGTTCACATCAGGTGGCCAAAGTATTGGAGTTTCAGCTTCAGCATCAGTCCTTCCAATGAATATTCAGGACTGTTTTCTTTTAGGATGGACTGGTTGGATCTCCTTGCAGTCCAAGGGACTCTCAAGAGTCTTTTCCAACACCACAGTTCAAAAGCATCAATTCTTCGGTGCTCAGTTTTCTTTATAGTCCAACTCTCACATCATACAACATACATGTGGACAAATACACAAGTCATAAGTGTACACCTCAATTCATTAGCCCAAAGTAAACTTACATTGAAGCAACTACATTGAGATCAAGAAAGCACCAGAAGCACCTTTTGGACCCTCTGTTGTTGCTATTGTTTAGTTGCTAAGTTGTGTCCAACTCTTTTGCGACCACGTGGATTGCATTCCACCATGCTCCTCTGTCTATGGAATTACCCAGGCAAGACTATTGGAGTGGGTTGCCATTTCCTTCCCAAAGGGAACTTCCCTAGCCAAGAATCAAACCTATATCACCTGCATTGGCAGGCAAGTTCTTCACCACTGAGCCACTAGGGAAGCCCTTTGGGCCCCGTACGGATCAATATCTCACCATTCCACGGAAAGGAAACTATTGTCTGATCTCTAACAACATGGATAGTATTTGCCTATGTCTTGACCTTTCTATATATGGAGTCATACAGTGTATGCTCCTTTGTGTCTGGATTCTTTCTTTCAAAAAAGATTCACCTCAGAGACAGACAAATACTGTATAGTATTATTTACATGTGGAATCTAAAAAATACAGCAAATTAGTAAATAAAACAAAAAAAGAAGCAGACTCACAGAGAACAAATTAGTGGTTACCAGTGGGGCGAGGGAAGGGGGAAGCGCAACATTGGAGTGGGGAATTTAAAAAACGTTATTATGGGATTATACGAAATGTGTGTGAAACTTCTGAAAACTGTAAAGCACTATAGAATTTTTTAATAAAATAAAATAAAAATTTTAATTAAAAAAAGTCACCCAAGGTGTTACAAGTACTGTAATAGTAGTTTACTCACTTTTCTTCCTGTTTAATAATGCATTATATGAATATTGTACCGTCTATATGCAATGGACTAAATGTTTATAATCCCCCAAAATTCCTATGTTGAAATCCTAACCCCCAAAGGGGTAGTATTAGGAAGTGGGGCCTTTTGAAGGTAATTAGGTCATGAGGATGGAACTCTCATGAATGAAGTCAGTGCCTTTATAAAAGGGACTCCAGAAGGTTTCTTTGCCTTCTCTTTCACCATGTATGGTCACAACTGGAAGTGGACAGTCTGCAGCCTGGAATAGGCGCAAACTGGAACCTGACCGTGTTCACACTGATCTCAGACTTCCAGCCTCCAGAACTGTGAGAAATAAATTTTTGTTGCTTGTGAGGCACTCAGTCTATGGTGTTTGGTTATAGAGGTCTGAAGTGAGATGCTATGCATTCAATCTATTCATGGTGGTCATTTTGGTTACTGTCGTGCACATTCTTATGCACAGGCAGACGTTTCTGTTGGGTTTATATCTAGGAGAGGAACTGTTGGAATACATATTCATTTTTAGTAGATAAAGGCAAACAGTCTTCCAAAGTGGATGCACCAGTTTACTCTCCCAGCAGCAGTAACTCTCTCAGCAGTTACTCTCCTCTGAACACCTTCGACTAGTCATTATTACTGCCTTGATCAGTTCAGCTCTGTTCCTAGTGAGTGCTAAGTCGCTTCAATTGTGTCCAACTCTTTGTGACTCTATGGACTATAGCCTGCCAGGCTCCTCTGACTGTGGGATTCTCCAGGCAAGAATACTGGAGTGGGTTGCCATGCCTTCCTCCAGGGGAAATTCCCGACCCAGGGATTGAACCTGCAGCTCCTCCAGCTCCTGCATTGCAGGCGGATTCTTTACTGCTGAGCCACCAGGGAAGCCCTTGTTCCTAACCATGACCCAACTAATGGAGATCATGTGTAGAGCCTGGGAGGCAGCCAGAGCTCAGTGTAAATCTTGGCTTCACCACTTACTGAACAATGAGTGTTTCTTTGGAGAATTTCACTTAGCCTCAGATTCCTGATCTGTGAAGGGACCATAATCTTAACGTTCTTAATCAAACTGCATTTATACACAAAAGTGCTTTGCAAATGGTAAAACTATATACCCATGTTAGAGATTAGAAAGAAGCTGTGGGTTCTTTCAGCCAATATTACAGTCACCTGGTGTTAAAAATAGAAATCTCCCAGTAGCATTAGGAGTGCAGTGGATAGCAAGTTAGAAAACCTTGGGTTAAAATATTGTCCACTGCACTTACCACATGACTTTCAAGGAGTTGCTAAACCCCCACGATCCTCAGGTTTTCCATCCATGAAATAAGAACAGTGAGACTTCCCTGATAGTTGTTATGAGGGGAAAAAAGAACATAATGTATCCCAAAAAAAGTGAGAGCAATACTGAAAGAAAGAGAGAATCTAAGTGTTGATTCCAGCTCTTGGAACACAACAGGTACTCAAAAAAAATGACAACCATCATTTGTTAAAGGTCTAGAAAATACGGTAGGCATCTGGTTCCCTGAACCCTTTTTATTGACACTCTTATCTTTCATAATGAAGGTTGGTTTATGCAAAATTGTCAATTGATAAAATTTGGCTTTTCTGCCTCAAGAGTCGCTTTTTTCGTTTTCTGCTTGTTCCAACCATTCAGGGGCTCAGCATACCCAGGATCTCTGCCATCCACCACTCTAAGAAAAGCTTGCTATCAGGGAACAGTGAAATTTCAGAATTCTATATGACAGTCCCAAAATGTCAGAGCTAGAAGGGACCTGAAGGCATACAACTCATTCAATTCATTTTACAGATGGTGGCACTGAGGCTAGAAATCCAAGGTAACACTTCTGGTTAGCGGCAGAGTCAGGGAAAGGGCCTGGCTTTCCTGACAGCTCGCCCAGGGCTCATTCTCTCATAGCTTAGTATAAATGTTAATCTGTGTCTACAGTTGTAAATAAAAGAGTTGGTTCTTTATTAAGGACCTTTCAAGTATCAGAGAAAGAGTTAAATCACATCTAATCTATTCATAAATTAAACAGGCCTTGCTAAAATTTAAAGCACCAATATAGACAAAAACCAGCAGCATTTATATTTTAAATAATCTTCTCTTTAAAAAAAAAAAATTGGAGAACTTTTGCTTCCAGCCACGACAGAATAACTGATATGAGACTTGCCCTCCTGCCAAAAACAACTGTAAAACTAGACAAATATATGAGGCAACTGTTTTCAGACATTGTGCAACAGGCAGCACAGGACTGTAATTTTGAGAGAAGGCATACACACGAGGTGAACCCCATTCTTTCTCTGGCTTTCTGCCAGGGAGTACCTTTCTGCCATGGCACAAGGGTGAGCAGTACAAATGGAACAGCAGTTTCACTAAGCTAATGAGACAGTGATCAGAGTTCTGGGCCAGTGAAGTATCTGAATTGTGTAGCGCAGAAGAACAGAAGAGAGGGAGCCTCACAAAGACAGGTGCTGTAAATCTAGCTAAGGGTTCACCATGGGACCTTGGCTGAGGGCTGGACTGTGCACACCCAGGGTTACAGTCCAGGAAGCCGAGCAAATGTCTCCTGACACAGAGCTGACAGTGGTACGGTGATATGAGAAGTTGTGTACTGCTTGTAGGATATTAAAGTTTCAGTCAAGCCACGGTAGAGAAACTTCACTGAATACTCCAAACCTCCAGTTGAGATCTTTAAAAGATCAGGCATTTGGATTAAGGAACACAATGTAAAGGGAAGGCAAGCTCAAAATTAAAATAGATCCTAACAAGTTAAACTGACTCTAATGGATGGAAAGGATCCACTAGTAATGAAAGTGTTAGTCGCTCGATCATGTCTGACTCTTTCCAGCCCCACGGACTGTATCCTACCAGGCTCCTCTGTCCATGGGATTATCACAGCAAGAATACTGGCGTGGGTAGCCATTTCCTCCTCCAGGGGATCTTCCAGGGATAGAAACTGGGTCTCCTGCATTGCAGGCAGATTCTTTTCCTTCTGAGCCACCAGGGAAGCCCAAAATAATAATATCACTCATTCAATAAAGAAACTGACCCCAGGATGGCCCACGTGTTTAAATTAATAGGAAAAAGTCTTTCAAGAAACTTTATAAGTATCTGTTTAAGAACTTAAAAGAAAAGCGAATCATAATGAGTTAACAGTAGACATAGCCCCTAAAATTATAAGTGTGTATGTGTGTACACACCAAAACAAGCCAAATGAAAATTCTGGAAATGAAAAATACGTGAATGAAATGAATGCTTGGTATTTATAGTCTTAACAGAAAATTGGAGATTGCAGATAAGTTAATAAATTTGCTCATTTGCTCAGTCATGTCTGACTTTTTGTGACACCATGGACTGTATGACTCCATGGACTATAGCCCACCAGGCTCCTCTGTCCATGGAGTTTTTCAGGCAGGAATACTGGAGTGGGTTGCCATTTCCTACTCCAGGGGAACTTCTTTACTCAGGGATTGACCTTGGTGTCTCTTGCGTCTCCTGCATTAGCCGGTAGATTCTTTACCACTGCACCACCTGGCCAAAGAAGACATTTAGTAAACTTGAAGACAGGTCAGTAGAAAGTATTCAATCTGAGAACAGAGAGAAAAATATTGGAGGAAAATGAACAAAGTCTCAGGGATTTGTGGCAAAAAATGTCAAGCAGTCTAACATATATATAATTAGAGTCCAAGACGGAAAGTAAAAAGAGGAAATAGAAAACCTCATGAAAGAATAACAACCAATTTTTTCACAAAATTTGTGGAATGTGAGTGCTTATAGAGACAAGAAGTCCTGTCTTCTTGTGTGAATCCCAAAGGGCATAAACATAAGGAGAACTATACCTAGCTCAGGTCAAAGTCAAACTGGTGAAAACTAAAGATGAAGAAGCAATCTTAAAAGTAGTCAATTAAAAAATGCTCACAGCATGCAGAGGAACAATGATATATACAAATGACAGCCAGCTTCTCATCAGATGGGAATTCAGATTTACAAGAAATAGTAAACAATATCAGAATGGTCAATATGTGGGTAAATATAAAAGACTTTTTCTTCTTCTTTTAATAATTTATTTGTCAGGCAACTCTCTAACTAAAAAAAAATAGTAACACAATGTTGGGTAGTTATTAAGTATTATTAAAAATATGACACTAATAGCACAAAGATGGTGGGCTAAGTGGCTTTTACTGTTGTAAAAGTCTTACACGTCACATGAAGAGGTACAAGATTAATTTAAAATAGACGGTGGTGGCTTAAGAATGCACAGTGTAATCCCTAGTGTGGTCAACTAAAACAAAACAAAGAAAGAGGTGGGATTCTTTGTATTGAAATATATAAGAAGAAGAATTAAAATGGGAACGCTAAAAAAGAGTACAATAATGCAAAGGTATTCAGGAAAGGAAAAACAAATAAATACAAATTAGATGGAACAACCAGATAACAAATTGCAAGATGGCAGACTTGTAGACTATCAATCATTAAATTAAGTATAATGGACTAAACTCTCTAATTGAAAAGAACAGATGGGATTTAAAAATCAAGACCCAACTGCATGCTATCTAGAGGAGACATTTTCAACGGAAAGAAATAGCTAAGTTAAATGTAAAAGGATGAGAAATGGCAATAAATCAACTGGAAAGGTAATTTGACTATATTAATATCAAATAGACCTCAAAACAAAGACTATAACCATGATATATTTCATAGTGATAAAGAGAGAACTCATCAGAAAAAAATAAAAATCCAAAACTTGAGGGAATTCCCTGGCAATCCAGTGATTAAAACTCAGCACTTTTACTGCCATGGCCAGGACTCTAGTAGCATGACAAAAAAAAAAAAAAGAGTGTAGTAATTAGGAGGGCTTCCAAATACATGATGCAAAACTTAACTAAACTAAAAGCAAAGTACCCAAATCCATAATCATTGCCAGAGATTTTAACATTCATTTCTTGGTAACTAATGAAACAACTAGACAAAAAAAATTAACAAATATATAGAATATTTGAAAAGCAATTGTAAGCAAACTTAACCTAACTGACACTTTTAGAAGATGGTGCCCAACAACTCTAGAATGCATGTAGTTTTCAAGTGTGCCTGGAATGTTCACCAAAAGTAATCATATGTTAGATCAAAGTCAAGTGTCAGTACAATTCAAAATATTGAAATATGAAACAGTATATTCTCTGACCACAATGGAAAAGCTGCAAATATTTGGAAATTCACAACACACATCTAAAATAATACATGAGTCAAAGAAAAAATTACAACAGAAATTGCCAACTATGTCAAACTAAATGATAATAAAAGTACAATGTATCAGAATTTGTGGGATGCAGCCAGGACAGTAATTTGAGAGACTATATGCCTGGACAGTTCCCATGGACAGAGGAGCCTGGCAAGCTACAGTCCATGGGTTCGCAAAGAGTCAGACATACTTGAGCAACTAATACTTCCACTACTTTCACTTTTTCATAGCTTTTAATGGATATGTTAGAAGGAAATTTTTAAATGATAAAATTTTAAATCAATGATAAAAATTTTAAATCAATGATTAAAGTGTCCATCTCAAGAGGCTATAAAAATTAAATCAAATTTAACCTACTATAATTAAAAGGAAGGTAGTAATAAAGCTAAAAGGAGACATCAATGAAATAAAAAACAAGTAATTCGGAAATTAATAAAACCAAAATTTAGATTTTAAAAAGATTAACCAAACTGATGTAGAAAGACTAAAAAAGAAAAAAACAGAGTAAACACAAGTTATAAATATCAGAAGTGAAAAGGGGGCCATCACTAGAGTTTCTACAGACACTGAAAGGATAAAGAGGCAACATTATGAATGATTTTATTGCAAGTAAACTTGACAGCTTATATGAAATGGAAAAATTTCTTGAAAACTTCTATTTACCAAAACTGATATTAGAAGAAATAGAAAACCTTGAAATTCCATGAAAGAAGTTGAATTCATAATCAAAAACAAACTTGACACCCAAGCATGTCAATGTGAACTCTCTTTTAAGAAAAGGACAATGATCAACCTTACATAAACTCTTTCAGAAAACAGAGGATGAGAGAATATTTCATAACTAGTTTTGTAAAAACAGAACACTGATTCTCAACCTAACAAGAAAGGGTGGAAAATTACCAATCAATATGCTCCATGAACATAGCACAAAAATTGTTCATAAAATATTAGCAAATAATATCTAGTAATATATTAAAACACACACACACACACATATATATAATGACCAAGTACAGCTTTACACAGAATGCAGTTTGGTTCAGCAGTCATAAATAAAACAGTATAATGGATTATATTAACAGAGAAAAAGAACTAAAAAAATCATCCAAGTACATATGAAAAAAACATTTATCAAGATTCTACACCCATTTGTAGAAGAAAAAATTTTAAGCCAAGAATAAAAAGGAGCTTCATCAATCTGGTAAAAGGTCACTTTATAAAAAATTCTACAGCTAACATCATACTTTTTGGTACAATATTAAATGCTTGCCCTAATATTGGAAACAAAGAAAGGAAGTCTTCTCTCGGCATATCTATTCAACATCATTCTGGAGATGCTAGCCAAAACAATAAGACAATAAAAGAAAAAAAGAACAATCAAAAAAGAAGAAATAAAACTGGATGCATTTATAGATAGTATGGTGGTTTATTTAAAAACTCCTAAGGAATCTACAGAGAAATTGCTAAAATACAAGTAAATTTAGCAAGGTTGTAGTATGAGTCAGTATATGAAAATAAATGGTATTTCTGTACACTGGCAGCAGCAAAAAAAAAAAAAAAGGAAATAAAAAACTTTTTATGCTATTTACAATAGCATCAACATATAAAACACTTAGAAATACATTAACAACATTCAAGATCCTTTCTCTGAAAATCTCTACAATAGAAATTAAAGAAGTCCTAAGTAAATGGAAAGGTATATCACACTCATGGATAGAAAGATTCAATATTAATTGATTTCTAATATTAGAAGACTCAATATTAATCTATATTCAATATCAGATCAGATCAGTCAGTCGTGTCCGACTCTTTGCGACCCCATGAATCGCAGCACGCCAGGCCTCCCTGTCCACCACCAATGCCCAGAGTTCACTCAGACTCACGTCCATCGAGTCAGTGATGCTATCCAGCCATCTCATCCTCTGTTGTCCCCTTCTCCTCTTGCCCCCAATCCCTCCCAGCATCAGAGTCTTTTCCAATGAGTCAGCTCTTTACATGAGGTGGCCAAAGTACTGGAGTTTCAGCTTTAGCATCATTTCTTCCAAAGAATTCCCAGGGCTGATCTCCTTCAGAATGGACTGGTTGGATCTCCTTGCAGTCCAAGGGACTCTCAAGAGTCTTCTCCAACACCACAGTTCAAAAGCATCAATTCTTCGGCGCTCAGCCTTCTTCACAGTCCAAATCTCAAATCTATACATGACCACAGGAAAAACCATAGCCTTGACTAGACGAACCTTTGTTGGCAAAGTAATGTCTCTGCTTTTGAATATGCTATCTAGGTTGGTCATAACTTTCCTTCCAAGGAGTAAGCGTCTTTTAATTTCATGGCTGCAATCACCATCTGCAGTGATTTTGGAGCCCAAAAAATAAAGTCTGACACTGTTTCCACTGTTTCCCCATCTATTTCCCATGAAGTGATGGGACCGGATGCCATGATCTTCATTTTCTGAATGTTGAGCTTTAAGCCAACTTTTTCACTCTCCTCTTTTACTTTCATCAAGAAGCTTTTGAGTTCCTCTTCACTTTCTGCCATAAGGGTGGTGTCACCTGCATATCTGAGATTATTGGTATTTCACCCGGCAATCTTGATTCCAGCTTGTGCTTCTTTCAGATCATAGACCTAATTATAAAGTCAATACTATAAAACTTCCAGAAGGAAATATAGAAAAATATTTGACCTCTGGTAGGTAAAAGTCTCTGAGAGAAGATACAAAAAGCACTCCCTCTGAAAGAAAAACGACTGATAAATTGGGCTTCATCAAAGTTAAAAATTCCCATTCATCAAGAGTCACTGTTAAAAAAAAATGAAAAAACAAGCCACACACTGGAAGAAACATTCACAATTCATATATCTGACAAAGTATTTGTATACAAAATACATAAATAACTCATAAAAATCAACAGTGAAAAGTTAATTCCATTTTTAGAATGACCAAAAAACTTGAATATACTTTTCACAAAAGACTGGCCAAAAGAAAAGAAAAAAAAAAAACATGAGAGGTACTCAACATTATGACCGATCAGGAAACACAAATTAAAATCACAATAAGATACCACTTTACAACCACTAGAATGGCTACAATTCTTAAAACCGACAACAGCAAATGCTGGTGAGAATGTAAAACAACACGCATTGCTTGTTGGGTTTAAAAAGGTACAACCACTTCTGAAAACTAGCAATTTCATAGGAATTTAAACATACACTTACCACATGACCCAGCAACTCCACTTTCAGATATTTACCCAAGGGAAATGAAATTTATGTCCACACAAAATTTGTCCACAAATGTTCACAGCAGCTTTCCTCATAAGAGCTAAAAATTAAGTACAACCCCAAATATTCATCAGTGGATAAACAAACTATCTATGCAGTATTATACAATGGAATACTAATTCACCGACAGGTAAAATGAACGAATCTCAAAAACATGTTAGTGAAAGATGCTAGACACAAAACAGTCCATTGTATATGATTTCATTTTTTTTTTTTTTTGACACACCAGACAGATCAAACTGATCTACAGTGATAGAAATCAGAGCAAGATTTGTCTATGAATGGTGAGCATTCACTGCCATGGGACATAGGAGAACTTTCTGGGGTTATGGACATGTTTCATATCTTGACTGTGGTGTTGGTTTCAGTGTGTATTTCTGTCAAAAGTTACAGAATCATACACTGAAGACCTGTGCAGTTTACTGAATGCAAGTCTTATCCCAATTTTTTAAAGTGTAAACACAGATAACATTTTCACTGAATCTTGCTCATGTAGGACTCCAGAACTGTATTAAGTCTATTCTGAAGTTCCCATGGAATCCATGTGTATTTATCAAGTCTGTTGGTTACCTTGCAGCATCTGCTAACTGTCATTGGACTGTTGCAGGCTCTGGGGCTCCCCAAGCATCCCTGCTTCCTGGGTTTGCTTTCTTCCCCGCCCTCCCACAGCAGTCTCCCACTACGTGTTGGATCCCTATGCACTGCCTAGCCCCTAGTGCTGTAAATAAACACTATGGTTATCTGTGATGGTGGCCTTTATCTGGTATCTCATCAGTAGCAGGCCCCAGAGTAGTGCTGCCTGGGGAGTGCTACCACAATGTTTTATGAGATTTCTTTGTTGTTGGGACCCAGTGATTTTGCTGTTTTACAGGTTTTGCTATTATTAACGCTGTTTGCTGGAAAAACTGTTCTTTTAGCAATTACTTAGATCCACATTCCTCCCTATGATGGTTAGGAGCTGGACCAGGACCAGATCTGAGCAGAAGAAAACCCACTGTCCTTGAGAGCTCAGCCTTCTGAGGTCTTCCTTCACCATGATATTCACACCCTGCTCCCATTTCATGAGAAGTCAGGCAACCCTGAATCCTCCCTTCCTCCCACACTGGGCTGTAGCCATCCAGGGAGAGCTGACATGTCCTTACCAGGTGCTTGCTGCCTTTCCCACTGACCATTGCCATGAGCTTCTCTGTTCTTGCTAAGGAACTCTTACATTCCCTCCTATTATCTCCAGTTTTTAGTAAAGTTTAGGGCTTCAGGAAATGAGGGGATGGCTGGAGTCCCTTCATTTCTAGTCTACTTTGCTCCAGGTATGGACTCCAGCCCCCTCCTCATTCTCAAAGCCCTACTCACCTGAACTGAGTGCAAACAAACTTTACTAAAGACTGGAAAAACAGGAGGAGGTGGAAGGAAGAAAAGAAAACATTTAACCCTGGAACCTCTTAATTCCATCAACCAAATCCTTTCCTTAGGAGTCCCGCTTCCCAGACTAATGGCACATTGCTAGGACCCTCTGTCCTCTCCTCTCCTCTATCCCCAGGTCCTGTCAGAGAGATCAGAGAGTGATGATTTTATCAATCAACCAATCAATCCTTTACTCCCACAGTAATCTCAGTAAGAGAGGGCCCAGTATGAAATCTGTGCATCTCAGTTATACCCAGTACTTAGGACCACCTCCAGGACAAAACTCTGCCTTGGCATTACAGATGCAAGATGCTGGGAGGTGTAAATAGACACACCTGCAATGAGTCTCCTCCCTACTTCTCTAAATCCTCACCTCCAGCCATCAGGGGGGTGGGGAACCCAGGTTCTCTCAGACCCCATCCCCAACCTACCTTCTGCTCTTAGTTTCCCAAGTCAGACAAGCAGGCAGAGCTTCACCCCCACCCCTTGCAGTGAGTCTTCTCCAGGGAAGCCCTTCACTTCCAGGTGCTCTTCAGCTCAACCTTGGACACCCAGTGCCCCATTACAATAACCAGTTGGCTGGTATTTGGGTTGCTCTTGCTGTTTTCATTCCACCTCTTCAGTCCACTAAAGATGTTAATAACTGCAGCACCAGAACCAAAGCAAATGATTTGTTAATTTTTTTAATTTATTTATTTTTGCTCATGCTGCAAGGCATCTGGGATCTTAGCTCCCCCAGGGATTGAACCCGTGCTCCCTGCAGTGGAAGCACAGAGTCCTAACCACTGGACTGCCAGGGAAGTCCCCAGAGCAAGTGATCTGAACTACAGTCCGAGTTAGAAACTTGGCTTGGGTTCTGGAATGATCATCAACAGTTGGGTTGGGTTTCCACTTAAAAGCTCTGTGACCTTGGGCAAGTTACTGCAAGTTACCTTGATGTTACTTGGACAGGTTACATTTCTTGTCTCATTTTCCTTCTTGAAAAACAGAGCTAAAAACAGGACCTACATGAGAAGGACTTAGAACGGTGCCTAGACCAAAGTAAGTGGTATCAAAATGTTAAGCCAATTATAAACATTATATAAAATTGTCTTCATGAATTCAAAAGGAAGAAATTACCTAGGGGGAGAGAAATTAGCCGAAGAAGCCAAAACTCATCCACGTTTAAGTATACCACTTGTGTGAACGTTTCTATTTCAGCTGAGGGAGAAACTGCATACATATATATAGAGGTTGGTTTTAGCTTAATCAACAAGGGCAGGATCTTCAACAGGGCAACATAAAATAACATCAAAGACAACACTGAAAGAAGGGTGGATGATAAAATTGGGGTCAAGCAGTCTTAAATTGAGGGCAATTTTTTGGCTCTACTTCCCTCACAGTAAGAAATACAATTGGAGGACACTGGCCCAGGAACTGCCTGAGAGGTCCGAGCAAAGGCACTGCCAAGGTGGTTTGTGGGCAGCTGCTCTGTGGTCTGCATGGGACAGAGCAGGGGAGGGACCTTCCTCGGTGTCATCTTATGAGGCAGAGGGGACCAGACTCTCCATCACAGAATCATAATGCTTAAGCAGCAAGAAGTCATAAAGCCAGCTGCTGCTGCTAGCTCACACTCTCTCTTTGTCCATGTCCCCCAGCCCGATGGTGGAGGCAGGAGGCCCTGAGTTTTTCAGCTTTTTACGCTTCAGCTCTGTCACCGGCAGAAGGACTCTCCTAAGGATGGACTCTCTGTCCTGACCGCCTGGCAAGGTTACAAGGGGCAGAGCAAGGCAGTATTATTCATTCATTCATTAAGGAAACACTGAGTACCTATCAAGTGTTTAATTTAAAAATTAAAGGTTTAATGTAAAAATTAAAAAATTACCCTATAGTCCAGCAATTCCATGTGTATGATTCCACTTATATGAGATACTTACAGTAGTCAAATTCATAGAGACAGAATGTAGAATGGAGGTTATCAGGGGTCAAGGAAGGGTACGGGCAATTGCTGTTTGATGGGTACAGAGTTTCCCTTTAGCAAGATGAGAAGAGTTCTGGAGATGGTGGTGCTGATGGCTGAACAACAACGTGAATGTGCTTAATGCCACTGAACTGTAGACTTAAAACTGGTTGCTGCTGCTGCTGCTAAGTCACTTCAGTCGTGTCCGACTCTGTGCGACCCCACAGACGGCAGCCCACCAGGCTCCCCCGTCCCTGGGATTCTCCAGACAAGAACACTGGAGTGGGTTGCCATTTCCTTCTCCAATGTATAAAAGTGAAAAGTGAAAGTGAAGTCACTCAGTCATGTCCGACTCTTAGCGACCCCATGGACTGCAGCCCACCAGGGTCCTCCGTCCATGGGATTTTCCAGGCAAGAGTACTGTGGTGGGGTGCCATTGCCTTCCCCGTAAAACTGGTTAAGATGGTAAATTTTATGTTGTGTATATTTTACCACCATTAAAATTAGTGACAGGGACTTCCCTGGCAGACCAACGGTAGAGAATCCATCCGCCTTCCAATGGAGAGGATATGGGTTCGATCCCTGGTCAGGGAACAAAGATCCCACACGCTGCAGGGCAACTAAGCCTACACATCACAGCTAGAGAAGCCCCATGCTGCAACGAAACTCCAGCACAGCCAACCAAAAATTACAGAAAAGGTGAGATTTGAGCATGGTTGGAAGTTGGTGAGGAATTTAGCCAAGTGGACACCTTATAGGAGAGGGGACCTGGCAGAGGACAACATATAAGCAACAGACCTGGAGGGACAGCGTGCTTGATGTGGTTGAATCACAACCATCCCCACACTCCACGCCCACAGGTGAGGTTGCACGTGGCCAATGATGTCTTCAACCTTCCTGCCTTGCAAGCAGAATTCGATTCACTGTCTGTGTGTTTAAGCCCCTGCCAGTCAGGCTTTGGGGCATAAGCATCTCATAAAGTGCTTTCTTCTGGGCAGCACATGTGTCTGCAGACGACATTGCAGACCACAAGCCCCACGAGGCACCCCGGGAGTGCCGAGCTGGCCCCAAATTGAGATACCCAGAGCTGCCCGTTGACGAGTTCTGTGCTAGAGACAAGCGCACAAGGAGGGGGAGAGAGAATGGCATTTCATGCTCCACAGAGGAATAAGGTCCTCAAGATATCAGACCCCGGAGGCTTAATGGGCTATGTTGATTCACCCGCTTGGCAATAAATAAACTTCATCATTCCCCAGTCTGCTGATAATTAGCTCTCAGACAAATCAGTGATCAAACTTAAAAAGATGGTCTGTGAACCACTAATCTCACAGAAGAACAATTGCACAAAAGTTTACTGTAGCCCTATGAAGGGAATTTTTATGAACCTTTTAAATCTGCTGATATACTTGGGGAGTGAGTGCATCAGTGGTGCATTTAAAAGACTACGTGGAAGTAAACATTTTACTGCATGTTTGGGAAGAAGGGAAAAGTTCGCCAAGATTCATATTTTTCTAGGGCAAACGAGGTCATGCACTGGTTTGCAGCTGGTTTTCCTGCCCCCAGTGGGTCTGTAAAGATGCGAGAAGGCCCCAAACTGCTGCTCTGTTACTCCTGGAGATTTATGGGGTCTTAATTAAATGCAATAGTAAACATTCTACCCAAGACAGAGCAGGAGGCAACAGCTGGAAGATGGCATGGTGGACCCCCACCAGCCAAGACAACGGTGCCCACCCATGCCCTCCCACAGCCTAAGGGCTGGGACTGAGGATCTGGGGCAGATGTGTCCAAGACAAGACGGGGCTTCACCCCAACCTAGGCCCCGGGGTGGACAAAAAGAGGCCCCTTCTGCTTCTGTTCCTAGTCCCTTCTGGAGCCCACAGCAGCGGTGTGATGAAGGAAGGCCCAGGAGGCCTCAGTTCCCACGTGGTCTTAGCAGGGAGGGGCGCCTGTTCAAGGGCACGTTTGCCACTGCAGCTTCTGAGCCTCCAGAGCCCTTCCTTTCAGGTCCCCAATTTTCTTCAAGGCTCCTCTTTCCCTCCAGTGTCCTGCCCTTGCAATCGAGAGGTGACCCATTTCCTGGTCAGTCAATCGGCTGCTTGACCCAGGCCCCGAGTCTCAAGGAAGTGATGCAGGAAGTAAGCCCTTCACTCCAGCTCTGGGGCCTGGATCTGCAGAAGCTGTTACACTATGCAGATATCTTGGGCCACCTGACTTCCACCTCTTTGCTAAGGCTTGTTCTCTAGCCTTCCCTTCCTCTCTGGAGCTGTCTGGGAGCCTTCCAGGAAATTCCTAATGTGCTGATAATCACCAGAGTTAGTTCCAGGAACCTGTTAGCAAGGAATTCTGATGGGTACGATGGGCATAGTCCCCTGGCACACTGCAAAGACAACCCAAAAAAGTGTTTGTACCTCACATCTCTGGGAAAATGCTCTGCTGCTGCTGCTAAGTCGCTTCGGTAGTGTCCGACTCTGTGCGACCCCATAGATGGCAGCCCACCAGGCTCCCCCGTCCCTGGGATTCTCCAGACAAGAACACTGGAGTGGGTTGCCATTTCCTTCTCCAAGGGAAAATGCTCACTTTGCCTCCAAAGACATTACCTTAGCAGGACCAGTGTGTCTCTCTGTTGTTCAGTAGCTAAGTCGTATCCAAATCTCTTCAACCCCATGACATGCAGTATGTCAGCCTTCTCGGTCCTCCATTGTTTCCCACAGTTTGCTCAAACTCACGTCCATTGAGTCGGTGAGGCCATCCAACCATCTCATCCTCTGTCGTCCTCTTCTCCTCCTGCCCTCAATCTTTCCCATAATCAGGGTCTTTTCCAATGAGTCAGTTCTTTGCATCAGATGGCCAAAGTATTGGACCTTCAGCTTCAGCATCAGTCCTTCCAATGAATATTCAGGACTGATTTCCTTTAGGATGGACTGGTTGGATCTCCTTGCAGCAAGGGACTCTCAAGAGTCTTCTCCAACACCACAGTTCAAAAACATACATTCTTTGGCTCTCAGCTTTCTTTATGGTCCAACTCTCACATCCATACATGACTAATGGAAAAACCATAGCTTTGACCAGACAGACCTTTGTCAGCAAAGTGATGTCTCTGATTTTTAATATGCTGTGCCTCTCTAGGGGTTCAAATGAAGGCCCAAGTAGCTATGAGTTGATTAGTTCAACAGCCAGAAATAAGCCCTGGAGTTCATGGTCTTTACGGAGGCAGGGCTGGACTCATTCTCTCAAGCACCCTTTCCTAAGCAGGATTCCCAGGTTGTAAGAGCCAGGAGCCATCACAAACCAGGATGCCTGAGTGCAGAATCCTGAGTTCACTTTTTTCTTATGGTAAAATATACCATTTTAACCATTTTTTACAACATATCAGTCTTTTCAATTTTTTTAATATTTATTTATTTATTATTTTTATTTATCTTGGTTGCAGCATGTACACTTAGTTGACCCACAGCATGCAGGATCTCAGGTCCCAGACCAGGGATCAACCTGTGACCCCTGCACTAGAGGGCAGATTCTTCTTTTGTTTTTTTGTTTGTTTGTTGGGTTTTTTTGATTTTTTCTTTTGCAGTGGAGTTGTTGATTTGCTGGTTTTTTAAATGGAGAATAATAATTTTTATTTAATTTTAATTAGAGAATAATTGCTTTACAATGTTGTGTTGGTTTCTGCCATACAACACTGCAAATCAGTCACCACTGGACCATCAAAGATGTCCCTTAAGCAGCATTCAATATATTCATTGTTTGGCAACCATCACCATCATCTACCTCCAGAACGTATTCATATTCCCACACTACAGCTCTGTACCCATTAAAGAATAACTCCCATCACCCTCTCCTTCAGCCTCTGGAAACCACCACTCCACCTTCTGTCTCTATGAGTTTGCCTACTCTAGGTATCTCAAATAAATGGAATTATACAGTACTTGTCTTTTTGTGACTGGCTTCTTTCAATAGGTTCAACCATGTTGTAGCTTGTGTCAGAATTTCCTTCCCTCTTAAGGCTGAATAATATTCCAATTGTAAATCCATATCACATTTTGTTTATCCATTTATCCATTGATGGACACTTGGATTGCTTCCATCTTTGGGCTATTGTCAATGATGCTGCTATGCACACAGGTGTATAAATATCTGTTCAAGTCCCTGCTTTCAAATCTTTTGGCTGAATTTACTTTTGAAGACTGCCAAATGTGGATTGCATGGCCTGGTCTTTTTATACAGGTGATTTACATGAATAATGTCTTTCTGAGTGCTTGCTATGTGCAGGACTCTGTGCCAGATTCAAGAGACACAAAGATGGATAAGCTGAGGGCCTTCTACAGCACCCACCAGGAAGACAAGAGGCTCCAGGGTGGAAATTTTAGGAATAACAGCTACATCATTCCCACAATGTACACACAGGAGTGCCAATAACTCCTCTAGGAGGTCTGGGAGGAAAAGGCCAGTGTGGACAGGTGGGGCGCTGGTGGGCCATCAGGGGTACCACAACGTGGAGCAGCAGCAGGGACCACCATGACTGGGTCCGCACATCTTGTGGTCACAGCCTGTTGGTGCCTCATTTAAAAAGGTCCTGTGGAATTCCCTGATAAGCCAGTGGTTCGGACCCAGCACTCTCACCGCCAGGGTCCTGCGTTCAATCCCTAGCTGGGGATCTAACACCCCACAAGCTGCATAGTGCAGCCAAAAAAAGAGTCCAAGAGAGGCCTTTCAAAGGCTCCTCCCTTAGGGTGGCAAACAAGAGGGCTGCCCACACCCACACAGCAAGGACTTCACATCAGTTTACAAAGGATGGCAGTGAACCTCTCAGTGCATGTGATCTTGGATAAGCTCCCTGAACCCCTGTTACTCCATTTGAAAACTCATCAAGTTGTTGTCAGAACTAAATGGGACGATCCATGTAGACCCTGGGTTCAGTCCCTAGCCAGAAACACCCTCGCAATGTTGACTATTTCTCCCCAGGCCATGAGATCCATCTGAGCAGGAATCCTCATCACTGCATCTCCAGGGCTTAGCACAGGCCTAACACTGAGTAGGTGTATAGTAAATATTTTTTAAATTCTGTTATTTTCAAATTTTAAGCCACAGAGAAAAACAAGATGGGCATACGTGAATAGGTAGCATAGTGAATACTGTCTCTCGGTAAAAGTCACCCTTCTGGCTCACCTCCCCAGCACTGGGGCTAGAGCTCTACAAACTGCTGTTTCCACACTCCTGTGCTGGCTGACCCACTTCAAACGAGGCTCTGCTATAGGAAGTTCTAGAAGAAAACTGGCTTTCCAGGTAGCTAAGTGGTAAGGAATCCTCTTACCAATGAAGGAGATGAAAGAGACATGAGTTCGACCCCTGGGTCAGGAAGATCCCCTAGAGAAAGCAATGGCAACCCACTCCAGTAGTCAGGCCTGGAGAATCCCATAAACAGAGGAGCCTGGTGGGCTACAGTCCATGGGGGTCACAAAGAGTTGGACGCAACTGAGCGACTGAGCACGCATTAGGAGAAAAGTGGCAGGCAGAAGGTGAGAAGAGCCACTGACCCAGCTTCGAAGCCTCCTCTGGCAGAAGCAGCAGCCCCCGTAGTGGAGGAGGGCCAGCAGGGAAGGGGACAGCAGCCTAGGCAGTGAAAGTAGCAGCGGCAGCAGCCCAGAAAGTGCCAGCCTGGCTTCTTGCTCAAGCCTCTCGTTTGCAACTGCACCCAGGGCTCCAGACTACGGGTGCTGTTTTTGATATACCCAAGAGTGGATAACCAACTGGACTCCACCTGATGCCATCAGCTGATCCTAGAGCAAGCGTCTAGGAACCTAGGGTGGCCACTCTAGATGTAGTGTCTCCTCTTCACCTCTGTCAAGGTGGTCGTGAAGAAGCTCCATCTGAGACACAGGACACTTAATACAGCTGTGTTGGTTGCTCACTGCACAAAAGCGTCCTGCTAAGGGCTTATATGCAGCTGAGCTCTGCACTCCCAGCCCTGTATCTAGAATGCTGCACTTCAATACATATTGCATGACACAGGGAATATAGGCAATAACTTTAAATCAAGCATAATCTATAAAAAATTAGTCACTGTGCTCTATACCCGAAACCAATATAATGCTATAAATCCACCATACTTAAATCTAAAAATTTTTTAAATCAAGTTATATATATGTTTACATATACTGGAGTGGGTAGCCATTCCCTTCTCCAGGGGATCTTCCCAACCCAGGAATTGAACCCGGGTCTCCTGCATTACAGGCAGATTACCATCTGAGCCACCACAGAAGCCTATATATAGAATATCCAAAGAGATAAAAGAAGAAATAGAAACTTCCCAGTAAATTATTTTTACAACTAGAACATCTATAAATGAAGACCATGGGCTTTGAAAATTAAAAAATAAACACTCAATATATATTGTAGAATGCTGCACTCCCCTGGAAGGAGGCCTTTTCTCAACATAAACCTGGGCTGGTGGTGATCCTTTTGAGACGCTTCTAGGCCCAAGTGGACTTGGTGGGGCAAGATCTTTCCCCAAAACCCCAAAGGCCCTAGCCTCCTCCCGAGTAGTCCCCAGGGCTGTTTTCTGAGCTGCCTGGAGCATTTCAGAGGAGAATTTCAGCTAGGATTGATGGGCATTTCCACGCAAGTGGAAACCAGGCCCGAACAGGACAGACTCATGACTCAGCAGACCTCCGGGAGCTGCTCCAAACCTGGCCTTCTGCTCCTCAGCCTATCGCAGGCCTCCTCCTCTCCACTGCCACGTGGCTCTGAGCTGGCTGCAGAGAGAAAACAGGAAGTAACAGCTGCTCTTGTGGGGCTCCTGGACATGGGGACCCCAGCAATCCACAAACCTCTCTCCATGCCTTCTCCCGCAACATGAAGAGCCCAGGCAGCTGCTTCAAGCCCTCCCCAAATCACATGTTCCCTAGGCCAGGCCTCGATGCTACTGGGCATCTGTGCCCATATGACATTTTTGAAGGGCTCCAGGTACTCTGATGACGGCAATAAAATGAAAGAAACCCTCCCCCACCCCGTCTCTGGGCTCCCTAACCCTTGCAGAGTTTATCACTTCTTTTCCTGTTGTTCAGGAAACGCAGGGGAGCTGGGAGACCATACCACCCACCAGGTTCAGTGGAACTGAGGCATCCTATTCCTGCGGGAGAATGAGCGCACGTATATGCTTGAAACCCTCCAACAACCCCTCGCCATATGTGTCGATTTAAATGGAAACCGAACGGGAGAGGATTCTGACGACAGTCTGTCACTGACAGCGCTACTTCCTCCAGTTAATTTATGTCTTCCGTAATCAAGCTGATGCTTTTTAAAAGGCTCCACCTGTGATGGCACTTTTTTGCCCACACGTTCACATTCAAAGGTCCCCAGCCTGGGCGTTAATAGTCATTTGAAGACACCGCACTCTGCTAGTACTTTATCTTCCCGGCTCTTTACCTGTATTAATTAATTAGTGCTATAAATACAACCAGCACATGACTCTTTGAGAGCTAATCAGTCACTGACTCAGCTCAGGACCTGGAGGGAAATTAGGAAAATTGAATCTTTCAAAAGTTGGACCCATACAAGGTAACTTAGTCGATTCTGGCCTGAGGGTCAGTGGGGACAGGCTTGATTTAGGCTCCAACTGGGTGGAAAAGCAATTTCCTTAACAGCAAGCCAGCAACCCCGGTTAAGGTGATACAGACCCACTCCAAGTAAAACACAGATGATGTTTTCTTGCAGGTTGAGTGTGCTGGCATTTATTGAGGGCCTCCTGTATGCCTCACCCTGGGCTACATGGCAAGTGTCCGGGGACAGGTTTAGGTCTTTCCCATGACATTGTTTTGGCAGGGTTAGCAAAGCCAGAATACGGTCTAGAGTCAGAAACATTCTATCCTACTCTGCCCAGCTCACCTGGTCATTGGCTGGTCTAGGAAGAAGATTAAAGAAGAAAACCTGTTGACTCAACCACAGGCCTTGAGGACTACTCTAACTGCTGATCCAGAACTACCTCTATTTAGTTTGGACCTTATCACTGGGTCCAAATTTGCTTCTGATTCCACAGTTGGCCCCCTGGGCTCTGTAAATGAACCCTTGGCCCCACCCTGCAGGCCTCTGCCCTGAATTTGTCCTTCATCTGGGTCTCAGGGCCACCTGAAGTGAGCTGAGGAAAGGGACCTGAAATCCCTATGGCCAACCCAGGAACATTCAGCTCAGTTTTCTTCTATTAACTGGAGAATAAAGAACTCATCTCATCCAGGGTCTTTCCCTGAGTCTGGAGCTACTGGCTGGTACTTATGTCCGTGAGAGGAAGCACTGCTTTGATCTCTCCCTGGTGGCTCAGTGGTAAAGAATCTGCCTGCCAATGCAGGAGACATGAGACGTGGGTTTGATCCCCGGGTTGGGAAGATTACCTGGACAAGGAAATGGCAACCCACTCCAGTATTCTTGCCTGGAGATTTCCATGGACAGAGGAACCTGGCGGGCTATAGTCCATGGGGTCGCAAAGAGTCAGACACGACTTAGTGACTAAACAACAAACAAATTTGCTTTTAATTTTGCCCACCTTGCCAATTAAATCCAGTGATGCTGTTACATGCAGGCTCTGGGTTGGGCATTGGAGGATCAGGGATACAAGAGCCTGAGACATGACCCTAACAAAGGGGACAGGCTCCCTAGGACTCTGGCTAGGAGCTCCAGCCTTGGGAAGATGCATGAACTTGACAACAGTGTCAAGTTCACAAGAAGCCTTGAAGGTACAGGATGGGAGAGATGGACTCCGCCGGCTTCTTTGTGTGGGGAGTGGAGAAAGTGGGCAGGAAGTCAGGAGGCATTATGGAAGAGGGCCCCTCCCAGGAGGGAGGATTTGGCAGCAACAGAGAAGAAAACCAGGCTCCCCAGGTGGCGCTAGTGGTAAAGAACCCGCCAACGAATGCAGGAGACATAAGAGACTCCGTTTCGAACCCTGGGTCAGGAAGATGCCCTGGAGGAGGGCATGGCAACCCACTTGCCTGGAGAATCCCATGGACAGAGGAGCCTGGCGGGCTACGGTCCATAGGGTCACAGAGAGTCAGACACGACTGAAGTGACTTAGCACACACGTGCACACACACACGAGGAGAAAAGCATCACAGGGCAAGGAAAGCTTGTGGGCAAGGACAAGAATACAGGGGCCATGCTCAGGATACCTCATTAAACACGCATCCAGAAAACTTTCTTGGACTTCCACACTTGGTAGATTTTACTTCCTCCTTCCCTGACCAAATCCTTCACCCTTAGCCCGTCGGGCACCTTCTGACAGTAGTGAAAGCAGATACAGACCCCCTCAGAGACAGTCCCCCTCAGAGCCCGTCCCCCTCAGAGCCAGTCCCCCCTCAGAGCCAGTCCCCCTCAGAGCCAGTCCCCCTCAGAGCCCGTCCCCCTCAGAGCCAGTCCCCCTCAGAGCCAGTCCCCCCTCAGAGCCAGTCCCCCTCAGAGCCAGTCCCCCTCAGAGCCCGTCCCCCAGAGCCAGTCCCCCTCAGAGCCAGTCCCCCCTCAGAGCCAATCCCCTCAGAGCCCATCCCCAGAGCCAGTCCCCCCCCAGAGCCAGTCCCCTCAGAGCCAGTCCCCCTCAGAGCCAGTCCCCTCAGAGCCAGTCCCCCTCAGAGCCTGTCCCCTCAGAGCCAGTCCCCTCAGAGCCAGTCCCCCTCAGAGCCCGTCCCCCTCAGAGCCCGTCCCCTCAGAGCCCGGGCCCCTCAGAGCCCGTCCCCCTCAGAGCCAGTCCCCCTCAGAGCCAGTCCCCCTCAGAGCCAGTCCCCCTCAGAGCCCGTCCCCCTCAGAGCCCGTCCCCCTCAGAGCCCGTCCCCCTCAGAGCCAGTCCCCTCAGAGCCAGTCCCCCTCAGAGCCAGTCCCCGTCAGAGCCAGTCCCCTCAGAGCCTGTCCCCCCTCAGAGCCAGTCCCCCTCAGAGCCAGTCCCCCTCAGAGCCAGTCCCCCTCAGAGCCCCCTCAGAGTCCCCCTCAGAGCCAGTCCCCCTCAGAGCCAGTCCCCTCAGAGCCCGTCCCCCCTCAGAGCCAGTCCCCCTCAGAGCCAGTCCCCCTCAGAGCCCAGTCCCCCTCAGAGCCAGTCCCCCAGAGCCAGTCCCCTCAGAGCCCGTCCCCCTCAGAGCCAGTCCCCCTCAGAGCCAGTCCCCCCCTCAGAGCCAGTCCCCCTCAGAGCCCGTCCCCCTCAGAGCCAGTCCCCCTCAGAGCCCGTCCCCCTCAGAGCCCGTCCCCCTCAGAGCCAATTCCCCTCAGAGCCCGTCCCCCTCAGAGCCAGTCCCCCTCAGAGCCCGTCCCCCTCAGAGCCCGTCCCCCTCAGAGGCCGTCCCCCTCAGAGCCCGTCCGCAGGGAAATGGTCTCTTTGTGCCTTTGTGCCTTCCCACCACTTTCTGCAACCCCACGGATCAGGTCTATTTTGAGGCAGCCCCTCTGCACAGAAGGAGGTGATTTTTCTTCTTGCTTCTTTGCAGCAACAAACCACCCCCAGATATTTTGCTTTCACTCCTCCCTGAAGGGTCCAAAAGGTCCAAACACAGATGCTTCCCCACCCACGTAGAAATGGGAAAGTCCTACGATGGGACAAAGTCAATCTGCGTAGCTACAGGTTGAAGACTGTAGCTACAGGTTGAAACTGACAAAGGAAAATACCAATTCTTATTTCCTTAAGATTTTCACTCAACACTAGCAATGAACTCTCAGGCAGGAGGGGGCCCAGGACACTCTCGGGAGCCCATGAGAGGTTCCTACTGAGGCTTTCCAGGGACACATGCCACCACCTGCTAATGGACACTTGCTCATATTTTACCTGCCTGGTGAAAACCACAGTTTTGCTGGTGCCCAGTCAAAGCCACCTCTGCTTTCAGGAAGGCGACAGACCCTCTGTCAAGGATCTTCGGGAACACCAAGCCACTGCCTGCTACCAGGCATGGAGCCCTACCTCTGCCAACAGACAGAAAACCTTCTACCTCCTAGCCACTTCCTCTCCTGGCTAATTCCTTTAATGCCTTCCACGGGTGACTCCCAAGGCCACCTACTCCTGCCATCAGTGCCCTTCTCCAAACTTCCCAAGGCAGAGGGGCTTCCCCCAAGATCACCCATGAACTACTATGAAACTTAGCTCCCCAGATAAATGAATGCCTCTCAAAAGACCTAGAAGAGTTTGACAGAAAACAGCAAAGTTCTGTAATGTAATTATCCTTCGATTAAAAAATGAATTAAAAAGACCTAGAAGAATAACAGATATACAAGATTTAAGCCCAGGATCCTGTACCACTTAGTACATTCAGATCTTCAACCTAGGAAAGCTAACTATCTGCACCAACTCCCTTGGATAACAGCAACCTTCAAAAAGGAGTGAGCAGCTCGTCTCCAAATGTGTCTAAGCAGAGGTGCAGGGGCTATCTGTTCTGAGCCAGAGAGATTCCAGCCTTGTGCTACTACCTGTGTGATCCATGGATCGGCTACACCAGCCTCATCTGGGACCAGTTAGAAACACAGAACCTTGTTAGAAACGCCCACCCCTGTAGACCCTGTACTTTAGAGCAAGGGCCCAGGTAATCCACATGCACATTAAACTTTGAGAAGTGGAAGGTCCCAGCCCCAGCTGCATATTAGGATCACCTGGGCAAGTTTCATTCTTAAATACCAGTTCCCAGGTCGACCTGCGTACACGCGTGCTAAGTTGCTTCAGTCATGTCTGGCTCTTTGCAACCCTATGGACTGTAGCCCGCCAGGCTCCTCTGTTCATGGGGTTCTCCAGGCAAGAATACTGGAGTGGGTTGCCATTTCCTCCTCCAGGGAATCTTCTCAACCAGGAATCAAACCCCTATCTCTTACATCTCCTGCATTGGCAGGTAGGTTCTTTACCAGCAGAGCAATCTGGGAAGCCCCCAGGTCTATCTACAAGCAAGTAAATCAGAATCTCTGAGGGTAGGGTCCAGTCGCTTGTATTTTTTTTCTTTTTATTTCTCCTAGGGATTCTAAATTAGAACTGCTGCCATAGAAGATTGTGGCACTTCACATCGGGCTAGACTTGAGATTTTCTTTCTCTTCTCTATTGTTATTTTTAACAGTACTTTTTACACAGCTTTTTAAAAATCAACACACATAGGAACTTCTCTGGGGCTCCAGTGGTTAAGACTCTATGCTTCCAATGCAGGGGACATGGGTTTGATCCCGGGTCAGGGAACTAAGATTCCACATGCCACACGGCATGCTCAAAAAATAAAATAAAAATCAATACAACCTAGTTTTACAGGGAAGAGCAAGTCTTCCTCCATCTCTAATCTTTAGTGTCTCAATTTCCCTCCCCAAGTGCAACCACTGTTACCAGACTTTCATGTTCTTTCAGAACCTTTCTGTGCCTGACCATGTATATACATCCACATGTATATGCCCTCCATACACACAGGGGTGTCAAACTGCACACGCTGTTCCTCTGTCTTGCTCTTTTCACTTAGTATATCTTAGTGATCATTCCATAGAAGCAAACATAATTCCGCCTCACTCTTTTAGGCAATGATGTAGTGTTCTAGTGCATGCATGTAACAATAAATAAGTCTCCAGTTGATGGACATTCAAGTTGCTTCTAATTTTTTGCTTCTACAAACTATCCACAATGAATAAGACATAAACTACCAGGGCTTCCCAGGTGGCTCAGGGGTAAAGAATCTGCCTGCTTATGCAAGAGACTCTGGTTCAATCCCGGGGTCGGGAAGATACCCTGGAGAAGGAAATGGCAAGACATAAACTAGCACCCACTGAAGTCACTCCTTCCCTGTTTTTCTACTGTAATTATTTTTTTTCCCACAGCACGTTTCAGTACCCCCTCGGGGTACACGTTTACTGTGCAGACTGGGACACTTCCAAGAGCAGAAGGGGATGTCACCAACAGTTATAATGAGGATGTAAATGTGACCAGCCCAGGCAACTGGGATGCATCATCATCTACCTAACTTGCTGCATACATGTTCCTTGCGTGTTTTGTTTATCATCTGCCTCCTCCACCAGAATATAAGTTCCTAGAGGGTAAGAGCTAGTCTTTTGTCCACCGTTGTTTCTTCACTGCCTAGAACAGTGCCCACAATGCAACCGGAGCTCATTAAATACGCGGTGGGTGAATCAACAAATAATAATGAATAAATATCTTTGAATGTTCATCACTGGGGCATGTGAATCTATCTTTAGGAAAAACTGCTAGAAGGTGAGTAACTGCATCTTATAACTGGATGGATGTGACTGTCTTGTAGTCCATGGAATATATACACTAATATATAATATTAGTGCATATACTAATAACACTCCAACCAGCACTGAGAGTGGAACCTCTCTGCCCCTCTTGACCCTCAGGGCCGCATCTGCGTGGACTTGTGGGTGCACAAATAGAGGTGCACAGACACAGCGGGGACAGTAAGTCCCCTACATACGAACCTTCAAGTTGAGAAGTTTCCAAGATGCAAACGTGCGTCCGCATGTCCAACCATGTAAGTTAGTTCACGTGTCTGGCGTACATTGTCACTTGCGTGTGTCCTCTACAAGTGGGTGTGCTTCTGGGTACTTTACTGTGCAGTACTATGTAGAGTGCAGCAGGGCACCATCTTTACTTCAAGCCCAGGATGTCCTAAAGCAAGCATAAAAGCAGAGACGATGTAGTGGTACCGTACTGTACTACTGCACTTTTCAAGGTACTGTACTGTAAGATTAAAAATGTTTTCTTTGCTTTTTTGTGTTTGTTTTTTAGGTGTTATTTGTGTGAAAAGTATTGTAAGCTTGTTATAGTACAGTACTACACAGCCGATTGTATTAGTTGGGTACCTGGGCTAATTTTGTTGGACTTACAAACAAATCAGACTTGATGAATGTGCTCCCGGAACGGAACTTATTCGTATATAGAGGACTTTTCTGTACTCAGTATCTTCCCACACAGAGACCCACTGCTCCAGGGCAGCCATGGCCATGGCCAAGCCCCGGACATTCTGACTTCCCAAAGGCATGCGTTTGGTGCAGAGGCAGGTGAGGAAGAGGCCCTCATCTCATCAGCTGATGACAATGTTTGGGGTATCCTCTCTTCTCCCTGGCACCCCTCATAGGCAGGATCAACTTTTGCAAATTGCCTTCCAGACCCCTGACTATCAGATACAGCATGGAAACATCTAGTTCAGGCCTGGCTCAATAAATGTTTAATTAATTAATCAATCAAGCCAAATCAAAGATTAGGTTGATTATCTAGATCTTTTTATCTATACAATGCTAGGCAACTGGTTAATTGCTTTTTCTTTTTTTCCTTCAAGTTTTACCCTGAAATGACAATATGCTTTGGAATTACGTAGAAAAGCCTCAGAGGTCAAAAACCTGATAAGTAGGAAATATTCCCAGGGTGTCCTTAAGAGCAGATTGCCGCAGAAGCAATAGTCATTATCCTAGAAGATGATGCCTTAATGTTACCATAATGCTGAGGCCTAGAATACCCTGGCTTATGATAGGATAACTAAAATCCACAAATACAGTTCTATGAAAATAAAAAAGCCAAACTCAGAAAACCGACATCAGCACTATTTTCCCCTCTGAGGATGTCCGTACATATGCTGATCATAAAGACAAAGGAATGTGCTATTGCATAAGATTCTTAATTGTGCCTCTCCCTATAGGATCCCATCGGAATCTCGGCATGGCGTAGCTCTGTAAGAAAACAACCTGTCGGGTAAAGTGTAGGAAAATGAAAACCTAGTATTCAAATAACCACAATGAGGAGAAATGTTGCATGGTCCCTGTGTTTAGTAAACTTCTCATGGATCATGAAGGTTTCTAGGAAATCCCATCCAATAGCCTCATGGAGCCCCATGTTGCCCCATGAATATATGAATTGAGTCATATATTCAATTAAGAGGCCCAAATTATACGCCTTAGTTTCACATACAGATCACAGGATGCTGAGATTTTTGTGCTGTTTATTTTTAGCTATATACATATCAGATTAGGCCTTTCTGGCTATCCATCTCATTGGAACTGTATTTTTGGTGGACTTGGGACAGAATAAAGTAACATGTCCCGAGGGCCTTCTCTGCCCTTGCCACAATCAGGCACCCAAGGCAGCAGTCACATCCAGAACCTGCTGCTACTCTGTCACTGGCAGCAGGTTGCCCCAGACAAGCCCAGGACCTCAGGAAGGGGCAGGACACGGAGCAGGAGATCCTAGCAATTCAACAGGAAACTTCAAATCACTTCCAGGAGCTGAAAAGATAATCTACAAAGGCATCATTCCCTGACTTTCTAAAGATCTGCCTTTGATTTTTTTCAAAAGCTCTTTTGGGTTGAGTTAGAGCACTCACTCACACATTCGTCTGGGAGCGGTGCTCTGGCAGCAGCCCATGCCTCAGAGACTGCCAGGAGGACTCCAGTGGCTGGTGGAGGCCTCTGATGCCTTGCAGTCTGAGCCCGCGCGCAGAGACGCGTGATCCCGACCATAAGCGCTGCCTTCACAGGCTGTCGAGGAGTGTGAACCTGGGACAGCAGAGCTGGCAGGCAGCCCTGCAGTAGCCACTTCCTCCTCCACCCGCAGCGACGCAAACATGCAGAAAGATTGATAGCTGTGGCTTCAGAACTTCCTCTTCTCAACGCTGTGAACACATGTGCAGACACAAATGGTGTACAGGGAAGGAGACATGTCAACACGCACTTCTGTCCTGTGTGGATCTTCGTGGTCAACTCAGTATCTTTAAATGATGCAACTCAGCATTCAGGAGAGCCAACTTGGGCCTGGCTGAAGACCGATGCCCACTGGTTCTCAAGGGGTCCAAGCTCCAATCAAGGTCCATCAAGGCTTCAGGGACTGTGGTCTGGGGACCTGACAACCATGCAGGACGTCTGTGCCTCCCTCAAGCCTGAATCAGCTGTGAGGAGACATGTGTCCGGGGTCTGAATGCTAGACTGTGTATCAGAAAACACAGAAGCGGTGTCCAGAGGGGCAGCACCTTGAGGCGTAGACCCCAGAGCTGGCACTAGTTCTCCTGGGGTACCCACATTTTCCCCCACAATTCATCTTTCAATAAGAGCCACAGCACGACCTCTTAACAGATGGCAGCTCTGAACAGCTTGGTTCCAAATCGTCTGTGTCTGTCTGATTTTAAAAGAAGAGGAAGAGCTGTCTTTCCTGGGGACTCAGTCATTGGGAGCCACATGAGTTGCTGTGGAAAGAATGCACCCTCAGCAGCAAGCAGGCTTGGATTCAGTCTCTGGCTCTGCCGTCAGGGGCTGGGTGACCTCCAGGCAGTTTCAGAACCTCTTGGATCTTTGCTTTCTTCATCTTTAATATAGGGATGATAGCATTCGCTCCCTGGAGTTCATTGTTGAGGATTAAAGATATATGAAACGTTTTGTACCCCATAGGAGCATGGCTTATGGAGGGGAGGTGGGCACTATGGTCATTTCCTGAGTAGGAAAACTGAAACAACTTGTGGTCTGTCCTCTGCTGCAGGGTAACCTTCCCCAGGACCTTCCAGGAAACACAGATCAGACCAGCACACTCCTATATAGGGTCATAGCTGTGGGATTGACCACAGAAAACAAGAGTTGGAGATGTTTGGAGTAGGAGTAGGTGGTAAAGTGGTATGTGGGCAGGAAGCAGAGGCCTGGCTTAAGAGAAAAGGGAGGAAAACCTTGTGCTAAGGGGGCCCTTCTGCAGCCCTGACAGAACAGAGAGGAACTGATGGGTGAGCACTGGAGGAGCGCTACTGAAACACCTAGGAAACTCACCAGAGTCTTCACCAGCAGGTCCCAACCCCATGATCTTTCACATTTAGTTATTTGTTTACTTATATATCTATTTATTTGACTGTTTTGGATCTTACTGTGAGCCACACGGGATCTTCAATCTTCCTTGCAACCTGCAGGATTTTTAGTTGTGGTGTATGAACTCTTAGTTGAGACCTGTGGGTTCTAGTTTTCTGACCAGGGATTGAACTGGAGTCTTCTGCATTGGGAGCATGGGGACTTAGCCACTGGAGCACCAAGGAAGTCCCCCCACCCCATGATCTTATATCTTATCTTTCATATATCTTATCTTTAATCCTCAACAATGAACTCCAGGGAGCGAATGCTATCATCCCTATTTTAAAGATAAAGAGAGCAAAGATCATGCCCACATGATGGGCCTTCAGTAGCAGACCCCACACACATACATAGTCATCAAAAGCAAGAGGACAAGCCCTATGCAAGTTACCAGCCAGCCCCACTAAAGAACAACTCCCTGCAGAATCATCTAAGACTACTATAAAGTCAAAAAGGACCCCTGGGCACCTAGCAGGGTCATGGGGAGGAGCCCCTCCCTCTTGTGCATGGGGATGAACTGAGAGGACTCTGGCATCCCAACGTGGGGCAGTCACACCTCGTCACAGAGGAAGTAGAGAATGTTGTTCATCATTCCATCGTTCTCGTCCAGAAGTCAGATATACTACTGGGAGGTTCCCAATAAGGTTCCCTGAGCAGCAGAGAGAGACTGAAAGAGGCCTCTGGGAAGCCAGTTTAGGAGTCTACACCATGTGGTGGGACTATAGGAGAAGGGGGAAAGATTTCATTTCAGACTTCTTCCTGGAGACAAACTATACCTGTTTAGAGGAAATACTCTGATAAGCTGCCTGTGGTTTGGGGGCAAGACTCCAGGAGAAGTTTCAAGTTATAAAGATGGCAAGCACACTGCCTGCTAAAGAGGGTCCTGTGTAATCATCTGTATGTGCAATGAACAAACAACAAGGTCCTTCTTTACAGCACAGAGAACTCTATTCAATATCCTATGACAAGCCAGAATGGAAGAGTATTTTAAAAAAGAATGTGTATATATACACACACCTATCACTGAATAACTTTGCTGTGCAGCAGAAATTAACACACTGTAAATCAACTATTCTTCAATAAAAAAAAATATTGACAAAGAGTATCTTATCCAGTGGAGGATGCTTTGTTTCATTGGTTTTGGGTTTGAGAGTTTGAGGGTAGGACTGAAGAAAGAGCAGTTTGGTATAAAGAGGAGAAAGATTTTGGATCCTGATATGATGAAGAGCCGGGTGCTGACAGTTGGGAATGCTCGACAGTGGTCATCAGTAACCAGAACTTCCTATTAAGGATGCTGTGCTGTGCTGTGCTGTGCTTAGTCGCTCAGTCGTGTCAGACTCTTTGTGACCCCAAGGACTGTAGCCCACCAGGCTCCTCTGTCCATGGGGATTCTCTAGGCAAGAACACTGGAGTGGGTTGCCCCGCCCTCCTTGAAGGGATCTTTCCAACCCAGGGATCAAACCCAGGTCTCCCACATTGCAAGCAGATACTTTACTGCCTGAGCTACCAGGGAAGCCCAAGAATACTGGAGTGGGTAGCCTATCCCTTCTCCAGGGGATCTTCCTGACCCAGGAATTGAACCAGAGTCTCCTTCATTGCAGGCAGATTCTCTACCAGGGAAGCCCATTGAGGATGAAGGTCATCATGCTATGACTCTCTCTGCCATCCCAGTGCTCATGAGTGCCTTCGGGAGTGAGGACTTGCAGAGTGCGAGGGCAATGTCTAAGTCAATACGTGCACAAAACACAAGCAGCATGCCTGGACACAGAGGCCAGGGGATGAGGTCAACTTGGCGTCAGGACCGGAGAGAAAACCCAGGGCAGGAGACAGAAGCTTGGGTGCAGGCCAACTCTACCGTTACTGACTTTTGAGACCTTGGAAAAGCTCCTTTCCCCTCTGGGCTTTATTTACCCAACCGTAAAATGGCCTCAGGGCCTTCCAGCTCTAACATTCTACAATTCTGATTTCAGTTCAACCCTCTGCACAATACAGCATGGGATAGTGCTGGCTATTAGCAGAGCATTTGTGCGTTTATATGGAATGTGTTTGCTGCCACTACAACATAATGAATTTTCTCACAAATTACATGTGCAAAGAACTGCTCAGATTGAACTGTAAGATCACTTCAGATGCACTATTGATTTTCATTATTTTCGTTTTCTCCATCCCTGAGTTCCCTGCCACCATCCCCCAATTTGATTTTTACCCAGCAGAAAAATCTCTGCCATCTCTAATAATCAGTTCATGAAGTCACAGAACTTGGGAGTCTGAGGAAGTAGGCTGGTCTGGATAGAATTTTATCCTTCCAGAGGAATGATGGTTTCTGACCTCCTGGAGCCAGAAGGAGTTTCTCTGGCTAGAGCAGTAGGTGTCCTTCAGTGGCAATGTGAAGGACCGATCATGCAAGCACACCCAGTCTTCTCATATAATAAAGAAAAGCAACTTATGTTGTGAAAAATTACCCTGCTAAAGCACAAGTGCTTTTTTGCCCCTCCAATGCGGGTTCAATCCCTGGGTCGGTAAGTCCCCTAGAGGAGGGCATGGCAACCCACTCCAGTATTCTCGCCTGGAGAATGCTATGGTCAGAGGAGTCTGGTGGGCTATGGTCCATAGCACCGAAGAGTCGGACATAATTCAAGTGACTTAGCATGCATATGCATGCTGTACAACTGGGAGGCTGTACAGCTCTCCTCCATGGAAGCTCTTCCAGGGCCCAACTTCCCACACTTTTCACCTTGTTTCCTTGCACTGACTGGGCTTCTAGACAGCATCAGTTTCCCAGAAGGACAAGCAAGCTGGTTTCCAGCAAATAAGCCTCTCCTGACTGCAAGGGCCATCCAGGGGACTGAGATCCCTTGAGTGTCCATGCCAGTATTTCCCCTCTGATTCACTATCACCCCAGGACTGGTTAGGTCTGCATACAAACCCTGGGAT
The DNA here is from genome assembly GCF_027580195.1 of Bos mutus. NCBI lineage: Eukaryota > Metazoa > Chordata > Mammalia > Artiodactyla > Bovidae > Bos > Bos mutus. Next base: position 19,782,754 of record NC_091634.1, on the reverse strand, counting down.
ATTAACACTGGATACTGCTCTGCTTCTGATATTGAGGAACAATCATGGATGACTGCTTGGAATGACTGACTTCAATGCCAGAGCAACAAGATCCACAACTCCAAAGCTATTTTTTGTAAAGAATAGAAAATAAAAGTAGAAGGACTGGCTCACCTAAAAACTTACAGGAGAGTGGGAAATAAGTCAAGGGACCATTATAGGGGGAAACACCACAAAGAAAGAGGACTCATCGGGTGTTTAAAGGCTCAGGCACTGTCCTAGGTGCTGAATTTCTACATAGCCAAGAATAGCCAACAAGATCCCTGCTCCTTACGCACTTATAGTCTAGTAAGGGAAGACCAACGGTTAATTTGTAAACATATCATAGACAATTCAGAAAATGCTAAGAGGAAACAAAACAGGATGGAGTGATTGAGAGATACTGGTAAGTCAGAAAGGCCTCTAGTACATGGGTGGTTAGTGAAGGCCTCTCTGTAGAGGTGACATTTAATAGAGACCAGCAGGCTGAGACCAAGCCAGCATGCAAAGATCAGAAAAAGAGCATTCTGAGCATCCATAACAGCCTATGTGAAGGTCCATCAGTGACTTTCAGGGCAGAAAGGAAGTCTGCATGGCTAAAGCACAGGGGGAGAAGGGTACTGGATGAAATTGGTAAGAGGAAGGAGCCCTGGTGAAAAACTTGGATTTTATTCTAAGGGCATCAGGAAACCCCAAAGGTTTTTAAGCGGAGCAGTGAAACAATCTGCTTTTTGCTCTTTAAAGACGACTCTGGCCACTGTCTGGTAAGAGGATTCCAGGGGGCAGGTGTGGCAGCAGGGAGACTAAAGGGGAGGGTCTCACAGTACCAGGTAAGTGATGATGGTGACCTGGGATGATGGCAGCGGAGGTGGAAAGCAGCAGCTGGAGTAGGGTTATTTTTTTTAAGATGGAGCCAACAAGACCTGCTAATGGGTTAAATGGGAGGTGTTGTTGTTCAGTTGCTAAGTCATGTCTGACTCGTTGCAACCCCATGGACTGCAGCACACCTTGCTTCCCTGACCTTCATTATCTCCTGGAGTTTTTTCAAACTCATGTCCATGAGTCAGTGATGCCATCCAACCATCTGATCCTCTGTTGCCCTCTTCTCCTCCTGCCCTCAATCTCTAAGTGGGAGGTATAGAAACAAAGAAACTCAGGGTGACTTCTGGAGTTTTTTAGCTTGGACGGCTCTTTGATGGAAATGACTTATTGGTGTGTCAGGATTAATGGTAAAATCTGTCCCAGGATTCTTGGGAGGGAGGCAAAGGGGTTTTTTGTTTGTTTTTGTTATTTTGGAAGTTTAGGAGCCAACTCATAAGAAATATAAGTGCCAGTAGCACTCAACTCTGCAACACGAGAGATGTTTTAGCTTTTGTTTGCATATGATGATTTTTTTCCCCTACTTTTTCAGAAAAACAAATGCTGAGCAGAGGTTAAGAAACAATCTTGGCATACATGTAAACACTTACTCTGTGGAGACTCATCCAAAGGTAGGTCCTTTCTCTGCCAGAAATGTGTTTGTTTCTAATCTGCAAAGGGCAGGAGAGGCCTTAACTCAATTGTTTGGTGGGGGAGCCAGATTTTACATTTATCCTAGGGGGTCTTGAAGCCAACCTCATGGAGTGTCTTTGCTGAGGATTCTAGTGATTTGGTAGATGCAAATGAGCAAAAGCAAACTGAGGGTTCAGAGGAGGAATGAGGTTTTAAAAGAGGCAAAATATCTAAGAAGAGAAACTGCCAACAGATTTGAGGGAATTGATTGGCTGCCCAGTAACAAAATCACTTCTGTGATTCCTGTGAAGGAATCATGTGACTATTTTCAAGTGCATTAGCTTGCTGTGTGGATGGCCTCTGATGAGACACAGTTTCTAGCCAGTTGGATTTCACGTTGCTCAGTGCCAGCCTAGTGATTTGTTTTGCATGAAACATTGAGGCTGTTAACCTGGTGAGTTACAGGGCTGGGTGGACAGCTCAAATCCCTCGCAGCACTTAAATACCTTTTTCTTAAAAAAAAAAAAAAAAAAGATGGTCATGGTGATGAAGATGATGATGATGATTATAAAGAAAATGGGTTCAGTCGGGTTACCATCTTGAAATCTTGAACTCATCCAGCTAAAATGACCCAGATAATGGGCCTTTTTTTTTTTTTTAATCTTTTCTGGATCATTCCAAGGAAGAGCTCAATCCATTTTTCAACCTTTCTCTGTCCTCTGCTCTTGTTGAGAAAACTAGGCCTGTGCATTTCCTTCCTTTCAGGCTCAAGATAATTTAGAGCCCTGAAAGAAGCAGGACACTTTGGGAGTTTGGCCTGGGGCAGACTGAGCCTGAGCAGGGGGTGTTGTGGGAGAGGGGGGGAAGAATTTAGGAGCAAAGGCAACAGACTTCATTCGTCTCAACTGTAAATGGAAAAGTCCTCCTGTGTATGACATCACCAGGAAAGCAGGTATTTTCTTCTTTGCTGCTGCTGCTAAGTCGCTTCAGTCATATCCGACTCTGTGCGACCCCACAGACGACAGCCCACCAGGCTCCCCCATCCCTGGGATTCTCCAGGTAAGAATACTGGAGTGGGTTGCCAGTTTTCTTCTTTAGGGGACTGAAAAAGCAACGTCCCCAGCAGCAGTCTGTGCCTGGACTCTCTTGTTGATTCAAATGTACTTAAAACCTTGGGCTGAGCTGAGTCTGACCTCTGAGCATGCTCACTGAGCTACATTAGAGTCTGCCATTGACCTTGAAAAGTCTGTGGTTATCCTCTCCACCTTCTTTCTCCTCTTTGCAGAACAGAAGGGAAAAGGACATACTAGCTTTGATACCAGGAAGTGTTCAGGAATGCATGTCCCTGCTCCCTTTACAGGGGGACATTTGATGGGTTAAATAGCTCTCTTCCACGCTTCCTTCACACAAGATCAGGGCAAGACAACTCTGGTGGTTACAGTCTCAGTGGAGGGTGAACCTTGGTTTGCTGAGTTTTAGCTGCAACTGCTACTTCAATGAGAAAAGCTAATCAGAACACTGGGCTGCTGACAGGAGATGATAAAAGCTACCCTCCATCAATGCATGAAACTTAAATGACAATTATGATAAGGTTTGGGTGGCAATAACATGGTTTTGACTTATGATGAAAATGAAAGTTCTTCTTAGCTTAGAGAAGTCAGGAAGGAATGTGAGTGTATGCATATGCACATGCGTTTGTGAGTATCATGCACATAAGTGCACACGAGTGTGTGTGTGAGTATATTTGTGGATGCAAGAGACATCCCCTCAAAGTATTAGAAGCCAAACTGTCCACTGATTTTCTGACAAGCTGTACAGTCCCTTTCAACTACCAAAAACAGAAAAATGACCACAAGCAGACAAATACTGTTAGGAGGTTCAGGAAGTACACACCAGACCACCCCACGCACCTGATTCAACTCACATTGGCAACTGATCACAGATGGAACTTGTGTGCTCCCAGCCCTGTGTCCCTGTGGGCCAGGCCCAGAAGTTGTGGGGCTCATTAGTTTTATGCCAACATGGGTACATTGAAGGGTTGTGCCCTGGAGAACCACAAATTGCTTTTATGTTTTGTGATCTAATCTTTGTGGTTGAGTATTTCAAGCAAATACAGTCATGTTCCCCAAAAAGCATATTTCTCTTGTGCCTCTCTCAAAGAACCCAGTGAAACAAAGCCATGTGGGACTTGTATTTTGCTTGGTGATGTGTTTGTGAGGTGGTTCCATAGCAAGTATGCGTGTTAGTCACTCAAATGTGTCCGACTCTGCAACCCCATGAACTGTAGCCCACCAGGCTCCTCTGTCCATGGAATTCTGCAGGCAAGAATACTGGAGTAGCTAGCCATTCCCTTCTCCAGGGGATCTTCCTGGCCCAGGGATCAAACCCCAGTCTCCTGCTCTGCAGGCAGATTCTTTACCATCTGAGCCACCATTGAAGCTCCCCATAAAAAGTAAATAAGCTTTATCAAGGCAGTATGTGGCAAGGTAGACAAGAGTTGCTCTAGAATCCAATACAGAGAGGTCCTGATAAGGATCAGTTCTCTGGGTTATGCTCAAACTCAGCTCCAGGAGTTTAAAACACATGTCAGCACACAAAGGAGCAGTCAGGAGGCAGGTCCATTCTGAACTACATAAATACATGCAGTTGTTTGTGCAGTTCAAGAGCTTGTCTTGTTAGACCATTTTACACAAGCATCGCCAAACATATTCAATCAGCCCCCTCAAACTGACACTGTCACCAAAATTCAATCAATACTTCTTGTGAGATGAGAATAAGTATTTTATCTAATAATCAACTTATCTGAGATTCGCAGTGCTGGTTGCTATTACCAAAAGGCATTTATAGATTATTTACATTTAACTGTGCATTACTTTGATCTTTTTATCAGTTGCATTGAGATAAAATATGAGCTTCTAATTTAATTTTGTTTCGGATTTCCTTTGACACGTCTATTGAGGCCAATTGCCCAGGAGGAAAATACCATCAAGTATAAGAACAGTTATGGAAAATACTTATTGAGTACTTTTACCATGCAGACTCTGGGCTCAAACCATCACCAGGATTGTCTAATCTTTGGGCAAGTCTACAAGGAAGTCGTGATCAGTATTCCTATTTTAGGGCTGACAAACCAGGGCTGAGACATTATGTGTCACATTCCTGGGGTTTGACCCAGGCAGTCTGTCTTGAGAGGCCTGCTCCTAACCACTGCACGGCTCTACTTCTTAGTGGGCTGAGTCATTCTAAAAGGAGATGCCCACGATTCCTTTCTTCTGTGAGTAATAATCAAATAAATAATCAGAGTCACACAGATGCCACACAACTGACAGATGACACAGGCCCTGAGTAAGGCCCAGGTCACTTGTTCACTGTTCTCTTGGCTGTGGTTTCCTTTAAAGTATTTGCCCCTTCCCTAGGAGTGCCGTACAAGAGATGGAGCAACAGTCCATTACATTCTTTAGACAAAGGGCATTTTCTGAGGGAGAATAAAAGGGGAGAAAAGGAACATGTGGATATGTACAGCATGTGGGTGAAGAATGCCTGTGCAAAAATCCCAGCCCATCATCTGTTAACTGATAAAGGTCCTGATAAGGGTCAAGCCTCTGTACCTCTGTTTTCCACTTGTAATATGGGGATCAGTATACTTATCACAAAGAACTGACTCATTTGAAAAGACCCTGATGCTGGGAAAGACTGAAGGCAGGAGGAGAAGGGGATGACAGAGGATAAGATGGTTGGATAGCATCACCGACTCAATGGACATGAGTTTGATCAAGTTTCAGGAGTTGGTGATGGACAGGGAAGGCTGGCGTGTTGCAGTCCATGGGGTCGCAAAGAGTCGGACACAGCTGTGACTAAATTGAACTGAAATATGGGGATTGGTCATCACTCCTCTGCAACATGAGGTTAGGGAGAGGGTTATAAGAAACAGTGCCTGTGACGACTTCCCTGGTGGTCCGGTGGCTAAGATTCCATGCTCCCAGTGCAGGGGGCCCATGTTCAATCACTGGTCAGGAAACTAGATCCCACATGCTGCAACTAAATGTCCACATGCCTAAAAGCCTACATGCTACAACTAAGACCTGGAGCAGACAAATAAATATATAAATAATTTTTTAATGAACATTTTTTTAAAAGTACATGTGAAGCACTTGCCACATGCCTGGTACAGAGTATGTGTTCGGTTCTGTTACATGAGTCATGATCACCTGCCAGGACCCACACCACTACACCCTGCGTGGCGCCTGCTCTGAGACTTTGTTTATATACACCTTCCTTCTCCACTGCATAGATTCCCTCATGCTGTGGATTGTCTTCATTCATCTCAGGACCCCTAGCCCTCAACAGAGTTTCCAGCCCAAGGCAGGCACTCATGGATGTCTGCTGAGCAAGTGAATGATTGCATACATGCACTTCCTCCAAGGCCAGTTCACTGAAAAGACAAAAGAACCGAAGCTCACAGTTTCCAAGCCACTAACTGAGGCCACAGAACTGGATGGTGGCAGAGCTGGAAGAGGGATCCAAGCCTCCTGACTTCCAGTCCAACATCTGCACCCCACAGCTGAGAGTCTTAACTTTGCATTTTCTTAAAAAGACCACGGCCAGGGACTTCCCCAGCTAATGCTCCCAATGAAGGGGGCCTGGGTTCAAACCCTGATTGGAGAACTAGACCCCACATGCTGCAATTAAAGATTTCACATGCCACAACAAAGATTGAAGATCCTGTGTGGCACAATTAAAACTTGGTGCAGCCAAATAAAAAAATAAATGTGCAAATAAATATTTTTTTAAAAAGACCAAAGTCAAACTGATAACCAGAACATCATTACTATTATCAAACTAGGGACACATTCAGAATCTATTTTTCCAACTTCCTATAACTTACATGTCAACAATCCATCACACAAAATTAAAAAAAAAAAACAGTTCTAAAAATATAGGTCTAAACACTTTTTGCGTCTTGCATCTTAAGTAATTACACAGCAATACTATGATAATCTAATAGCAATTGACAAGACAAATATGCATAGTAATCATGCATTGTACCTGACACAAGCAATATTACATCACCTAATATCCTGCCTTTTACACAACTATTTCATTACTTGGAAGCTCCCTGGTAATGAATATGCTATTAAGCAGGGTTTTTTTAATTTGCATGTTTCTCTTACTTCTCTACTTCTCTATTGAAGTAATTCTTCAATAAATTTTTCTGACTTCCTTCATAAATATGTTTCATTATTCCTCATTATAAAAAAAAAAAACAACCACATTCTCCTTTTCTGAAAGGATAACATATATTAGATGACCCTCCTATATAAAATCATAAGTGAAAAAGGGCCAGACAACTTGCTGGCAAACAAGTAATCAGACAATAGGGCACTAAATAGAGTTGGGCAGATTATAAGGCATTATGGTAGAGTTTAAAGTCTGCAAAAAGAATATTTTACAAAGCAAAAAATCAAGAGAATCTAGTTTTACTACAGTGAAAGACAAACCCCAGCTTTTGCACAATTAATCGCCAATTTCTTCATTTTGTTGTTTGAAACATTCTTTTAAGACAAACTGGCTAACTAGTAAAAATTGTATACAATGCAAATGACATTTCAGATAAGTTTTATTGACTTAATGCTCTGATAATAAAATTATAACAATCAGTATTATTCTGATTTATTGCAATTTTTACTTTCACTTTGTAATGGACTTGGTGCCTCACAGAATTGAATGTAATGTTGCTGCCACCTCAAGGTCACTCACTGAAAATGAGATGGCTCACTTCTATCTAATGCACTAAAGCACGTGAGTAACTGAGGGCTTTATGGATGAAAATATCACATTTGCGGTCATGTCGCAGTAAATCTAAACTTTTATTTGCTGTGAAACAATGGGTTTTATATGTGATTTGCAACGAAAACATACTCTAGTAACGCTAGGACAGCATGGTGAGTACCAGGTCTGCAAGAAGAAAGGCTCTTATTATCACAGTCCAGGGGAAGAAATGTCAATTCATCAAGCTGAAGAGCCATCTGTGCATAACTGGCATATTGACAGGGCATAATCCAGATACAGTGGTTTCTTTAGGAAAAGAAATAGTCCTTGAGTTTATTTTTCTTTCAAAAGCTCACTTGGCTTTTTTCCTCTCCTTCTTAAATCTTTCCCAGTTGGTGACCTCTCTGAACCTGACTCTCTTCCAAATGGATTTATCAAAACTACCCTTAACATGAACGAACAGTTTACAGAGGAGGAAATGCCAAGGCGCCGACTCACTCAGAGAGATACATGTTTTGCCTAACAGATTGTCAAAGATCAACTTTTGATCCCACTGGTTTGGCAAGGTGGTACTGTAAATTAGAAAAGAGGGGAATGTGGTGATATTTTTCAAATTTTAAAATGCACATACCCTCTGACCAGCAATCCCATTTCCAAAGATTTGTTTTTCAGATACATACATACATGTGCACCAAGATGTCTCTGCAAGGAAATTTATTACTGCCAAAGATTGGAAACAAACTAAATGTCCATCAACAGAAGACTTGTAAAGTAAATTACAGTAAATGCATAAAGTGGAATACTGTGCAGCCTTTGAAATCAACAAGGCAGCTCTCTACGTACCAATATGGCACAATTTCCAAGATCATGTGGGGAAGTAGGGGGGAAGAAAGCAATGTGCAAAAGAATGTATATAGTATGCTTTGTATATATGTATTTGCATAGAATCTCTTTGCAAAAAAAAAAAAAAACCACAATAAATTTAACAATGGTTCCTTTGTAGAACTGGGGGTAACAGAGGTGGGGGAGACAGTTTTCCCTGTATACCCTTTTTGTCCTGAATTTTATACTGTATATATGTGTTAACTACTTGAAATATATAAATAAAAATAAAACATCAGGCTGTAATTCAAGGTGAAAGCCAAAATTATGAAGAGGAGATAAAGAAGGTCCTGAAAGGAAGAGGGAGGAAGGTCAGAGGAAGGAGTAGGGTTAAGGGAAGGTGTGCTGGGGTCAGGGCCTGCTGGAGGTGCCACCTTCCCCTAGACTCTTCCTCTGCTCTGATCCAGCCTGAACTGGCATCTCTTTTCTTTATTGTTGTTATTGTTATTATTTAGTCACTAAGTCATGTCCCACTCTTTTGTGATCCCATGAACTGTAGCCTGCCAGGCTCCTCCATCCATGGAGAAAACTGGAGTGGGTTGCCATTTCCTTCTCTAGGGGATCTTCCCATCCCAGGGATCGAACCTGCATCTCCTGTATTGGCAGGCAGATTCTTCACCACCAGGGAAGCATTTTTTCTCTAGTCTCCCCATTCTGTTCATTCTCCTCTGATTCTTCTCCCAGCTGTCAATTCTCATTTCAATTTCTCTGCAATTCCTTGTGTTTGGTCTCTCTCTCTAGGGATCCTCACTCCCTATAGCCCCCAGTATGAGGAGGCCAAGAAGCAGCCCTCCTGCTCGTTGTGCCAGTATGTGGCCAGGCTTGCCAGGGACATTCCATGCTCACTCTGGACACACACAACGTGAAGCAGCAGCATGGCAGTGGACACCTCCATCGACCACCTGCCCTCAACTGGAACTCAAAGCACAGCAGAGACTGTGTGCATTTTGATTCTTCTCTAAGCCCAGACACCACGAGGATGACCACTATATCTGCCCACTGAACAGTACTCGCCAGGATGCAGACGAAATGCATTTGGAACAGAATCTAGGAACCTGGAGATGTCTCGCAGTTTAGGAGGAGGCATTGGGTAGGGAGTCCACCCACCATTTCTTGAACACAGATCAGGGTCACCGGGCACTCATTGGCTGTCTGTGAACTATCTCAGTCGAGGTGGTAAAGAGAACCCAGCAGAGAGAAAACAGAGATGAAGAAAGGAAGCGAGTGCCTCCACCTGCTCAGCTCCATTCATTTACTGGATTTCATTTGCCTTTCCCTTTTCCCTTTTAATAAAGCAAATCTTGTGCTATTTCTGTAGCTCCTTTCAATGACACATCATTAACAGTGAAGCCAAAATTCTGTTTGACATTGCTTAATAATTCAAATTCCATCAAATATCTACCAAAACACTAAGCCACTGATATACTGATAGGCAGCATCTTAAAAGCACATACATTTTGAAACTTTTGAAAACTCCAGAACACTGTAGTATTCAAAGAATCTTTCATCCAATTAAAAAAAATTAAGTAGATAAATAACTAAAAAATAAAAGCCCATGCATTTCCCACTGAACCCACACTTGGGCTGTGTGATTTTCTTTCAGTTATTAATCTGAAGTGTCACGGTTCAAAGGATTAGGAATGTTCCTGCACTGACCCATGAAATGTTGCAAAATGTATCCACTTTGAAAACACCATTATTTTTATTATATTTGAAGGTTACTGAAAAAGTTAGAGGCAAAACAATAAACTGGGACTATTTTAGCTTAGAGGGACTACCTTTGTAGATTGCTGGTATAGATAAATTCCTCTCCCTTTTTCTCAGAGAGAGGTGCCAAAGGAAGGTACCATACTAAACCCTGCCTCATCATGTGAGGGGGATCCCTCAGAAAGGAGGGTGGTGTAGAAACTGGGCCCATGGCAGGACCAGTGAGACCCCGCCTCTGTTCTCTGGGCCCCATGGTCACACGACCTCATTACTTGTCCCATCTTGGAGATCCTTCCAGCCCTAAAATCCTATACCATTCTTTCTGAAATTAACAGCGATGGAAGAGAAAGAAAACAGGGACTTCCCTGGTGGTCCAGTGGTTAAGAATCTACCTGCCAATGCAGAGAACACAGGTCTGATCCCTGGTCTGGGAATGGCCCACATGCTGTAGAGCAGCTAAGCCAGTGTGTTACAACTACTGAAGCCCACACACCCTAGAGCCGGTGCTCCTCAACAGGAGAAGCAACTTGCATCACAAGGAAAGAGTAGCCCCCGCTTGCTGCCACTAGAGAAAGCCTGTGCCCAGCAATGAAGACCCAGCGCAGCCAGAAATAAACAAACAAAAAAGAGAAAGAAAGCAAAAATCAGAAACAATGAAAATGGAGCTTTGAACATTTAAATCAAGACACACTTAAATCTGACTCCAGCCAGAGTCAGAAAATAAGTTTTCTTTGTCTTTCCTTTCCCTCACACAGGGTTTTACACAGATACAAATTACAAGAGACATTTTACTGAGTACTTTTGCCTCCAGGTCCCTTCTTCCACCTTCTGTGCAATCAACAGCAATCATCTCAAACATATAAATAGACACATTTAAAAATACCCCCACCTCATTAGGTGTTCCCAATTCGGTTTTGAGATGGCGCTCCAGAAATCCAAGTTCTCCTGAAGACATAGGAGTGCCATAAGTCAGAGGAAAAAGGACCAGATTTGGTCTCTGAAAGTAATGGCAGGAGGCTCAGAAATTCAAGCCCTTAGCTGAACTAGCCAACCCAGGAGGCTGCAGAATAATGGCCCACAGAAAGGGAAGGCTTCTGAAGACGGAACCTGAGGCTGGGGGGAGGAATTCTCTAGAAGAGAGGCCCTGAAGACAAGGACTCCATGGCGGGGTGCTGACCTCAACAGCAGGGATGCTGAGGTGAGGGCCTGCCATGAATAACACCGGTGATCACAGATCTGATGGGTGGTCTCCTGCTAACTACATCCCAGCATTATACAAAAGTGGGTCGGATGGCATTAATGAGTACAGCTGTTGACGTTATAGGGTTTCGAAGATTTTTATTCCGCATTTAAGAGATTTACAGGAAATCTCCAGGCAGTTAAGGCAAGGGGCTGAGCTTGTCTCTCAGCTGGCCCAAAGCCAATCATTCGGCGGGTAACTTTAATTCCTGGGATATGGAGTCATACAGTCAGGAAGCAGACCTGACCCCTGTAAGGTCAGTGTCATGGCCAACTACCCTGGGCTCAATTTAGAGACATAACTATGGCAACAACTGTGCCCAATCGGTTATTAGAGGAGATTTATTGACGGATATGCTTGAATAGCAGAGCCATTAATTGCAATTACCAGACAAGACACTTTGTTCATCTCAGGGAACTGGATGCCAAAATGCCCTAACAACTTTAAAATCCCATTTGCTCTTGGGCTCCCGGCTGGCGTCGCTGCACCTGCCTCAGCTTCCCAGTACTGGGAGGGAGAGGAGAAAGGGTTCAGATGGACCTGGCACCAGCTGCAGAAAATGGCAAGTGCTGGGCACTGGGGCATGAGCTCTAGGAACCTTAGAGTCCCAACAATGTCCTTCCCAGCAGTCAGGGAGGAATAAGCAGCACTGCCCTGAGGGAGCCCTTTGTCTGGGTCCCACCAACAGAATACAGAAATGCCTTCCTCCTTCACTCTGCTGGTCCATGCCTATCATTTTCTTCAAGATTGTCTGGGTCTCCTCTTGGCCTTCCTGTGCTTGGTGTAGCTCAGTCCAGGCTCTGTTCACTCTGTGGTCCCCCAAGCCTGAAACAATCAGTTCCCAGATTTCATCCCTCTGGTCTGCCTCTGGGCAGCCTCTTCTGAACACCTCATTTGTCTATAACAGTGACTGACTCGCACCTCCCCTGTACTTTCTAACCTCTCATTTCGCTTTTATTTCTTCTTAGATTGCAGCCATGCTATGCTTGGTCTGCCTGTTGACCTGTGTGTTCACTGGAAGGGCTGTTGTGGAAGCTGAAGCTCCGATACTTTGGCCACCTTATGCAAAGAGCTGACTCACTGGAAAAGACCCTGATGCTGGGAAAGATTAAAGCAGGAGGAGAAGGGGGCAACAGAGGATGAGATGGTTGGATGGCATCACTGACTCAATGGACATGAATTTGAGTAAACTCCAGGAGATAGTGCAGGACAGAGGATGCTGGTGTGCTGCCGTCCATGGGGTCGAAGAGTTGAACATAACTGAGAGACTGAGCAAAAACACTAGATTATAAGGTGCACAGAGGCAGAGACCTGGTCAGTCCTTTCCACGGCCATATTCCTCGTGCCTCAAATAACACCTGGCACACAGCAGATGCTCAAGAAATATTTGTATTTTATTTACTTATTTATTTATTGGCTGTGCGAGATCTTAGTTGAGGTACAGGTGAACTTTGTTGCAGGGTCTTTCCTTGTGGAGCTCAGGCTTCCTCTAGTTGTGGCATGCGGGCTCTAGAGCGTGCAGGTTCAGTAATCGCAGCTTGCAGGCTTAGTTGCTCCAGGGCATGTGGGATCTTAGTTCCTTGACCAGGGATCGAACTTGTGTCCCCAGCACTGGAAGGCAGATTCTTAACCACTACACCACTAGGGAAGTCCCAAGAAATATTTGTTGACTGAATAAATGGATTCAGTACATTCTGCAATTGTGCTTACAGGGCCCTTCTCTCCAATTAGGTGATAACTTCCCTGAAATACCATCTTATTTAGCACCACACATACCTTAGGTGCTTTAAAACAAAACAAGTGGGTGAGAAATTGCAAACCACAAATTCCATCCATGCATTGGAATAGGTAAAAGCACAACTCCCTCCACTTCTCATACAGAGTAGTAGCTAAGGCTGAAATATGTTTTCTACCGGGGCATGTTTAAAGCACTCTCCAGGGTATTCAGTCATAAAACCCACATGATATGACTGTGAGATCTGGAATGTTGTTCTTTGAATGTTGAAAGCTAGGAATCAGGACACAATGAGTCAACGTGATGTGCCCAAGATTAGAGAGCTAGTGAGTGATGGAGCCAGGAAATAGACGCAGGCATGGCCCAGACTCTGTGCCCTTAAACTCTACGCATGCCATTTTTCTTGACTTTGAAATCTAGGATAAATACACAAACAATTAGGAAAATACCCCGAGAAAAGCCTTTGGATGCTAACACTATGTCACCCTGAGTTTACTCTTATTTTTTCCAAAATAGATAACCAATGACAAATCTCCGCTCCAAATTAAGATGTTACCTGATCATCTTTCCCTTAGAGATAAAACATTAAGACTATACCAACCCGAGGCTAGTGAGATTCCAACCTGAGGTTAGTGAGGCAAAAGATTTTTAGAAAATTCTTTCCAAGAGAGAGTGGAAGGAGTTCTTCCCTCAGGATGTGAGAATGCAACTCCCATTCTTGGACTCCGCCTGGGTTTGGATCCCAAGAAATCTCAACTAACATCAATGAGACTGATGCTGAAGCTGAAGCTCCAGTACTTTGGCCATCTGATAACAAAAATGGCATCACTGACTCAATGGACATGAATTTGAGCAAACTCCAGGAGACGGTGAAGGCCAGGGAAGCCTGGTGTGCAGCAGTCCACAGGGTTGCAAAAAGTTGGACACATCTTAGTGACTGAACAACAAAACATCGATGAACTTCATCAAAGCAAAACTAGTTATACCAGGTGCCTCTTTAAAAAAAGATTTTTTTTTTTTTAAATTTATGGCTGTACTAGGTCTTCACTGCTGCAAGGACTTTCTCTAGCTGTAGCGAGCAGCAGTTACTCTCTAGGGGCAGTGTGCAGGCATCTCATTGTGATGGCTTCTCCTGTTGCAGAGCACGGGCTCTGGGCACAGGCTCTGTAGTCTGAGCACTTGGGCTCAGTAGTTGCAGTGTATGGGTTTAGTTGCTCCTTGGCATGTGGGATCTTCCCAGACCATGGATCAAACATGTGTCCCTTGCATTGGCAAGTGGATTCTTAACCTCTAGACCACCAAGGAAGCCCGGGGTGTCCCCTTTTAATATCTTTTTTTTTTTAACATGGACTATATTTAAAGTCTTTATTGAATTTGTTACAACACTGGTTCTGTTTTACATTTTGATTATTAGGCATGTGGGATCTTAGCTCGCTGACTAGGGACTGAACCCACTCCCTCTACATTGGAAGGTAAAGTATTAACCCCTGGGCCTCCAGGGAAGTCCTCAGTGCCTCTTTATTGTACAGCATCTCACTGATAATATTCAGGAGGACCTTTGATCAATGAGACGACTCAAGTGATTAGGATTTTCTATATCAGCACTGAGACATGGTGAAATATTCATTCAAATCAAATTTTCCTCAGTGGGTCTTAGGACTTACATACATACAACCCACATTATCTACCATCTAGTTTTCTATTTTGTACAATCAAATGGAGTGCTGTAGACTGAATGTTGTGCTCCCCCGAAATTCACATGTTGAAACCCATTCCCAGTGTGATGGTATTTGGAGGTGGGATTCTTGGGAGGAACTTAGACTATGTGGGTGGGACCCTTGTGGATGGAATTAGTGCCCTTATAAAAGAGATTCCAGAGAGCTTCCTGGCTCCTTCTGCCATGTGAGGACACAGCAAGAAGATAGCTGTCTATGAATCAGGAAGTGGGTCCTCACTGGTAACCAAATCTGCTGGCACCTTGATCTTTGACCTTCCAGTTTCCAGAACTGTGAGAAATAAATTTCTGTTGTTTATAAGTCCCTAGTCTATGGCTTTCTGTGATAGCAGCTGGAATGGGAATGGGCTAAATCAGAGTGATTTGACACTGGATTGATGAAACTGAAACACTATAAGAATCTCAGTCATTTACAACAAACTCCACCATATTCATCATTCATTCATTCATTCAGTTTATTTCTTCACTAGCATCTATTAGTGCCAGACACTACACTAACATAACACGTTGGCTGATGCCACAGAATACAATGTTTATGAAGGGGGATTGACATGGAGGCAACAGACATACGATAAACTCCAGCAATGCCAAGAGTTGTGATCAAAGGAAGGGCACAAGGCTCTGAGAGAGGGTAAAAGGACTTAACCTGGGTGTGAAAGTTAGGGAAGGCCTCCCTGAGAAAAAACGGCTGTTTGCTGAGACCAAAGAAGAGTAAGAGATAACCATGTGAAGAGCAGTGGGAAGAGGCTGGAGGACACCAGGTATAGCTGGGAGACCAGAAAGTACGCCTGAGGATGGGCAGGTGTGATGGGACTGTGGCTGGAGCAGTGGCCAGAGGCATCAGGCCAGACCTTGAAGACAGGAGAAAGGTCTGGATCTCTATCAGGAGCCACCAGAGACTTTGAGGCACCATCAGAAAGGGAACTATTCGAGGACTCTTGGGAACGTGAAACTGACAGCCTAACAGTCTGTTCTATACATTCTGCTGGCTATGGCAGGAAACTGGACAAATAAGCTAAAGAGACAAACGTTCAACAGCAAAGGTTGGTAAGAAAGGATTTCCCGGCCCATCTTAAGATAATCAGAAAGTTAAACAATCGGGGTGCGCATTTCCAGAGGGGTACACTTGGGCCAGGTCTCCCAACCCTCAGCTCACCCTGTCGTTGCATGCGTCCTCAGTCGTGTCTGACTCTTTGAGACCCCATGGACTGTTGCCTGCCAGGCTCCTCTGTCCATGCCAGGCAAGAATACTGGAGTGCGTTGCCATTTCCTACTCAGGAGATCTTCCTGACCCAAGGACTAAATCCACATTTCTTGCATCTCCTGCATTGGCAGGCAGATTCTTTACCACTGAGTCACCTGGGAAGCCTCAGTTCACTCTGTACAGGTCTGCAAATCAGAAGTGAGCCTCACAGCTTGATAATGATGAAGGTCAGCTCCAATTTTGCATTGCTTTCACTAGAACATAAAAAAAAATCTATAATTCTTGTGTTGCTACCAACATTATTATGCATCAGTGTCACAGGGTACTAATTTTAATCTGCACAAAATCACAGAATTTTCAGGCTGAGAGGAACTTTAAACATCATCTGAATGTTTGTGAATTTTTCCAGTATGTTCATAGATGTTTTCATGTATAATTTATTTCCTATTAACATGTATGCTTGGTGTCCTCTAAACAAACTATGTTTTTTAAGGACTTAATTTAGGAGGATTGCTTTTTGGGCCCCTATCAATCCCACGGGACATACACACACACACAAACACAGGTGTGCACACAGGTAAGACTACCCAGAAGGTGCTCAATCAACAGTTAGTTGACTGACTCCCTGAAAACAGACCAAAAGCTCCCTCTGAGTCTGACAGTCAAAGCCCCAAAGTCAACAGATTGATGCATTAAAAAGAATCTGGTAAAATCATAGGGTAGAAAGAGGTGAACAATCAAAGAATGGAAAAAACTGGAAGGAGCTAGAACCTGTGGTCCCAGCCCCTTTCCAAGCAGGAAAGGCAGTTCTGTCACTCCCAGGAAGAGTAGTCGAGACTCAAGCAGGAGAATGGAGAAGGATGCTATTATATCATTAGTTAAAAGGTCATGGGGGAAATGAGTATTTTCAGTAAGCTGAGAGGTGCTGCAGTTTTAGAAGGAACTGGTTTTCTTAGATGAAGCAGAAGCCACTTCTGGCTCTTTGCTTACTTTGATCCATCAGTGTCTCTCTGGCCACCGACCAAGTTCACACAGTCCAGACACTTTGGATGGAATCAATGTGTGAGCACCCCTTTTTTCCCCAAAATGTAGAGGACATATATCTAAGATTAAACCTGTACAAACCAACCCCTAGATGTCATTGTTGCTGCTGAAATATCAAATCTTGAGTCTTTGAAATTCTAAATCTGAAGAAATAGCAGTGTTAATCTGAATAAGCCACTTAAATAATGCAAATTCAATTCACTTTCAATTTTTCAAAGCCAAGTCCAAAGTCTTCTGGACTTCTTAACCATAATGTAACAAAATCTTAGGGTGTCAGCACACATTCTGTTGCCAATAAAATCTGCGTTTAGGAAAAACAGGCTGGAAACCCATGTAGTCGTATGTGACATGACAAACAGGGCTAACAACTGATGCGCTGATTGCAGAGTAGCTGGCTGATTCTGGCCTCTTCTTTTCCGCGTGTCCTCTGACTTCTGTGCTTGCTTCTGTCATGGGTCTTGGAGCCCAGAGCTGTCTGTCCTTCCCACCTCCCAAGAGGTAATCACTTGCCCGCCACTTCATACCCTAGTTGCAATTAACCTCAAATGCTACATGTTCTCTGATCAGAGTCCCACCTCCATCTCTTCCTGCATATTATTCTAGTCTAAACCTTTGCAATAATAATACTTGTTTATCCATTGAGCACATCAGTGGTTCCTATACATTATGTCCTTTAAAATTTTTCAACAACTTCGCCAGATAGGTGTCCCTATCCTCATTTTCCAAATGAGGTAGCAGAGGTAGAGAGGTTAAGTTCCTTGCCCCAGATCACACAGCCAGTGAGTGCCAATAGGTCTGGAAGCTCAGGATGATACCCAGTCCACAGCCCGGATTCTTAGAACCTCACTGAGGCCAACTAGTTCCTGGACCCTCCTAAGCCCCTAGTTCTCAATTGAATGCTCCCCAAACACAGCTTTCAAGTAGCTCCTCAAATAAATCTCAGGTCTGGGAGCACATCTGCTGAATGAAATCACTTTTTCATTCAATCAACGAGTGTTTACTGAGTATAACTACATTCAGGGTCTTATTCTAGGCCACAAGGAATATTGATGCACAAGACTGGCAAGCTCCCTGGGCTCTTGGAACTCATTCCCTGCCAAGGTAGACAGATGCTGAGGCAGAGATTATGTAAGTAATTAATGATCGCTGAGCCAAGTCCACAAAGACGTGTGAAACAAGACAAGCAGAGCCCCTAACACAGGGCCCTACACCACGAGATCCCCCGACAGATGCTCGCTGCTTGTCTTTGCCTACGTCAGCCTCAACCCCAGTGTGCCTTTCAGACCAAAGATCTCCCTACTCCCCACTCCAATCCCTCTATGTCAGGCAGAGGTGTCCTCACAATCCAGACAGATGCCTGATGTTCACCCTCACCTCACACTTCCATTCATGTTGGTTCATATCCTTCCACATACCAAGACCTTAGCTCAAGCTTCTCCCTTCCCATCATCTGGGCACGGGATCTCCCTCTCTGGGGCCCAGAGTTGTAAGCTGAGGGAGAGATGTTGGTGCAAGAGAGGTGGATGACATGGAAGCCTGGCTCATGATGCTCACCTGTGCCCTGCATGAAGATGACATGGAAACTTGCTCATGAAACTCACATGTGCCCTGCAATCTCACACCATGCCTGACCCTGGATATGCCACTCCCATCTCACAATAGACTTCTGGTGGGTCCTCCCAATCTTACAGCTTGCTGGAGCCATTGATGACCAGTTCTGGCCTCATTGCCAGAAAAGGCATGACAGTTACAGTGTAGAACATCTCTGAGTGCTATATACTCCTTCATCCTGGGTCGGTGCCTGCAGAATGAGGAGAGGGGGCTGACACTATATGCATTTTCCCTTCCCTTTCTCACCCATGTCTTTTTCTCAAAGAAAGAAACATCCCAGAAGATCAAATAACATTCCTTATGCCTGGTCTCCCATAGTATATGAAGAGCTCAGACTGGAGGACCGTAGAAGGAGGTCTACTTACTGTCTGTGGTTATCCAGTTACTAATGCCTTAAGGAAGCAAGAGGTGACACTCCCTGCCGGTTTCTCCCAGTCTATCACCTAGAGAGGACCTGTCAAAATAACAAATGACACATCTGGAGGTCATGGGATTATCCTTTAGCCAGGCTCTCTTGGTTTGATTAGCAGCTACTTTTCCTCTTAGTGTCCTTCTTCATCTCCTTCTCTTCATTTTCTTCCTCTACCCCTCTCATCAATAAAGGTCACTGCGTTAAGGAAACCGCTTCTGTGAGAAGAATTTAACGGTGCCCTATTAGAATCACACTGTCTCATTCAGAGGCAGGTGGTATTATCTGTCAACAGGGTTGTGGACACGGCAAATAGCTGCCACCCAACTCGGCTGAGGTTCCTGGGCAGATAAAGTGGCCAGAGGAGACAGCCCTCCAGAGGCCTCAAAATCTCATTTTCATTCCCCTGGTGGAAAAGACTTTATTGACAAAGACGACTGAAAATTGCCTGAGTGCTCCAATAACCAGTCTGCATTGAAGCAGAGAGACAGTCTGGTGGAAACCAGCTCCCTGCTCCTCCACGCAGCTCTGCCCAGCCCACAGTCCAAGGCGTATGCAGACCAGACTGAAGGGAGCCTCCTGACACCCTCCTGAACAGCCCCGCTCCACCTCCACTCTTAGCCTGCCTGTGCCTCTCCTGGACCCCAACCATAAATCAACATGAATGCAGGGCAGCTCTGTCAGAAAGCAAACTCTTAGACTGATTCAGAGCCCCAGGGGTCAGGCCTGGGTGAGCTGGAGAAGGCAAACTCCCTGCTTCCCACTGGAGGGCTCTGTGGCTTGACTGCAACATCCCAGGTAAGCCACTAGATGTCACCACCACTGATGCCTGTCCTCATTCACAGATGCTGGTATAAGACGGTCCAGGGTTAAGGGAGCTCCATACAGAATTCCATCACCATTTGCACCACAGTGCTGCTTCAGATGTTGTGACAGTCTGAGCTCTTCGGGGACCTCTTCTAAACCAGTTAACAGCTCAGACCCAAAATCGCTGAGTTGAAAGTTAAGCAAGAACAAAGCCCCACTCTCACAAACAGATGCCCCCTGCTCCTCCTCCGGTTCTTCCTGGTCATTATTAGTTGTGTATCCTTCTAGTTTAATCCAGTCCTCAATAAGAAATAAATTAATATGCGTGCCTCGTAGCACCAGAGATTTTAGATGTCAGTCTGCTATTGAAATGATGTAGGTCTGTGGCTTTTAGGAGTGAATGAATGACAGATGGATAATTTATGATGATTCTTGAGACCTGAACTATAATTATGAAGTATTTCTAGGTGTACATTCAGGATGCAAAGTGTAAGGAACCTAGTGCTAATGTTAATTTATTACTGACAGCTGTATATATAATAATATATCATGTCTTTTAATCTTACATTCCTTCTGACTTACATCAAGCAATCTTTTCATTCATTAATAAAATCAAGCCTTGCCATTTTTCTTAATGATGAAGTCCCATTTTGAACCCAAAGGACTCCTATAATTAAACTCTGTACTTCCATATAGCAGACATTTGAAGCTAAAGAAGAGGATAAATTGAACTTCTTTTACAGACAGGATGGAAACACCAGAAAGACACAGCCCACCTGCTCACAGCCCCACAATGGCTAAATAGAAAGTCAAGAAAAAATTTGTGTGTACCTTCTCCACTCACACCATCATATCTTTTTCCCCTCACATTTAGTCCCCTGCCATCTCTGACCCTCCCACAATCTTCCCTTTTTTTATTGGAGTATAGTTGATTGACAGTGTCGTGTTAGTTTCAGATGTACAGCACAGCTATTCAATTATATATATATATATGCATATGTATATTCTTTTTTCAGAATCTTTCCCTTATAAGTTATTATAAAATATTCAGTATAGCTCCCTGTGATATGCAATAGGTCCTTGTTGCTTCCCTGTTTTATATACAATAACATGCATATATTAATCCCATGCTCCTAATTTACCAGTCCCCCCACCTTCCCCTGACCTGGTGACTCAAATGGTAAAGAATCTGCCTGCAGTGCAGGACCACCTAGGTTTGATTCCTGGGTCGGGAAGATCCCCCAGAGAAGGGAATGGTAACCCACACCAGTAATCTTGCCTAGAAAATTCCATGGACAGAGGAACCTGGTACAGTCCATGGACTCAAAAAGAGTCGGACACAATTGAGCTGTTTAACACTTTCACTTTTTCACACCTTCCCCTTTGGGAACCATAAGTTTGTTTTCTATGTCTGTGGGTCTATTAATCTTTCCTTTTTTTGAGGCAGTTCATCCAAAGTATATTTTTTAAAGGTCATGATAAAAATGACAACTAAAAGAAACGCAGGCTAACATGTCTCCTGTAACTCTGTGCTGTGCCAAAGACTTAATCATCCCTTTAAAAGAAATCTAACCTAATCCTATTACACCAAAGACAAGGTGTCCTTCATGAACATCATGGCTGGAAACAAGTTGGTCTTCTCCTCAAGTTTCAACTGGTTCCACGTCTCATTCAGTTTACAACCAGACATCACCTTGGCAACGTGCTCACCGCACTGTTGTGAATGTTCCCCAAATTTAAACTGTGCTCTGGCTTAAGTTGTCAAGCACACACAATGTATTATCAGACAACCTATTCACTCTAAAAGATACAGACCCCTGACGATCGTAGAAGTGAAACCCTTAAGCTGATCAGCTAATTAATGACTCCAAAGTAGAATAATGAGATGTGTGGAGACAGGATTCAGTTATCTGGGTCATCTCTCGTCTGGAGACAACATAGGATTCCACTGAGTAGGTACTAGATAACTGGGTAAGCAAGTTTCCTATATATAACCCTAAATCTTTCTAGGATTGGTTAATTAAATCATAACAAATGATATTCTATGGCAAGTGGAAGGTGCCTAGAAGAGATTTCAGTGAGATGTCCACAAGTTCAGTTGAATTACACCTGAATGTCTTTGTGTTCCCAGACCTAAAAATGTTTACTGCAATTTTCTGGAGAGCTTTTTGGGTAGGAAAGCAAAACACTGAGTTTTGCTCCACTGAGTTTTTGAAGTTGCCTAGGTTTTTCTATTGGACTTTGTGTCAGAATATTCAAAAGCAGAGACATTACTTTGCCAACAAAGGTCCGTCTAGTCAAGGCTATGGTTTTCCCAGTAGTCATGTATGGATGTGAGAGTTGGACTGTGAAGAAAGCTGAGTGCCGAAGAATTGATGCTTTTGAACTGTGGTGTTGGAGAAGACGCTTGTGAGTCCCTTGGACTGCAAGGAGGTCCAACCAGTCCATTCTAAAGGAGATCAGTCCTGGGTGTTCTTTGGAAGGACTGATACTAAAGCTGAAACTCCAATACTTTGGCCACCTCATGCGAAGAGTTGACTCATTGGAAAAGACCCTGATGCTGGGAGGGACTAGGGGGCAGGAGGAGAAGGGGACGACAGAGGATGAGATGGCTAGATGGCATCACCAACTTGATGGACATGAGTCTGAGTGAACTCCAGGAGTTGGTGATGGACAGGGAGGCCTGGCGTGCTGCAGTTCATGGGGTCGCAAAGAGTCGGACATGACTGGAGCTACTGAACTGAACTGAACTTGTGTCTCATACCTTCTCTGCATTCAGGAATTAAGGTCCTAATTCTTTTATTAACATTCCTATCTGCCTGTAATGGTTTCTTCTTATTGATTCTGTCTCTTCCAGTTGCTTCAGTGTAGGGAAGAGGAGTGTCAATCAGCAGTGACCATGTGGTGCTGTGGTAACAAACAGCTCCAAAACCTCAGTGACTTCCTCATTCTACATTTACGCAGTGGGTCAACTAGAAGCTTAGCTCCTCACCACCACTCTAAAATGTGGACTGGGGGACTTCAATGGCAGTCCCCCAGTGGCTAAGACACCACATGTCCACTGCAGGGGGCAGTGGTTCTATCCCTGGTCAGGCAACTAAGGCCGTGCATACTGTGAGGCATGACCAAAAAACATAAAATGTGGGCTGACAGGGTGGCCACCATTTCAAACCATTTCATTATTTGGCTGGTCATAAAGCCAGCAGGGAGAGGGCACTCTGGAGGAAACTGCCGTGGCAATAAATGCCCCAGGACAGAAGAGGTGGCCCTCACTTCTGCAACACAATTCATTAGCCAACACTGGGCACAGGCCACACCTCTGAGCCAGGAAGTTTACTTTGTGCTGGAAGGGGAACATTGGGAAATAGCTTGTGAATATTAGAAAAGACAACCTCAGGAACTTTAACCTCTCACTTGTTTTAGAATTCCCTTATTTTCCCCTGTTTACAGTTTCTCCCCGTTTTTTCATACTCTGATAAAATAACGCTGATTTCTGTTCTGTCCATTTTTATATTCATGGACATTACAGTTAAGACAGTACTGAAGAAAAGCCTCTATTCCAATAGTTACAAACAAGGATTGTTCGTGTCAGTAGCTCTAGAAGAAAAAAAAGAAAGAAATTTGCCCATTAATTGTTCTCACTTTCTTCCTTTTATGCATTCTGGTTTTCCTCAATTATTTTTCCTTCCACCCTTCCATGCTAGTCTCCTGCTCAATCTCTTTTAGTGAAAAAATTACTCACCCCTTTATCTTTCCTTCTTCTTAGCTATTTAGTCCAACTGGCAAAGAATTCTGTGGACTAGCAGAATTCTCACTTTGCTGGTTTCCCAACCTCCCCCTGCCTCCCCCCCACCCCAATTCAGGTGAATTTGTATCCTCAGATACCTCATCTCAGGAATCACTGACCTGTCTGCACAATGACTAGGTTTTTCTGGACCTTTCTCCCACTTGATAATTGAGGGCCCAGCCGGTTGCAAAGGTCTCTGTATACACCTGGAAGTCCCCAAGAGATACAGACATAACTCATTTTATTGCACTTCATTTATTTTTTCCTTTTAATGAGCTTTGCAGATACTGCATCTTTTGCTAATTGAAAGTTTGTGGCAACCCTGCATCAAGTCAGTCTATCAGTGCCAATTTTTCAACAGTGTTTGCTCGATTGCAATGAAGGAGGTATGAGTTCCATCCCTGGGTTGGGAAGACTATCCCTCTCCTGCCAGAAGGAATCAGCAACCCACTCCAGTATTCTTGCCTAGGAAATGTTGTGGACAGAGAAGCCTGGTGGGGCGGGGGGATGGGGTATAGTCACAAAAGAATCAGACACAACTTAGCGACTAAACAACACAACACATAATGTTTTTTAGGTACAATGCTATTGCACACTTAATAGACCACAGTAGAGTATAAATATAACTTCTACATACTCTTAGAGTATAAATATAACTTCTACATACTCTGGGAAACCAATTCATGTCAAATTCATGTGACTCACTTTAGTGCAATGGTTAAATCCACACTGTCCTCCAGGTACACCTGTATCTCAATGAAAAAGTGCATTACTATGACTGGAATCTTCAGTTTCACTCCCTTCCTACTATTCATGGCCCTCCTTCTCAGTCCGGATCCAAGCACCCTGCTGTTGAGTTGCTAAGACACTCGACCTGCCCAGCACCCCTGAAGTTGGGCAGAAAGCTTCACTCACACTGCATTTTACTCTGTTAGCCAGGGACAAAACAGGATTGCTTATAAAGCTGGTGTGTATGCCATAAGACAGATCCAAATGACCAACACTATGTTGCCCTCAGAGGACTGCAGTTGTGCTACTGGTCAAGCAAGCTACCAAGTCTGGTCCTACAAGCCCAGGAATTTTCCTGAAAATCTTCAGTCTCACCAGCAAATAGATTTCCCAGGGCCAGCTCTACTCCTCACCAGGCACACCTCAAGTCCAGTCATGCACCTAGGTATGACCTCTACATTTTAGCCAAGAACACCACAAAAAAGTATAGCCCAGCCAAAAGCAGTAGCAAACTCAGAAGGATAGGGCTGAAAGAATGTCAAGGCCCACTGCTGAAAGCCAGTGAGGGAGAGGATGGGGTGATAAAGACAGCCCACAGAGGGTTTGGGCGACGTGTGGAGACTCCAAAGTGACGAGTCACTGACTTCAAGAACCAAAGACCGCTGACAAGGCCTCGCCATGGGACCTTAGGAGTCCGACAACTCGCGCCTTAAACCCATCCAAAAGCCGGGATGGCAATGAGCGGGAGTGGCATCGCCTTCGCGCCCGCCCAGCCCCAGGACCCGGGATGCCCATGGGCGGAGCCTGAGCATCGCCCCGCCCTCGCCGCCCGCCACTCGGGTCACCTGACCTACCCGCAGCTCACGTGATCCGTACCCAGCGCCGCCATTTTGGAGCTCCTGATGAGGATGGGGAAAGCGGCGTAAAAGAGGGAAAAGAGCCGTGAGAGAGTTGGGCAAGGACGAGGGCGAGGGCACGGCCGGCTCCTGGCCGGCAAAGGAGGCTCGCGGAAGCAGCAGCCGCCGCCCGACCGCAGGTACCGCGTCCCCGGGCCGTCCCTCCGCCCGCTGTTAGCGCCACCGCCGGCCATGTGCGTCCTCCCCTCAGGCCTCTACCGGCGCCGGCTTCCTGCTCAGCCTGTCGACACTCCCGGTGCTCGCCACATGCCCCAAGTTCCGTGTCCTTTTTCAATCCTTTGTCCCGTCCACAGCAAGGGCTGTGGAGGCCCCGGGCTTGCCCTGCAGCTGCGGGTGGGGGGAACCTGCTGCTCCCGGCTTAACTCTCACCAGCCTGGCCCGCAGGCAGGCTCGCCGGCCGTCGCGTCCTTCCCGTTGCACAGGTGAAACCGCTTCGCCTAGGCGGGATGAAGCGAAAACGGTGTCTTCCCCACGTCTCTTGATTACTTTTCTCAATCCATATCTATCGCCCCTGCCCTTCAGCCACTGCTTGATGTAGGAGGAGCTAGTGGTAAAGCAATTCTTGTCTCTGCACCTATTTCGAACCACTTCGATGAAGTAAGTGGTCTCTCTAATGATCAGTCACTGAAATCACTGGGAAAAGCTCCCCACCGTTAAGACCTGGGGGCATCCGGAGTGAACAGTTTGTGTGTGGAAGGCCTGGATGATTAATTAGGCCGAGGTCACCATCCCAACCCGCAGGCGATCTTTTTAGTTACCGCAGTGGGCTGTAATTTGCTTTCGGTCTGCATCTCTCTTATCCGGCAATTACTGGATTTATCACCTCTTTCAGTCTGTACTTTCTTTGCTGTGACTCAGTGTATGGGTTGTATTATTGATTAAAAGAGAAAGTCTGGTCCTGCGTTCCTTTACCCCACTAACTCGTTTAAAATTAATTTCAGGGGAGAGCCAAATATGTGCTTTTTGCCCTGGCGATGAACGGTTTACTTAACCATAGTCGATAAAGTTGCATTATAGGTGAAATGAATACTATTCTTTGATCTTTTAAATTCATTCTGGCTGGTATAAGAAATAGCAAAGAAATGTAGGACCGGGGCAAGAAAGTGCCTTAGATGATATACGTAGTACAGTCGACTGTGACTTATCAGTTCATGCTGCCTTTCAGTTGTAGAACTATTCGAAGTTTGCAGAATCAACCATTTAGACTGTATTTTTGATTAAGATTAAAATGGCAGTGTACAACTTACTGCTTTTTATTCATTAGAAAGTTATATCAGTAAAGCCAATAGTATTTTGAGTCAATTAGATAAATTTTGAGCTAAAATATGAAATATACGATTATTGGAGAAATTGCCAGAGCTGTTTTTTTCCAACTTGTGCCAAATCCTGAAGTCTGCTTGTTAGGTAAATTTTGTAAATTTGCATCACATAATTGGGTTCAATGAACATTCCTCTGAATTTCTTTACATGAAATATTGGGTAATTTTTCACTGTCCTCCCCCACAAAAAAAAAAAACTACTACTTGGTTTCACCAAGAAAGAGAAATGTTTGATACTATATACTTTCATTCTTGGCTACAGCTGGATTTTGAAGATTGATCCAAGGGACTGTATTAATTTCAGGAATTGATTTGAAAGACACTGGCTCTGCCACTTAACAGCCATGTAACCTTGGGTAAGTCACTTAAACTGCACTGAGTGTTTCCTTATTTGTAGAATTATGTAACACCCAGGTAACCTGTCCCAGAGACTTAATGAAGCTCAAACATACATGTTTGATACTGCCTAGCTGTAAGGGGCTATTGCTCTTTTCAATATTTATACTTTGTACATTTTTTTGTTCACGCTGAGAATTAAGAGGAAAATTGGTATGTTGAGAGGCCTGGCGTGCTGCAGTCCATGGGTCGCAAAGAGTCAGGCAAGACTGAGCGACTGAACTGAGAAACAATGGATTTAGAATAAGATAGACCTGTATTCTAATTCTTAAGCTAGCTATAACTTTACATCTGTGAGCCTCAGTTTCCTCATCTGCAAGTAAAGAGGCCACTATTCCCAAGTACATTAGTAATACAAGAATCTGTACTGGCACTGTTCTCTGGTCTATGAGCACCTCAAGGGCACAGATTCCCTCTTACTTACTTTGGTAGTCTCCAGCACACTGCTTGGCATTTTATAGGTGCTCAGTGAATGTTAAATCTGAATATTGGTTAACATTAGTTTCGCCTTATGTCTTAATTGCAGCTGCCAACTTTGAATATTCTCCCAGGCTAGATGCCAGCTAAGGAATATTAGACATACTTTAATATTTACAGTCATTTTTTTTCTTGGTGGGCAGTTAATTACATTAAGCTAAGGAGATTTTAACTCAAGTATGTTAGAGGCATTAGTAAGTTAAATCTACAAATAACATGTAAGCATTTTCAAAGTAACTTTTCAGTTTATAGCCCAGAAACATGAAAATTTGTCGAGCACAACTCTGGAGTTTTACAGCTGCAGAATGTAAAACGCTCGGAAACAGTGACTTGCCTAAGGTCACACAACTGAGGTTCCTCTAGGAGAGGAACCCATGAGCTATGCCCCCTGCCACCTTTTGGCTAGAGCAAAATAAATATTATTCTCTTTCAGAATTACAATAATGTGGAAAAATGAGGAATTGACCATTACTTCTATAACACAATTTTTTTTCTAATTGGAAGAACAATCTTAGTCTGAAAGAAAAGATGCTTTATATAACATACTGAACTGCCTTTTCGTCCACAGAAAATTACAGCTTTTATCCAGTCCCACCCAGGCCCACATGAATTGTTCAACTTGATTTTACTTATGATAACCATACTGCTATAAGTAAAAGGAACTAATTAGATGTACAAATAAGCCAAATAGCAAATTGTAAGGAAATAAAGACAGCTGATATAAGTTGGCTCTTTTCTTGGGAAAGACATTAATAACAAGCTTTTGCCTGTGGGAGTCTATTGTTTAGGAAAAGTGGAGAAGGTTGTAGAACATTTCTGGTTTGGGATACAACATTTATTTACTTATAACAATTTGATATATTTGGTCGAATGTTATGTCTAAAGATTTCAAATGAGAAACACCCTGTTTTGCTGTGCCTGTAGTAGTAGTTTGCTCATCCTAGTAAACCTTACTGTTCAGCCATACTGGTCTTTTCTCTAATCTCTAGATAGCATGCTTATTCTGTCTTCTGAAAATCTACTGATGTTACGGTTGCTTTCTTGTCACCAAATTCCAAGAAAGCAAATGGCAGGCACACTCAGATTAGGACAATTCAGGGAGGATATATTTTAAAAGATACTTATAAAGATGGAGGACCTATATAGTCAAGCCCCAGGAATCATTCAGTTATCTGGAGCTAGCAGCATCAGGAGAAAAGAGAGTCCTGTAGAACAGCCTGCCTGGAGATAATAGCCTTCTGTTGAGGATCACAGCCAGTTCAAGGTGACCTCGAGGGAGGGAACCAAAAAAATGAGTGTCTTGATCTCCCTTTGCTGCCTCTTCCTGATTTCCTCTTACGGCTCCCCGTTGGCATAACTCAGCCAGAGGGCATGGGAGCCTAATGATGTAATTCCTCCTGGAATAGAGAGCAGAGTGGAGAATCAGTCAGTGAGCCCACAGGGGCAGATGGGTGACATCCAGAAGGCTCTTCTGTCAGAATGCAGTATGCATCTTACCTCTTCAGGGAGCCTTTGTTTCCCTTCCTGACCGAAATGAGTTCAGTCTGTTAGGATTTGGCCATAGGCTGTTGCCTTCTAACTATTTCGCCTTGGGTGATTGTTGTTCAATCACTAAAGTCATGTCTGACTCTTTGCGACCCCATGGACTACAGCACGCCAGGCTCCTCATCCTCCACTGTCTCCTGGAATTTGCTCAGATTCATGTCCATTGAGTTGGTGATGCTATCTAACCATCTCATGCTCTGCCACCTCCTTCTCTCTTTGCCTTCAATCTTTCCCAGCATCAGGGTCTTTTCCAATGAATCGGCTCCTCACATTAGGTGGCCAAAGTATTGGAGCTTCAGCTCCAGTCCTTCTAATGAATATTCGGGACTGGTCTCCTTTAGGATGGACTGGTTGGATCTCCTTGCAGTCCAAGGGACTCTCAAGAGTCTTCTCCAACACCACAGTTCAAAAGCATCAATTCTTCAGCATGCAGCTTTCTTCACAGTCCAACTCTCACATCCATACACGACCACTGGAAAAAGCACAGCTTTGACTATACAGACCTCTGCTTTTTAATACACTGTCTAGGTTTGTCATAGCTTTTCCTTTCAAGGAGCAAGCGTCTTTTAACTTCATGGCTGTGGTCACTGTCCATAGTGATTTTGTGGCCCAGGAAAATAAAATCAGTCACTGCTTCCACTTTTCCCCTTCTGTTTACTGTGAAGTGATTGGGACTGGATACCATGATCTTAGTGTTTTGAATGTTAAGTTTCAGGCCAGCTTTGTCACTCTCTTCATTCTCCCTCATCAAGAGGCTCTCTAATTCTTTACTCTCTGCCATTAGAGTGCTATCATCTACATATCTGAGGTTTTTGGTATTTTTCCCAGCGGTCTTAATTCCAGCTTGTGATTCATCCAGCCCAGTATTTCGCATAGTATATTCTGAATAGATGTTAAATAAGCAGGGTGACAATATACAGTCTTGTATTGCTTTCCCAATTTTGAACAGTTACTCCATGTGTAGTTCTAAATGTTGCTTATTGACCCACATACAGGTTTCTCAGGAGACAGGTAGGGTGGTCTGGTACTCCCATCTCTAAGAGTTTTTCAGTTTGTCGTGATCCACACAGTTAAAGGCTTTACTGTAGTCAGTGAGGCAAAAGTAGATGTTTCTCTGGAATTCTCTTGCTTTCTCCAGATTCAGGGAATGCTGGCAATTTGATCTCCTGTTCCTCTGCCTTTTTTCAACCCAGCTTGTACACCTACTGCTGAAGCCTGTCTTGAAGGATTTTTAACATAGCTTTGCTAACATGTGAAATGAGCACAGTTGTACAGTAGTTTGAACTTTCTTTGGGATGGGAATGAAAACTGACCTTCTCACATTGGGTACTGCTGGGTTATTTAAAAGTGGTTAATTGTTTTTAACTTCTAAGTATGTGAGTCTTTCCCACTCAACTCAGTTTTAAACTGTGTGAGTAAAATTTTTTCCCTTTTTTCTTGATACCTAGCTTGATGCCTTGTGCATAACTTTTAAAATTCTTTGAAGTTTACACATGTAGAAAGAATAATATAATGAATTCCAGGGTACTCATCATTGCAGTTGGGAAATTTGCTGTTCTGGCTTGATTTGTCACCTCTCTGAGCGCCCCAACCCCTCCACCCTTGGTGATGTTTTTTTAAAGTTGCATTTACCTTGATCTCTTGGAGGCCATGGATAGTATGCAGATTATCTTAATCCAGGTTGTCAGCATTCTTGAGCCACTGGGATTGTATTTGTCCTCCTTATTTTTATCTCCTTTATTATGCAGATTTTATCTTAGGACTTGTGATCTCAAATGCACATGCACATTGGTGGCCTAAGTGAAATTTTTGTGAAAATTTTAAGAGTTGGCCAGTATTCAACTTAACTTCCTCTCTTAGTATACTTTATTATGAGCTGTTTATCTAACCTTTTTTAACAGAGGCTTTTGTTATAATGAGACTTGTGCATCAACTTTGCCATGTGGACCCAAACTGGTTTTTCAGGTGTTTCCTGATGTATTTTATGTTGTGATATCTGTTTTATAGGTGCCATTTCTGTACTTATCCCCAAATGTATGCAGTCTCTAAAATGAGATACTTGCATAAATGTTCAGGGAAAATTGGAGCATCTGCTGCAAATTTCCATTAGCTCTTAATGCCTGAGCAGACACAGCTTTAAAATCTGAATGTTTTGTCAGATTCTTTTGTATTAGTCTTTTTCTTGCGATGAGATGAGCTCCTGCTCTTCTTCATTTCACTTTCTTTTAAGGTACATGCTGAAATATCCTCAGGGAGCAATTTGCACTGCTCTGTCTCCCTCCTATTGTGTCATTAAATAGTACAAGGATAATATGAGTCACCTTTGTAACCCTGTGGGTGTGCAGAGTCTGTGAGCAAATATTCACTTGTTAACCTCCAGATTATCAATCAGCCTACGTAGCTGTCTCATTTCTTGGGAAGGAGACCTTCCATCTGTAGTAGGGCACCAAATCTTATGTAAGAAATGGAATGTTCAAGGAGTCCTAGTAACTATTATTTAAGAAATTTGCATTAATCAATTGAACTGAAAGAAATAAAACCGTAAGTGAATGACCCTAGAGGGAATCAGCAATCACTTGAAGAGCCAAAGCTCCCCTGGCCTACACATGTGGACTTGTCAGGCAGCGCAGGCTTCCCGGGTGGTGCTAGTGTGAAGAACCCACCTGCCAATACAGGAGACAAGATTCAGGTTCGAGCCCTGGGTGGGGAAGATTCCCCTGGAGGAGGGCATGGCAACCCATTCCAGTATTCTTGCCTTGAGAATCCCATGGACAGAGGAGCCTGGTGGGCTGCAGTCCATGGGGGTCACAAAAACGCTGGACACGACTGAGCGACTAACACTTTCATTTTCACTGTGAAGCCACAAAGGATTTTTCTAAAGAAACAAATTGTTCTCCCAATGGTCCCTTCTTTAGTGACTTAAGATTGACTGTAGAGATTTAAAAACATCCCTGTTCTTCCTGCTTGAGAGAAATATAAGGGAAATAGTCTTTTGAGAGGTAATGCCCTCAGATTGTTTAGGGGGACAGTGACCCAAGGGCCACTGGCCTTGGGGAACTGGCATAGCTGTCCTTGCTGTAATGGCTGTGGAATGCATACCCTGCTGGGAGTGCAGCTAGAAGTAGAAGAGAGAAAAACCCCATCGTGCAAGGCAGAGTGTCAGGACGGAGGGGAGAAGTGGTACTAAAGAAACAGAGTAGAATGCTTGCCTTTTTGCATGATGTGGATCTGGCTTTAGAAAGTTAGTGTGCCACAAAGAGTAGAAAATAAGAGCAGGAAAGCCATAACTGCTGTCAGCTGATGGGGGAGGAAAGGGCCTGAAACTGCTCAGAGGACTGGTGAGGTCTTACAGGAATTCAGGTACCATCTTGGCAGCAGCTAATGGGCCCCTAAAAGTTGATTCAGCCACCTGCAGGAAGAGGAGCCTTGCTTCACCTTCCGAAATGAATTCAGAGCCTGTACGGAGGTTTAAGAATATGATCTTTGGCCCTGTAGCTAGTTCTAGTAATTTTGCTGGCATTTACTGAATGTTGTGAGTAAGATTCCAGAATGCACCTAAAATGTGGAAAAACAAAACTTGGTGCTGGAAAAAAGCCTAAACTTAAAAATGTGTTCCAAGTCAACAAGTTAATCTCACTTTAAGCCAAAGGAAATGCTTGAAAGTTCTGCCAGAAAATAAAGTATTCAAGATTTAGGCTAAAAGATAAAGCATTTCATGTTGAATGCCTTCCTTGGCCATGACACATTACTTGAACCTACAGATAACCCCTTTTAAGGCCTCTGTGCTTTTTTAGACCTAAAACACAACTGGGATATCAATTTTTGCCTTCTCTGCTGCCCCTTTCCCTTTCAGAAAAAAACCATATATATAATGTATATGTATCTGAGTGTGTGTGTGTATGAGTAATAGTTGACCACTAATATGACCTCTAAAAAAACCACAGCGTAGTTTGTGGTTTATCGTCAGGAAAATAAATAAAAGGAGGAACTGGATCATTGCTTTTATTTAGTTTCAATTGTATAATACTTCTCAAAATTCTCTAAGCCCTTTACATAAAGTTACATGCCCATACTTTCACAGTTGTAAAGATCTGGGGAGGCAAAAAAAGTTTATGGTTTTAGTAATAAATCACAATTATACTTGGTGCAAGAAATTGTGTCCTGAGAATTGCATCATTCATGTGTTGAATTTACAGAATGGTGTTTCATAATACTTGAGGTGGTTGCATATGCCCTGAGAATGACTGTAGCCCTTTAATAATGGAATAGCAGTCTTTTTTTTCTCTGGCATTGTACAAAAGGAGTACTGATTAGGTCCAACTAGATGTTTGAGGGAAAGAAAGTCAAGAAAAAAGGAGATGTCGTTAGCTCACTTCCAAAGAAAGAAATGAAGGATTGAAAGACCTTGATCATCCGTCTCAATAGGGGACAACACTCCAAAGAAAATTTCTAAGCAATTTAAGTCTCTACTGAGGATGGCCAAGTATATCAGTATGGAGCTCCCAGGTTAGAAAATACTTAGATCAGCTTAAACTCCTAAGAGTAGTTTAGATTTCCTGAATTATATGCCTATAATGATCCTGTAACCTGGTGTTTCTGTCATATATTCTGTTTTTTTAGATATGGAAGAAGGCAGCAGTGTTGCCATGTTGGTGCCAGATATTGGGGAACAGGAAGCTATGTTGACTGCCAAAACTGTCATCAGTTCATCACTGGAAATTGATGAACAAAGAAAAGCTAAAACAGATCCATTAATCCATGTTATCCAGAAGTTAAGCAAGATAGTGGAACATGAAAAGTCACAAAAATGTCTTTTAATTGGCAAAAAACGGCCACGTTCTAGTGCTGCAGCACACTCTCTTCTTGAAAGTCAAGAATCTTGTGAGATTCCAGCTAAAGTAACCCAGTCACCTGCTACTGATATTAGAAGCGCTGAGATGTCTCAAATATATTTTACCCCTGACTCTCCTGCCCAGAGTGATGGGAAGGCTATGTCTTACCAGTGTAGCCTTTGTAAGTTTCTGTCATCATCTTTTTCTGTGTTAAAAGATCATATCAAGCAGCATGGTCAGCAGAATGAAGTGATATTAATGTGCGCAGAGTGCCATATTACATCAAAAAGCCAAGAGGAACTTGAAGCTCACGTGGTAAATGACCATGAAAATGATGCCAACAGCCACACTCAATCCAAAGCCCAACAGTGCATAAGCCCCACCAACCCCTTGTGTCACCAAACCTCAGAAAGAAAGAATGAAACCATTCCTGACATCCCAGCAAGTGTGGACAACCTACAGACTCATACTGTCCAAACAGCGTCCGTGGCAGAAATAGGTAAGAGGAAATGGTATGCCTATGAACAGTATGGCATGTATCGATGCTTGTTTTGTAGTTACACTTGTGGGCAGCAGAGAATGTTGAAAACACATGCTTGGAAACATGCCGGGGAGGTCGACTGCTCCTATCCAATCTTTGAAAATGAGAACGAGCCCCTAGGCCTACTGGACTCTTCAGTGGCTGCTGCACCCAGCGGTGTCCACGCAGTAGTCATTGCCATCGGAGACAACGAACTGAGTATCCACAACGGGCCGTCAGTGCAGGTGCAGATTTGCAGCTCAGAGCCATTGTCGTCTTCCTCTCCTTTGGAGCAGAGTGCAGAAGGTGGGGTTCATCTCAGTCAGTCAGTTACCCTTGACCCTAATGAGGAAGAAATGCTTGAGGTGATTTCTGATGCCGAGGAGAGCCTGGTTGGTGACAGCCTGCTTTCATCAGCACAGAAAATCATCAGCAGCAGCCCAAATAAAAAAGGCCATGTTAATGTGATAGTGGAGCGTCTGCCAAGTGCCGAAGAAACGCTTTCACAGAAACATTTCCTCATGAACGCCGAAATCGAGGAGGGGAAAAGCCTGAGCCCAACAGAAGCCAAGCTTGTGTGTGAAGGAAGAGGTGAAGTCTATCACGCTGATAAATGCACTGTTGATATCGGGGGGCTGATCATAGGCTGGGGCAACTCAGAGAAGAAAGACAGCGAGCTAATAAACAAAGGACTGGCTACTGATGAGAATGCTCCACCAGGCCGAAGAAGGACAAATTCTGAGTCTCTTAGACTACACTCCCTAGCTGCGGAAGCCCTGGTTACAATGCCCATAAGAGCTGCAGAACTAACACGAACCAACCTTGGGCACTATGGGAACATAAACCTTTTAGACCCGGACACCGGACAAAGGCAAGTAGACGGGGCAGTGGCAGCATATTCTAAAATGATGTCCCCACTGAAAAACTCTCCTGAGGGGTTAGCTAGTTTCAACCAAAGCAACTCTACCTTAGTAGCACTCCCAGAGGGTAGGCAGGAGCTGGCAGACGGGCAGGTTAAGACGGGCATCAGCATGTCCCTACTCACTGTGATTGAAAAGTTACGGGAAAGGACAGACCAAAATGCTTCCGATGATGACATTTTGAAAGAGTTGCAGGATAACGCCCAATGCCAACCCAACAGCGATGCGAGTTTGTCAGGAAGCAGCGTGGTGGAGTACATCCCTAACGCCGAGCGGCCCTACCGCTGCCGACTGTGTCACTACAGCAGCGGTAACAAGGGTTACATCAAGCAGCACCTGCGAGTCCATCGTCAGAGACAGCCCTACCAGTGTCCCATCTGTGAGCACATTGCCGACAACAGCAAAGACCTGGAGAGCCACATGATCAACCACTGCAAAACAAGAATATACCAGTGCAAGCAGTGTGAAGACTCCTTCCATTATAAGGTAAGCATGGGCTCATGAAGTCCTTCAGAAAGCCGTAGAGTTTTAGAGCAAAGAGGGAGCTTTCTAGGTACAGTCCACCCACCTCATTTTATAGATAGGGAAACTGAGGCCCAGAATAGTTTGGTAATGTGCCCAGGGCATGCCTATTAATTAATGTTAAAGTTGGGACTGGAATCTGGGTCGTCAGGATGTCTGGCATAGGATTCTTTTTCCCCGCATGCCCCGTCTTTAACAGATCCTGTGTTTATTGCTTTAGTGTTTTCATGTGTATATCTTTTTAAAATTGTGTTGATTTTAAAGTGCAAGGAAATTGCAAGGGGATGTACTGTGGAGGGACATTGTACACACATCTGACTCACATTTAGCCTTATGTCATCAATGCAAAAAAATACCTATTTTTAATCTTACGTGGCCCCTAAATGCAAGTCATTCACTTCAGCTGCCACACGACAAGCCAAGGGTGATTTATACCATTGCACAGGGAGAAATGGACTGTATGAGATATAATGAAAGATAGTGCAGTGGAAACAGAGCCATGTGTGTTATATTTTATGGGAAGTTTACAGGACTTTCAAGGATTACCTTGACTGATTTTCATTTTATGTGCCACCTAAAACCAGCAACCAGTATGAAGTACTGTTTTTGTAAAGGAAATTTGCATCCACCGAATCACTGGTTTAGAACTTTCCTTCAGTGTGCCAGTTGACTGGTGAGGGGGTGGGGCAGGGAATGTATCCCTAAAGGGGTAACTGAGATGTAGAATTTTGCTCTTGTATTAGCCAGTGTTGGGGTCCAGGTCCACTGGTAATTAATAGGTAATCAAGAGTTTTAAAAAAAGCCTCTGAGTCAGAGATAGTTACTCTCACTTGGATTGCTCTCATGTAATTCTGAAGTGGCCTCTGGCCATTGGACAAGCAGCCCATACAGATGCGCTGCAGAGGCAAGTTCCAGTTTCTTCTGCTGATACACTTGATTCA
This sequence comes from Bos mutus, assembly GCF_027580195.1. Classification (NCBI taxonomy): domain Eukaryota; kingdom Metazoa; phylum Chordata; class Mammalia; order Artiodactyla; family Bovidae; genus Bos; species Bos mutus. Next base: position 19,746,197 of record NC_091634.1, on the reverse strand, counting down.
TGGGGGTGGGGATGAGGAGGAAGAGGTCCTTGGAGTCACAGTTCAGTGAAGTCTTTTTTACACATTTAGTTGATATTTAAAGGCAGAAGTGCAAAAGTTAACTGATTGGATTGATTTTCGTGAAGGTATTGAGTTACTCTGAAGACTCTGCTTGTTCCTCCTCTGGGCTCAGCAGTGGTTCAGGAAGCGCACACACACTCTGCACAAGCGCCCCTAAGACAGCAGTGGCTTCCTTTCAGAGACCGTGGAAAGAGGAACTAACTTGCCTTTTTGATAAGATTGTGTTTTCGCTAGTGTATTTCTTCCTGTAAGTTGTCAAATGTGTCAAGTTATCTTTTAGTGCATTTGGTTTTTAAATACTGGTAATGAAAGCAGTTCACTCCTTTCTGTAGCCTCCTAATAACTGTGCAACTGTGTTTATTGAAAACTACATATTAATTTCTCTCAATTTTTTAGAGTCAACTGAGGAACCATGAGAGGGAGCAACACAGTCTTCCAGATACCTTGTCAATAGCAACTTCTAATGAGTCCAGAATTTCCAGTGATAAAACTGATGGAAAATGTGTTCAGGAAGGTATCTGTGCATTTTTTTTTAATGTATATATAGATGAGATTGACTAGTGTACGAAGTGAAAAAAAATGCCCTTTGTTGTCATGTGAGTTATTTTCAGGACTAAGGCTGCGTCTCTTCTCCTCTGTTTTTATACTATGTGAGTGAATCTTATCTCTTATCTCTTGAGTACTAAGTGAATATTGTTAGGAAGTACTCAGCTTCAACTGTAGGTAGATGTACTCTGAAATTCATGCTGTCCTGTAAGAGCCAGGTACAGCAGAAACCCTGAGGTAACACGCCAGCAAGCCAGGGAAGCTGCAGCGCGGAAGGAAAGCCTCCTCCCTCTCTCAGCACCGGTTGACCCACTGAGAACGGAGCTTTTGCAGATGGTAGGCCCCCACCTCAAACTTTAACTGAGGCTTCCTGCTGTGATCTTATTCTTATCCAAGTGTGACTGCCAGATTTCATCTGCATTATTTAAAAAAAAACAACACAGGCTCTTTTTATGTACCAGTTAGGTGCCAGTCGGCCGAGTTTCTGCTAATAGGAATATTAGAATCAAAAGATTTAATTAGAGTTCCATGAAAAGGCGGATGCCACATCCGGAGAATTAGGGATAAAGTGTAATAAGCTGTGCTTCCTTGCATCAGCTCACTTAAATTGATATCCTTTAAATGTCTCAATTGTGGTACATAGCGTTTATGGGAAATAAAACATATTGGGGTGACTTTCCTTTTTAGATTTCCTCAGAATTAAAGTTAGAAACAACTGCAGAGTAAAATGTTTTACCATAATGTTTCATTAAATTATACCCCAGAAAGCATAACTGATTCTAGAATGTTTCTGAAAGAACTGATTTTGACACCACTGTAGCACCAAAATTCCCTTGTCAAACAGATGTCATCCCTGTAAAACTATCCAAAACAAAAGGAGTTTATGACATAGCATCTGTTCCCGCAATAGATGGCTGAGCTGAAACTGTTTTGTTTCCTTTGTACAAAATAGCCCTAACTGCCTCCTTTTATTTTAATTCATTATGTTTCCATATCCCCTTTAAAGGAGACATTAAAACATTTGATATCTTTGGACCATAAATCCCTAATGAAGGAATAAAGTAAGTACTACTCACTGGTACCACCTGCGGTTACTACCAGCGGTGGAATATGTCTTTTCTAGCCCCATCTCCAAAAGCAATAATTTAAAACTGTCCAAATGAGTTAACAAATTAAAACCCACAATTTGAATTAAAAAGATTGAAATGTCAGCTCAGAATTAAAATAACCAGTTTGGGCTTCATAGCATTACATCTCTCCACCACATTCCATTTTGCAGCAGCTTTCCTTTGTGGCTCAAACTCTGGTTTCTTAGGGTTACATGTATAGATTTTAAATTGCTTCTTCATGCCCCACCCCCCCACCCCCTATTTAACTCTATTTGCTGGTAGGATAACAATTCAGATGACTGAGAATTCCTGCTTGCTTAATCTGCACTGATGCTTTATTGATTCAGTATTAGATATTTCAGAATCTGGTGGTTGGGCTGAAGAACAAGCTTTGAGCTCGCAAAGAAGGTGAAAATGATTCACATTTTATCCAAACACTTTTAACCATTTAATAAACTTATTAAACAAGAGGGGAGATGTATATTTCTGTGGCTTCGAGTCTCTGTCACGATAGCCCAGGTAACTTGTAGCTCATTTTTGACTCAGAGGCCCAGTGTAATAGCACCTCAGACATTTGTCCTGCCAGAAGGTAAGGAGTGCCCATCGTGAGCTGGATTCTGTGCTAAGTGCTTGAAGTGCAGTCGAGGTGTCAGTGCCCTTGAGGGGCCCAGCCCAGTGAGGAACACACAATGGTATTAACGAGTACATTAACAAACACCACAGATACTCAGAGAGCGGTAGACAGAGCACTTTCATATGGAGTTTCTTAACGAAACTTAATTCTTCTTTATTGTAAACCTGTGATTTGCCAAGCCCTGGGGATTTTATGTAAGCAGAACAGGCAGATCCCTGCCCTCAGGGAGGCTCCAGCTAGTGACGGGTCAGACTGACACCAGCACACAGGTAACGTACAGACTGCGGTGAAGTAAAGCATACTCCTGGGCTTACAAACCATGCAGGAGGTTCCAGTATTTCCATTTTGTAGATGAGGAAACCAAGTCCTCAAGAGGGGAAATAATTTGCCCGTGATCACACTCATACTAAGTGGCAGAGCAGGGACTGAGCCCAAGTTTTTGAAATTTAAATCTAGTATTCTTTCCGTTGGAAACAGTTGCTTGAAGTAACACAGCCTCTCATTCTGTGCTATATTAAGTTTTCCCATCTGTCATTTTTATTAGTTGTCATTGATCTGTAATATTTCTCACACAGAACCATTATACAATATTTCACACTTCTTTTTTTCGGGTTTTTTTTTTTTTTAAACTATATCTGGAGTAGTGCCACTTATAATCAAGTCCAACTTTTTAACCCACCAATTAAGAGCAGTACTTAGATTATAATTATGATTAGTGTGTATATTAATGTTACAGATTTATACCAGGAAATTGGGACATTTTTGTTCTGCCTGGCAAAAGTAGTTATTAGCCAAAGAAAATTGCAATTTTAGAAAGCTTAAATTTAACCTAAGGATTTTCTTTGTTTTGTTAAAATTTCCATATGGGAGTTCTTTTGTATCACCAATTTTACTTTTCTGCAGCGGGTGCTGGTGTTCTACCTAAGCTTTCTTCCTGTTCTGCCTTGTTCTGCAATTTCTATGCTCGCTCTGTTTCTGAATATAAAGCATTCAGGCTATGAATGGCCTATGAACTTTGTGCTGACAGAAGAGTAAATAAATTGTTGAATATCTTCAGGAATAGTTTTCTATGATCAAGTCATTCTGCTTGTATTGCCTCAAGCTTACCCTGATTTGAATCCTGCCCAACCCTCACACCCAGCGCCTTGTTGCAGAGTGAGTTTAGTAACAGGGCCTAATTCCATGGATCTGTGATTCCTGGATTTCAGAGAGCTGCATGTTTACCTTAGTCCTTGTTAAACTGTCCGTTTATGGGGTATAATTATACTGCATTACATAGCACTTAATTTGCCTTTCCTTTTCCTTCTGTTGTAAGTTACAAACAAAGGAAACCTACAGAGTGAAAAGGCTTTGGACTTTGTATATTGAGTTTGTTGTAGATGCTTTGTAGCTGTACTTTACAGTACTGGATTATAGTATTAAATTACAGCTGGTTGGCAATCAGTGTTTCCTGAAGGCTATATCCTATATGGGCTATATAAGCTATATCCTATAAACCAACACCTTTCAGATTCACAGTTTATCTCTGGTTAAATCAGTTGCAACTCAGTCAGCAGGGCAGCTGGCATCAGGTTCATTATAGTTTAGAATTTTGTACAAGGTTATGTAGAAGCTAACCCAATGTATTTTTACAGATCAGATGATCCTCACTTTATATCCACAGAAAGTGCAGGTTCAGGAGAACCTGTAAAGCTTGTTGACTTTATTAACCAGTGAGAAAACCTGCATTGAAATGTTAATACTGTGTGGTATAAATTCTCATTTACAGTGGAATGTAAATATTCTTGTTTTAATCTAATCCAATCACATCACTAAAACTGAAATGCTTTGTCCAGGGAATAAGTCTTCAGTCCAGAAACAGTATAGATGTGATGTATGTGATTATACAAGTACAACATACGTTGGTGTCAGAAACCACAGACGAATCCATAACTCTGACAAGCCTTACAGGTAAGTGTGAAGATCCTGGAGTTTTAATACTTGTATTACAATACTGTAAAGGAAAAAGTGGAAGTAATTAAAAATTCGAAACAGTTGTTTAAGCATAGGTTAAGCTCTAAGAAACTTTCACTTCCTGGTTTCACGAGTATTGTGTAGTTTGTTAAAGAACTTGAATTTTAAGCTTTAGTCTCAGGATGATAGGCTTATTTTTGACTAGATTTTGCCTAGTAGCAATAAAGGAAGATGTCTATATCTGTCAGTTTCATGTGGGTATAAATTATCATAGCAATTTTCATTGCTTAGAGTACATTTCAATAATTCGGTAGTTAAGTATTCAATAGTCCAGCAAAAGACTCTTAAAACTTAAAAGCAATAAAATTCCCTGTGAAAGATTCTATTTTTGAAAATAAATCTTACCATGTATAGAGTAAGATCATTTAATTTTGTTACTTGGTTTTTTACAAAAGCTCATTCTAATATGTATTCAGAAAATATAGGTGTTCTCAGTTGATTAAGATAGGCTGATAAATAGAAATAATTACTGCTTAAACTTTGCCTCTGGAGAATAAACTACCTGTTGTTTATGTATAGTAAAGATACAGATATTTTTGCAAAGGTTGTCCAGCTGTCACAGGGCAGTGTGTTCTACTGGTAGCCATCAGGGAACATTGAGTTTCCAGTCAAAGCCAAGCCAAGTCACTGTGACCGATCGTGCTCAGCAGTGCCCTGAGCTTTTCTATCCCCTTGACAAAACTTGGTTCCTGTTTTAACTCTCTTCCCAGGTTTTATAGGTGTGACCCAGGTCACTGTGGGAAAGTTACTATATTAATATCTAAATGAGGACCTGGCAGACTGTACCTTAAATTGCCGTTGCTTGATCCCATACTGTGGCACACTCTCTCTCTCTATATATATATATATGTGGTTTTAATATAGAGTATATGTGTATGGGTTTAAATAATTATATATGGTTTTAAATAATACATACAGTGAGAATCTTCTTCCTGTTACATCAGAGAAGTCTTAGTAGGTTATTTTCCAAATTTTTTCACACTGTACTTTTTCACTGTGTTTGACCTGAGTGCCTTAGAAAAAATGTCATGCCAACCTCTCCATGTAATTATTACCTTTCATGTAACACTTGTTTTCCAACTTTCAAATCCTGTGATTCTTCTTTTAATCTTCTTTAAATACTTCCCCTTTGTCTTCATGAGATTTGCACTCTACAGAGCATTATGGGTTACCATATTCTTTTCCAATATGTTTCTAGGACTTTCTGATAGAAAGCATAGCCTTCTTGATATCTGATTTAATATTGAGTTATCATAGTTTTTCTGGCTTATTTCATGTATGCTTCATTCGGTTTTGCTGCCTAGCACACTTATGGTCAGAATTGAGGCTTGCTTTCTCAGAGCACGTACACTGTGCATTTCTGATAGCGTGTTTCTTGGACAACTGAAGGGCCTGGCTCATGAGGACATCTCAGAAACCCTGTCCTCACTGCAGAAGGAAGAGAGCTATTTTCCATTCCCATGTTAGGACAGGGAAAGATTAAAAAGACCTCATCCTGTGTCAGATCTACCAAATGTAGCAAACTTTGTTCTTTTCAGTGCTTTATTAAGGAACATTCTAAGTAAACCACATACCACTTACGGTAATTATAACATTGACCCCAAAATTAGTTAAAGGTGCATTCAAAATTTTCAGATATTAGATTGTCTCTGGTTTGGCTTAATATTGCGGTACTAGAGTTACTGCTGGTTTCCTTCCTATGATACCACTTTTATGAATGACTAGCTAGAGATGGAACAACAAAACACTTTGCTCTTGGTTCCTCCTGATTGTGGCTTTGAGCCCATTTTCCCTTAGAAACATAATTATATAAGTACTTGGGTTCCAAAACTACATGGCAAAACGGAAGGCAGGAGGAACAACATGACAGACAGGGACATACGTGGGCTTTGGACTGAAGCACTCAGCACGCTGCCTGTACATACTAGGTACTCAGTAAATGACTGATGTGCTTGTGTGCTAAGTCACTTTAGTCGTGTCCGACTCTTTGCAGCTGTATGGACTGTAGCCCTCCAGGCTCCTCTGTCCATAGGATTCTCCAGGCAAGGAAACTGGAGTGGGTTGCCATTCCCTCCTCCAGGGTATCTTCCCGACTCAGGGATCGAACCTGCATCTCTTAGGTCTCCTGCATTGGCAGGTAGGTTTTTTTACCACTAGCACCACTCGGGAAGTCCAGTGTTGGGCTCAAATGACTGATAGTTATCTGTATACTTTAGTTTTTCTCATCTATAAAATGGCTCTGGTTCTATATATTTATTGTGTTTTGAAAATAAATATGTGGTAATATACTTCCTTAAGTAGAAGAGTCGCCCAGATATATTACTATATGTTGATTTTTTAGTACCAATCCTATTTTAATACCCAGTCTAAAAATACCCAGTATTTCCTTAAATGTTTCAGAAGTATCTTTTATTAGAGTTATTTTGTTTATATCAGGAGGTCCAAACATTGCATTTGATTGATGTGTTTCTTAAGTCTCTCTTTTTTAAAATTTTGAAATAGACTTTATAACTTAATGCAGCATATATCCTGAAAATTACATAAATCAAAAGCATACAGCTTGATGAATGGTCACAAATTAAACCCATCATTGTAATTCCTCAGACCAAGAAATAAACCATTGCCAGTTTCTCAGCAGCACCCTCTTCTTAGCCCTTCCACTCACTACCCCATCCCCCACCAGGTAACCACCATCTTGACTTCTAACATCATAAATTAGTTTTGCCTGTTTTTGAACTTAATGTGAATAAAGTCATACAGCACATATTCTTTTACATCTAGCTTCTTTCATTCAGCACCATTGTGTGTAATTCAGTGTAGGATTAATGTGTTCCTTTTTGTTACTGTATAGTATTCCATTTTAAGATTATGCCACAATTTATTTTTTATTTACTCTTGATGGGTATTTAGATTATTGGCCAGACTTTCCCCCATTATGAATAATGCCAATATTCTTTTACATATTTTTTCATGAAACGGGTTCTTTTCCATTGGTGTATACCTAGGAATGGAATATGGGGGTAATAGAACATGCTACTTGGAGAAGGAAATGGCAACCCACTCCAATATTCTTGCCTGGAAAATCCCAGGGATGGGGGAGCCTGGTGGGCTGCCGTCTATGGGGTCACACAGAGTCGGACACGACTGAAGCGACTTAGCAGCAGCAGCAGTAGAACATGCTACATTGAGGTGTGGTGGATATTGTCAACAGTTATCCAAAATGGTTATGCCAGTTTACAGTGGTTGTACCAGTTCAGACCCTCATCCATACTTTGTTTTATCAGTCTTGAATTTTGATCCTTCTTGTAGGTACATATGTTGTGGTGGTTCTCATTTGCATTTCCTGATGATTTATGTAGTTGAGCATCTTTTCACGTGTTAACTGCGCATTTCTTTATTGGTGGTCTGCTTTTTTCTGACTGATTTTGCAGCAGTTCTTTATGTGTTCTGAATGCAAGGGTTTTTGTTTGTTTTTTGGTCTATTATGTGTATTGCACATATCTTCTATACTTAAAGCTACTCTCAGTGGTATCTTTTGAAAAAAAGAAATTTCTAGTTTTAATGTAATCAGATGTATTAATCTTTTTCTTTGTGCTTAGGCCTTATATATCTTTATACTCTGAAACTGATGCTGATTTTTCTGAATAGTCATGCAATTAAGGTAGATGATGAAAGGAGAGGTAAAATGTGTGCTTATAAAATAATGATGCTTATTTTCAGGGATTCACATTAACTGAGTCAAAAATTCTGTGTGCTTATGTATTAATGACCCTAGTTTTATAATATGACACAAAAAGTAAAAGAAAAATCTCAAAAAAAAAAAAAAAAAACCAGAAAGGGTTTAAGCAATGGAAATGACATTTGGAATGACAGAGTTGCCTCCTATATGTGGTCAGTCATTGTAAAAAGTCTGGTCTTTATACAGCTATATTACAGATGGTAATGGCTACAGAATGAAATGGCAACCCACTCCAGTATTCTTGCTTGGAGAATTCCATGGGCAGAGGAGCCTGACAGGCTGCAGTCCTTGGGATCACACAGAATCAGACACAACTGAGTGACTAACACACAAGAATAATAGCTAACATTTTTCATGGGCCAGGCAATGTGCTGAGTACTCAGTCTGTGTCAGCTGTCTTGATCCTCATAACAGCCCCGTTCTTAGGAATGTTACTACTATTAATGTTGTATTAATAGATATGGAGAGGAGGCTGGGTAGATGAAACCATCTCCCACGATCTCCCCAGGTAGCAGAGCCAGGCCTTGAACCCTTGCTCCTGTTAGCTGTGCCACTCCGCCTGTATCTGCTTTGCAAGAGAGAACTCTTCATGAGACGTGCTGCCAAACCACCCCCAACTTAGTGGTGTAAAACAGCAGCTCTTCTATTCAACTCAGGGATTCTGCAGCTCAGGAATTCAGAAAGGGCATTATAGGGGTGGCCTGTCTCTGTTCCATGAGGTCTGGGACTCAAGCGGGAAGACTTGAAGTCTGGAGGTAACTGCGATGACAGGGGTTGCAGGCATCTGAGGGCTCCCTCACCAGTTGAACTGTCGACTAGGGCCTCAGCTGGAGCACGTACACGATTTCTCCACGTGGCCTTTTCCAAGTGTGCTGGTTCCACAAGTGAATGCTTAGGTAAGAAGCAGATGAAAGCAGTATTACCTTTTATGACATACCCATGGAAGTCACATGTCATCACTTCCACCAACTTAGACTTCATTTTTTTTAATTTATTTATTTTTAATTGGAGGATAATTGTTTTACAATATTGTGTTGGCTTCTGCCATGCATCAACACGAATCAGCCATAGGTGTATATTAATATATGTCCCATCATTCTTGAACCTCCCTCCCTCCTCCCACCCTGTGCTTACTCGCTTCAGTTGTGTTCAACTCTGTGTGACCCTATGAATTACAGCCTGCTGGGCTTCTCTCTCCATGGGATTCTCCAGGCAAGAACACTGGAGTAGGTTGCCATGCCCTCCTCCAGGGGATCTTCCTGACCCAGGGATCGAACCCGTGTCTCTTATGTCTCCTATGTTGGCAGGCAGGTTCTTTACCACTGGTACCATCTGGGAAGCCTGCCTTCCACTGTACAGATTTCTTAAATCTCTTTTAATCTGAAAGCATGTTGAATTATCAGTTGCATTAGCTTGGGAAAAATCTCAAGTCTTTGAAAACCCTGAATTTGTTTTAAGGAAAACAGTTTAGCTTACAGTTTAATTTGGAGGGAAAAGAAATGTGTTTTGTTTAGAAGGAATGAACTGATGGACTTTGATTCTTACAGTGGCACAAAGAGTTCTTAGATTCATCACAAAATTTGAAGTGAATCTTCTCTGGGCCTTAGTTTATGTATTCCTTTAAAAGCACAGAAAACTAATTGAATGTGGTAAGACAAATCCTATTGCAAGGTTTCTACTTCAGTCTTTTCACATATGTTCAAGTCATACCTCCAGTACTGCAGGACATCTGGTTTTGCTTTCCTCTACCTAACCCCTCAAGACAATTGTTCCTAATTAAATCAGATCTGGAGTAAAGCCCCAGGCCAGGGAAATAGGGTAGTGTAACCACATTCTTAGCTCTGTGGGGATTAAAGTAACTGACCTATTAGCAATGGGAAAAAGCCTATAGAAAAATTCAGTTCAAGTTTTTAGCCAGATTCAGAAACCTTGGATTTTCTGATGTCGAATGTTTTCCATACCACTGAGCAACTCAGTTCTCAGCAGCATTAGCTGAGTGTCCTGCAAATTTAATTCAATCTTGACATTGTCTACCCAGAGACAGCATCAGATCCCACCAGTGAAGGGCTCAGTCCCACAAGACTGCCCTCACTTCAGATGCCAATCGCAAATCTAGTTTGTTACCTGTGCTTCTACTGGCTGGCCATAAGTCAGGTAAGTAAGGTTCTTGTGACTCCCTCCTCAGGTTTGATTAATTGGCTAGAAAGGATACAGGTGTACAATCAGATGAAGAGACACAGGGCAAAGCCAGGAGAGGTGGAGTTTCCGTGCTTTCTGGGTGTGCCGCTCTCCCAGCCCTTCACGTGTTCACCAACCTGGGAACTCTCTGAACCATCCTTCAAGTTTTTATGGAGGCTTCATTCCATAAGCACGATTGATTAAATCATTGGCCATTGATGGCTGAACTGAATCTCAGTAGTCTGTCCTCTGAGACTGGAAGTTCCAACCCTCTAATCACATGGTTGGTTCCTCTGGCAATCAGTTTCCATCCTTAGGTTACCTAGGGCAGGGATCCCCAACCTCTGAGATCTAATGCCTGATGATCTAATGTAATGATAATAGAAATAAAGTGTACAATAAATATAATGCCCTTGAATCATCTGGAAACCATCTCCCTCACCCCCTATCCATGTAATAATTGTCTTTCATGAAACCAGTCCCTGCTGCCAAAAAAGCTGGGGACCACTGACCTAGAAACTTTCCCCCAAATCACCTCATTAACATACAGAAGATCTTTATCACTCTATCTCTTGGGGAATTCAAGGGTTATAGGAGCTCTGTGCCAAGAACTGGGATGAAGACCAAATATATATTGTTAAAAATCATGATATCACAGATTTCTATTGAATCATTAACGTTCTGTTTTTCTGACTCAGCAAAACGCATAGTCATGGAATTTACACCTTCATGAAAGAACACAGATAATAAAAAAGTAAAACTAGAATTTCAGAAAATAAGTGCAGTGAAGTGAATAAAACAAGACAGTAATTAATAGTGGTTCATTCTAATTTTTTTTTTTAACTAAGAGAATTTGGTTTGCCCCATGAAATTATACAGGAAAAGCAGAGAAGGAATGAAAATAAGAAACTATTTTAGCTGATAGAAATATTTTCTTTAAAAGGGAGTAAAAATAGATTTAAGCTACCTTTACGTAACTTTGAAGTTAAGGTTCTCTTATCGTATTCTTTCTCCTCTAATCAGTTAAAAATCATTTTAGTAAATGCTTACCATTTTCAGATTGTTCCTGCATTTTTTTTTTATACTTAGATCTTTAAATGAATATTCACCATTGTAAGTGTTCCTTCAGAATAACCTTTGTGCCAGGCTAAGGTAGGTATTCATAGAATTAGGACTTAGTTGTTCAGCACATTGCTCTTGCTTTATCTCTTCTCTTCTTAAAAAAGATTTTAAGGACCTCATATTAAGGGATATTGAACAGCAGCAAAATTTACAGAAATAAATCTTTATCCAGTAGAATGAGAAAGAAATTTGAAAAGTAAAAAAGGCTTCATCTATATGCCTTGTTTACATAGGAAAGCTAATGAAAGTGATAGACCCTGAATTGTTAGAAAAGAGCATTTCTGACCATGAGTAATATTTCACAGTAAATTTTAGCTTTTCTCCAGTTCTGAGAGATACTCATCCTCAACTGAACAACAACAACAGTGTAAAGGATATAGATTATATAATCAGGGAAATGTTTAAATAAAGACCACATTTGCTGACCAGTTGAGTTAGAACAGAAATTGGCTTTGCAATTCTAACTAAACATCCAAAAGCAGAGACTCTGATTTCAGACAGTATAGTGAACTAGATAAAATTGAACAACTATCCCAATGAAGATGACTAAAATGCTGGGTAAATATTTAAAACAATGTTTATGTGTATATTTTATCTATCAGGGAAACTGGGAAACTACAGAGATAAAAATCAAAGTAAAGCACATAACCTTTAAGGTAAATAAATGATCCTGTCAGCATGAATGAATCTCAGACACATTGAGCTAAGACAAAGAAGCAAGTCACACAAGAATACATAAAGTGTGATTATATTTATATGCTCAAAAAATATGTGAATAAACAATATTTTGGGATTGCTGTTGTTCATTTGCTGAGTCGTGTCTGACTCTGCGACCTCACGGACTGCAGCACGCCAGGCTCCTGTCCTCCATTATCTCCTGGAGTTTGCTCAAACTCATGTCCATGGAGTGAGTGATGCCATCTAACCATCTCATTCTCTGCTGCCCGCTTATCCTTTTGTCTTCAATCTTTGCCAGCTTCAAGGTGTTTTCCAGGAAGTTGGCTCTTGGCATCAGGTGGCCAAAGTATTGGAACTTCAGCATCGGTCCTTCCAATGAAGATTCAGGGTTGATTTAGGATTGACTGGTTTGATCTCCTTGCAGTCCAGAGGACTCTCAGGAGTCTTCTCTAGCACCACAGTTCAAAGGCATCAATTCTTCGGTGCTCAGCCTTCTTTATGGTCCAACTTCACATCTGTACATAACTACTAGAAAAACCATAGCTTTGACTCTATGAACTTTTGTCAGCAAAGTGATGTTTCTGCTTTTTAATATGCTGCCTAGAATTGTCGTAGCTTTTCTTCCAAGGAGCAAGCATCTTTTAATTTCATGGCTGCAGTCACCATCCACAGTGACTTTGGAGCCCAGGAAAATGCATCCACTTTTTCCTCTTCTATTTGCCATGAAGTGATGGGACCGGATGCCATGATCTTAGTTTTTTGAATGTTGACATTCAAGCCAGGTTTTTGACTCTTCTCTTTCACCCTCATCAAGAGGCTCGTCAGTTCCTCTTTAAAAAAAAAAGTCTTTTTATTTCGTATTGGAGTATAGCGGAGTAACAGTGCTGTGAAAGTTTCAGGTGAACAGGGAAGGGACTCAGCCATATGTATACATGTATCCGTTCTCCCCCATATTGCCCTTCCATCCAGGATGCCGCATAACATTGAACAGAGCTCCATGTGCTAGACAGTAGGTCCTTATTGGTTATCCATGTTAAATACAGCAGTGTGTACATGTCCATCCCAAACTCCAAAACTATCCCTTCCCTCCATCCTTCCCCCTGACAGCCGTAAACTTCTGGAATTCTGTGAGTCTGATTCTGTTTTGTAAGTTCATTTGTGTCATTTCTTTTTAGATTTTAGGGATACGTAAAGATAAAACTAAGAAAGTAAACAAATCATATACACAATTCAGAGAGGTAATGCCTCTTTTGAGGAGGAACAGGTATGAGATCTTGGAGGAACCCACAAAGAGGTCTTAAGATAAAGGTAGTCTTCTCCTTAAGCAATTATTGTGAACCCAGGGTTTATCATTTTGTAAAATTGCATGGACACTTTATACCACTCTTTTTCATTTCGCAAAACAAAAAATCATTTTTCCAATTGTATATGCAAACTATTCCAAATTCTTTGGGAGAAATGGTGATAAGGAAGTGAAGTATGTAGATTTTGTGGATAATTCAGTTTCTTGTTTGAGGTTTTGATTGGGTAATACATACGTGCACAGATGAACTTTAGAATCAGCTTGTCATAGTTTCCTCTTAAAAATAATTCTGTTGCTATTTGTAATG